>NC_057945.1:22749699-23077699 GCF_018555375.3 Anguilla rostrata
TAAGTACCTAAAGGCAAGTATTAGACCTTTAACAATACAACATACACTAACATTAGCGAGCTAATCTCCCGATCAAACAGCAGACCCAACGGGAAAGGGAAAAGTAGATTGCTAAGAATAGAGCTAACTGTAACACGAGAAAGTAAGCCTAACAATCCAACTCAAGAAATGTTCTTGCAAACGTTAGATACAGTTAAAAGTAATTAACCTTGGGGCATCCAATCTTATCTGAAAAGGGCTGGTGAGTCACACAAAGGCTACTTCCACGATTGGGGAAACAATCTGTTGCACTCCGTATAGTTATTAGCAGTCATTGGATTATCAAGACAAAAATTCTGGAATGTTGTGTGGCGGGCTGTACAAAAAACAGGGACAAGAACCCAAGTTTGGAAGTTTTCTGTCCTCCTGTGCAAAAAGCTGCTTTTAACTAACGCTATTGTGATGGCTGCTTTTTTTTTTTCCAGTACTCATTTTTTTTCTGTGGGCAAGTATGTCAGAAGTCACCCAGCATCCCAATTAGCCGCTAAGGGTATATGTATCGACCACCCTTAGAGATTAATGGAACTTGTCTTTACTTGAGTCACATTGTAGTAGTGTTTCACCTTTTGTGTTTGAGGTTAATATGAAAGAGGGTGGTTCCTATCAGTATTTATTGCTATCCATACATATTCACAGTTTCAAAATGGCTGTTAAGTAAGGAGTTGGAAACCGAAGCGACGTACGTGCAATTGTACTTCATCAGGATTAAGGAATGCTTGTGTTCCAAGCCTGCTCCAAGTCTAAAGGTTAATATGTTGTAATTCAACATTTGAAATTGTAGTACATATTCAAATATATACAAACTTATGTGTTTTTTTAGAAGGAAAATTCAAATGTCATTTTTTGGGCAATGCTGACAGCCCTACTAGCCACAGAATGAAGTTACATAATCAGTAATAGATATCTAGCTACTTTGGTGTCTAAATTAATTGAAGGTGCATTTGGGTGGAGAAATCAAAAGAAATTGAAATTGCCAGTATAACCTTTACATGACTAATATAAAAAGTAGAAAGTTGTGTGTTCATTTCGAAAGCATGGCTAGACATAAGAGGAATTTTGAAGCGAGCAAACTGGACATGTGTTAACTGTGTCTTTTCAGTTTTTACTGCAGTTTCTTTAAAAATAGCTATTTCAAAAGCAACAAGAGCACACATCAGGCAAAAGCCACACATTGATACTTATTGATACTAAAGTTGGTGCAGCCAGTTAAGTTTAAAGGGGCAATTACTTTTCACATGGGTGATATGGGTGTGTTATGACCCTGGTCATAAGTTTGTGTTTATATTTGTCTCGTGCGTTTGTGTTTTGTCTTTCCAGTTTGTCATCTGATTGGCCGTTTCCATCTCCGGTTACTCGGCTTGGAAAAGCCGCCATTTGCCACTTACCAGTGGAGACTAGGTCTTTTGAATTCATGCTTGGTGTGTTTTGTGTAGTGATTGCTTGATTCAGATTACCGTCTAGCCCTTCTGGTTTGTTTACGGATTAGATCTTGTGTATGACCACAGACTTGTTCCTTTCGACTCCAATTCTTTCCTTAACCCTTCTAGTTTGTTTGCACCGTGATTTTGTGTTTCTGACCATTCGTTCTCTTATTCGATTGCGATTCTCGCCTAGCTCCCCTGCTTTGTTTGCTGATTGGATTTTGTGTTTGACCATTCGCTCGTTCTCGACCTCAACTTGTTTTGCCTTCTGCTCGCCGTATAGTGCTCTGATTAGCTAGTGTGTTCCCAGCTCCACTGCAGATCATTCCATCAGGACACAAGTATGTTATTTTGCTGTTATTTTTCCTTTATTGCTTTTGAAGGTACTCTGGGTGGAGATTTAACAGTAACGTTGGGGGTACGCTATTCCGACTTTTTATTTCAGACTTTCGGCTAACTGTCCAAAGTTCAACATTCAAAGTTCCCCAAGTACCAAGTATTCTTCGAAGACTAGCCAGATTTCAGTTAGATATTGGTAGGCAGATAGGCAGGGCTCTACAGTGCTCCTGTTTTAGGAGCATTTGCTTCTGAAAATTTGTGTGTGCCAACTGGAAAAATAATTTAGGAGCACATATACTAATTGGGACACATTAGTGTGCTCCTAAATTTTTAGCGTAGAGCCCTGATAGGGACTGGAGTTCTAAAAATGTGTTTTGTGTTTACCGTTTCCCTTGGCCTAATATTACATTTTGTCTAAAAATCTGAAACCATTCAGTGTGACAAATAATATAGGAAATCCGGAAGGGGGCAAATACTTCTTCACAGCACTGTAGGCATGCTTTTCTCTTTACTCCAGAAATGGTGCTTTTCCAATGTGAAAAACAGTTCGGGAACCACAGAGTTTCCCATACAACAAATTTATTTTGGTGGCCCGCCCAAGTAGATTTCCTCCTACCCAAGTAGTTTTTTTGGTATTTAGTTCCTTATTTCTGTAAGCAACACACTGTTCTTTTGTAGTTGTTGTTTTTTTTTTTTTTTTTAAATGTCAGAGTACAGCCGATTCTCATTTTTGAAAATTGGTAAAAAAATTAGCTGTTATGCATCGTTTCTTCAAAAGAACATGTCCTCTGGCCTAACCAAGACTGCAAAATTTTCAATAATATTTGGATTAAAGTTAGCTAGCATTTAGCTAGCATCAGCGTTCACCCAGCTAACATTAGCCTGGATAGCTAATGAAAACATTAACTTTTCATTTTTGACAGAGATGAGCATAGAAAAATTCTTCTTTAAAAAGATAACGGTAATGTTATGGAAATCTATCTGTGGTGCAATACCATTATTGTTATAGTAACAGTTAGTTAACAATTAGGTCTACTTTAATTGAAATTGATGAAAATCATTGTGTTTATAAATTAGGGCATTTTGGATATCTGGTATCAATGACTTTAAAGCCCTTTTCTTATGTTTGTCTGATTATATTAGCCTCCCAATCATTCTAATAGGATAAAGGTTTGTCTATAACGGAGACCATTACTGCAAAAATTGTTATAGTTTTGGTTCCTTTTGCTTTATGTTCATTCTCTCTGATGCCTGATGCGAAAAGTGCCGTACGGATTTCATTTTCATCTGGAGACACAGCCAAAGTAAAAATAAATTAAATTGCCCTAACACGAAATATATAGGCTAGTGCCCAAACACAAAATGTGAACTTCCTCTGCGCGGCAAAATGTAATAACCTCTTCATAGTTACAATACATTTTCATAAACAGTGCAAACCCCCCCCCCCCCCCGAACGCGTACATGGAGTCGACCGCCACAAATACATTCTCGACCTATGGTGAAACACTGAACCATCTGTGCCTTGCACTATTGGGAACCTCTGCAATTCCTGAAATGCGTTTCTGTTACTGTTTGGTGTATCTCTGTGAGAGAAATTTGGTTCCCAGAACTATACTACATGGTACGCTTCTGCTGGCAAAGGAAACGCATCCAGATCCGGTTATCTTTGTTTCACGGTACGTTGCTGTATGGTAAGACGGTGGAAAAGGTCCATAAAGACAGTCATGCAGGTCCTGTGTATTTCCCTGCTCATTTTATTTCTGTAAATCGTCTAGCTAATGTTAGCATGGTATGACGACTAGCTGATTGCAGATTGCAGTTAGCGAGCACCAACCCTACAACAAAGCTGGTGCTATCTAACTGCAGTCTGCAACTTTGTGCAAGAATCTCACTGGCCATCCTATGAGTGATAGGTATTAACAAATACCTCTCATTACATTATATTACAATTTGGCAGACACTCTTATCCAGAGCAACAAACAGTAGTGGGGAACATCAATCTTGCTCTCAAGAATACAGAAATGTGGTATCGCCTCAATTGCACAGAGGCCCATTTATAATCAGTAATTACCAAAGAAAGTACAATTAGCCTGACTCTCTTAGGCAGTTATACCTATACCATTATCCAAAAGGAAGTCCAAGGGAAGGAGGAGAAAAAAAACCAAGGTTCTGAATTTGTTGTAAGCTGAAGGTAGCCAGCGGAGGAAGATCGGAATGGGAGTGATATGGCTGAGTCTGGGGGAAGTTGTTGATGTGGAGAATTTGCATGCTCAAACTGCCCTGCGGTTCGCAGAGAGATTGTTGTGGAGTGCCCGGCCGAGATTAGTGGCAGATGAGGTGTGACACAGTGGTGCCATTCAAGGGGAAGAATAGGTCCAGCAGAGTGGAGGGTTGAGTTGCAAAGTAGAGTAGTATTTAGGTTTTAGCCAGGTTTACCTTAAGTTGATGATTTGACATCCAGCTTGAGATTTGTAGGCAAGCAGTGATGTGTGAATAGGCAAATGTTGAGAGAGGCCATGGGAGGAGATGACAGAATTAAGAGACTTTTTCTAGATAGAGGAGAGGGCCAAGGACTGAACCCTGGGGAACACCTGTTAAGTATATCTGAGGTATGAAACTGCACCCCCATCTCACTCATACCTCTCACTTGGGTCCTTCTGGGAAGAATTTGTGTGATCAACTTGTATACCAAAATGCAAGGCAAAAATCCTAAACCTACACAATCTCTTGTGAATCTCATAGCAATGGATTTTACAGGTTTGGTCATTTGCACTCAAGGCAATACTGTAGAAGGCATCAGCAGCAATACGATTTTAGATTTGGGAAAGTAACAGCATGCAAAAGCATTTTTTGATACTATTGAATGAAAATATGAATAATTCCCTGACTTGATGTTTATATTTGGTATAGGTTGCCCAGTTGTATGAGCTGTCCAAACTAACCCCAATTAATGTTGTTTTTACAGGGCACATCTTTCAAGGCTTATGTAGTTCAGCTGTTGGCTTATGCCATGAATTGTGAAGAGGAGGTTCCTCAAAAGGCAGTTCACTCGTGGTCCAGAATTGCCTCGGCTGGGCAAACTGCTCTGGTGGAGGCACTGAGGGTTTTCAGTCCTATGTCAAAGGACCTGTCCGATACTGAGATGCAGCTTGTGTCCTTTCTACAGGGACTCAAAGATGAGGGTCACAAGCCCATTGTGCTCAAAAGCAAAGATGTGTATGGTTATAAATCTTGCACAACAGAACCCAAACCAGTAGAGAAGACAAATAAACCACTGGACATTGGCAACAAAGTTTCTAAGGTTCAGAAAGCTACCAAGAGAAGAGGAAGAAAAGCCCTTTGCAAGAAGAAGGAAATCGACTACACGCTCTTGAGTGCAGCAGCTAAGATGATTGTAAAGAATCAGCCTAAGATAATGTTGACTAATCTCTCACATGAGTCTCTCAGGCGGACTGTGCTTGCTAAACCTCCACTCTACACTGTTAGACCTGTCCAGATGCAACCATGCTTGAAATTGGCAAACATAACTGGTACCTCAGGGGGCCACACTGCAAGACTGCAGATACGATCTGATATGGGGCCTCAAGGGATAACCATACCAAATTCTCACCGCCCAGTAACGTTGTCAGGGATACCACTTCCGCCCTTGGAAACTGCTGGTAAAACGCCAAAAGCAGTTGTTTCCGAGAACATGAGACCTGTTTCCTGTCCTGTCAAAGTGGACGTGGCACTCATTGGAGACTCTGCTCCAGTTGTGTGTCCGAATGGCAGACTTTTGAAAGAAAGTGGAAACTACAAAATGGTTCCAGTGAATATAGGCCAAGTTGGTGTTGCAAGTGACAAGCTTGACTGGAGGGACAAGGATGCAGTCAGGGTGCTGAACTGCCAAACAGATCTGGATATGTCCAGGTCAGTCTGGGTCACGAAAGGCCAAGAAGACTCTAAACTGAATGAGAATAACTTGAGATTGGAGGTTATCAAGGTGGATGACTCTATCACTGATGAGGAAGTCAGACGGAAAGCCCAGAAGATCTTGCAAGTTAATTTGTCTCCTGTGATTCAGATTCAGCCGCTCCTTGCTTATCCAGTATGAACTGCAGCCATTTCAAAGAAGCTCCCAGTTGATATTTGAAATGACATTTGATTGATTAACTTTTAAATGAAGGCATAGCTGAGCCCTAACGCTATCATTTTTGGATTATATTCTGGGAATGCGAGTGTCATATTGCCGTTATCATTTTGAGTGAACAAACATGTTCCCAGACGTAGAAAATTAAGACAGTGGTATTTTCACAAGATGCTGTTTGGATATGCTACTTTTCATTAGGTATACTTGGGTATGGTGCAGATTTTGTAAGATTAAATTCCCGGTTTATTGCCATTCATTTTTTTTTTTTTTTTTTTAAATAAAAAAAGAAAACAATCTAATAGCAAAGCCATGTCATATTACTATGCAGTATCCATAGATTTTTGTAAGGCAAATGCGACATTTCCTTTCCTACTTGGTTGAATTCTAACCAAGATTTCTGATTGGGTTCAATTTCCTGCAGTGTTTTTTCCCCCCATGTTGAAATGGATTTGCCTTTCTGCATTGGAAATAGATTTTCATTGAGGACGGAGATGGGTAGAATACATTCTGGATATACACGGCTGTGCATTTTGTCCCCTTTGTATTTTAAGTTTTCTGCAAATGCATTTCCATAACAAATGAATGAAACCTTTTATGCTTAATGTCGGCACATTGATTTTTTTATTAATTTTTTTGTGTGTGTGTGTGGGGCAAAGCTTATTTTGTACAGAAAGTTAATTTATTTACACCAAGAGTAGATGGATAAATTGTTGCTGCCCTGTGGGGGAAGTAAATATTTTTCTTCCTCCTCAGGGGTATGTCCTTCTAGATTTGAAGCAAATTGGGGTAATGTATCCCGGTTTGTTCTTGGATCTATTACATGTAAACAACGGGATAATTCTGTGTGTGTGTGCATGTGTCTGTGTGTGTTTGTCAGGGGGTGGGAGGGTTTTTAGTTGGATAGTTGGAGTGCGAGTCCATTTCAACTATAAAATTTTCTGGACGTATTGTCTGGTACTAGTGCTCTTAGATTTAAAACTCAGTTTTTATTAAATTAATTGAAGTGCGTGTTTAAACCTGTTACAGCTCTTCATTCACATGCATTAACACACTGTCTTCTGACATGTTCTTACCAAAGTGATTAACAACATTGTGAGTAATGTGTTGGGTATCTATATTTTTTTCCCAGATGGAATTTGGCAGAGATGAAAGAAAAAAGAAAAAGAAAAAAAAAACCTTTCGTGGAGTAATGTGTGCTCCTGAAAATGTGCCCTTTTGCATCTCTCCTGGTGCTTGAATTTCAGTTATTTTTCACTCCTCTTGACATAACTTCATACGAAATAACAGAATGAATGTTGCCAATGTAAATTGCTTGAATTGTCTTAATTGCCTTTGAAGTTTATTTTGCCTAGATGCTCAGAGAATTTACTTTTATTGTGAAAAGCTGCTGGGTGCTAAAGGGTTTGGTTTGAAGACTTGGATTTGTTAGAGGCCCCTTGTTAGGGTTTTTTTATTCTAATGTGTGAATTGTAGAGTTAGACAGTTTGAAACACAATGTTTGACTAAATATACATTCACAAATTTTGTCTTCATAAACTTTTTTCAGTTGTGCCAACTGCACAGCACAAAATCTTGGTGGCTATTTGAGAAATACTGAAATAAATTTTTCAAAAAGGAAACCAGTAAGTTTTTTTTCTTCTAATAAGATTTAAAATTTTAGATTTAGTTTTTTCCTAATTCACAATTCTCGATATGGCTGTTATGTGATGAGGCAGAGAATACCCAGTCAATCAAAGCCCTCCCACCCTGGGCAGTTCCTTGGCCAGTTATGCATCAGTGCACCAGCCACAGCCAGCACTGGAATGGTCAGGATTAGATCCCAGACTGGGGTGCGTGTCTTCATTGAGCACAGTGCTTTAGCTGGAAACGACTCCTGAGAAGTTCTTTCCCACTTGTACTTGGATTATCTATAAACGTTCCACGGATTTTCTGACAGTAAGTAGGCAAAACTTATAGCCTACTTGCTGCTGTGATTTTAGATAAGGGAGGGGGTTATTGGCATTTCTTAAAGCCACTCCAACGTGATAAATTATATAATTACACTGATTGTGGTAGAATGGCTTGGCTGTCATTTATTATTAAATCTTATGGATATTGCACAGTGGTAAACTGCATTCTTTGAACTTTTCAGGATTGAATTGGCAAATGTTTTACAGGGGCTTCACATTGGTTTATAGTAGCCTACAGTTAAATAAAATACAGATTTTGTTTTTCCTTTGTACTAAAGTCATTTTCTTCCTAATGCAATTGGTTCTGTGAACAATGTTAAGATATGTTGAAAAAGCTGTACTGTCAGTGTTGTATATTTGGTATAACTGTTAAGAATGGTGAAATAAACCTTTGTTTAAGATTCTGTTTTTTTCTGGAGAGGCCTTGTAAGTGTATTGTAGGGCAGCATACAGAAGCGTGCCCCTTATCATACCCCCAAAGGAAAACAGTCAGCGAGGTTTGATAAAGAGATTGCCCCAATACTGCCCTGGATCACCATTATGAAAACCTTCAGTTTTCTATATACAGTTTATCACATTTGGTGGTGTTGGAAAGCCAATGTCATGAGAAACAACTTAATGTCATTGATGGTGTGGTATAGTGGGCGCTGAATGAAGATCTTGGAACACCATTCAAAAGTGAACAGTAGGTAATGCAAGTTACCTTTGAGTCAGCAGCCAGCTGTACTACAAAGGTCACCCTGGATTGATAGGCTTGCAAACAGGATCCTTGATTTTGCAATTGTGTCTTTCTTTAATGACTTGGGGTTTTTTGTATCCTTGGGAAAAGTGTAATGTATATTGCCATTGTTGTACATACTCTACAAGAATTTGCATTCACTTCAAACTGGCCTACCACTTTGACTTCCACTGCACACCCTGCAGTTTTAAGGTGCTAACACACATAGAAGTCAGGATATCTGCATCCTGTAGTCACTCATATATACATTAGTGCCATCACAAGATACACAATTGTATCTGTGCAGACTACACAAACCAGAGGCACGTCTGCATCTATCAGGATTGATAGCAACCTGTATAGAGCCACAGTACTGGAGGAAAGAGGCTTTAGCCCCTCATTTATATTCTACAGTGCCATGAAAAGGTATTTGCCCTCTTCCTGATTATTATTCCTATTATTGCATATTTGTCACACTGAATGGTTTCAGATCATTAGACAAAAAACTTGAGTAAACTCCAAACACTTTTTCTTATTATTTTAATGAAAAACGTTATCAAGAACCCATGTGCAACAGTTAACACCTACACTCATCCATTAACATTTGCACAGCTGACAATGGGGGGATTCAACGCAAAAACAGCTGTTTCTGTAAAATGGTAAAATGCCATTTAATAAAAGATCAAAGAATGCTAAAGCTGTTTCTCCCTGGAAAAACAGCAGGTAGCTGGTTATTCTGTCCCTGGTTTCTTCCCCCCCCTACCTGATTACCTCATACAGGTAACAATAGCAGCTGGAAAGTTACTTTAATGCAAGTTGATTATAACCCCTGGCCTACCTTTAGATGTTTTGGAAAAAAGAATGTGAACCTTTCTGGGCCAGATGGCAGCTGTGGTCACAGTGGTGCCAGGCTTGCCAGAGAGGAAGACACGATTGGCATGGTGCTTATGAATTCCAGCTGAATTCTGGTTTGTCAAATGATCTAGCCTTGCCTGTATAGGATTAAGAATTAAGCCTATTCAGGGATTTCCTTTTAGAAAAGATAATAAACTTGAGGTCTCGGGACACAGCAACTGGCCAAATTTGGTAATAGGCCCATAGCCTCAAATCTCCTAGCGTCCCTAGCAAATGTCCATTATATTATCTATTATATTATTTTGTATTATCCATCCAATTAATAATGGTAAGCTAAAATATTGAAAACGGTGTGTTGTGGTTTTTAATGGTTGCTATAAATGTGGCAAAAAATGATTTCTCAGAGAATAATGGTCTTGTGCACTGGCACAAAGTCTACCAAGATTACATTACATTACAATACAGGCATTTGATGTGGCAATATCAGGGCTGCCTTGGCCAATTGATATGCGTCAGCTCTTCCTGGCACGAATTCCTTAAAGTAATCTTTGCAAGGTCATAGTCACGCTACATGACACACCCTTGTCGTCAATGTGCTTGTTAGCTGTATATTTTGCTGTATCCATCAAATCTAGCACCATTTTAATTAATTAACCACTGGAAAACATATCTCTTATTAGTTTTTACTAACCAGTCTAGATTCCTTCATTCCAAATATTTCAGCTTGTCTGTGTTAATTCTACCTACCCAGTGTTAGCTAGCTAGCGTATCTCATTTTTTCCTGTATTAGCAATGGGGATAGGTCAGCTGCATATTTCTGCTACAACCCTTGTTGACTGTTCTGCACAACAATATGTACTATCTGAATTCCATGCTCCCCTGCCCATTGGAACCAATCAAATGCTGCATTTAAAATGGCTTCCTGTTCCCAACATAGTGCACTATTTCAGCATCAGCCATTTTGTAGAACTGCTTTTGAAGGGGTCACATTCGGGAGCAGATATTCAAGTGTTGACTACATACAGTATACAGTAAAATAACATTTTAATATGTTATTTATTATGGCTTTTTCATCTTTGAACTTCAGTGTGGTATGAACAATTTGTGCACCAGTTAATGCAAAAAATGACTGCATTCATGAAAATGCAACACTTTCCTCCTGCTGTGTTTGACTGTAACATTGTTTTTGTCCTTGTAGTGTGTAGGGTTGTTTTTTAGTGAAGCCATTAGTCTTTCTCTTTGCTGACAAACATAAAATCTTGGCATCTTGTTTAGTCTTTGTCTTGCCAGCCTACAGGGTTAACCTGCCCAGACCCCGCATTTCAGGGACTACAAGCTCTGCCAAAACCCCCCAACCCCCTACCAAATGTTTCTGTCAACAGCTGAGCTTGCCTGGGGTCAACAGTTTGATTGACAGATGCACATAAAGGATGGTTGTCCCGGTTATGTTTTTGGTGTGTCATGTGAACTATTTGCACTGTTTCAGTGAACATCTGCTCTATGAAAATGCAATTGGGAAGCAGAGGGGGGTTGGCAAGTGCCTGATGGGGGACTGGTGTAGATTGTGTGGGGGTTGGGCTGTGCCTGTTGGGGGATGGGTGAAGATGGTGTGTGGGTTGGGCTGTGCCTGATTGGGGATGGGTGTAGATGGTGTGGGGGTTGGGGTGTGCCTGATTGGGGATGGGTGTAGGTGGTGTGGGGGTTGGGATGTGCCTGATTGGTGGTGGGTGTAGATGGTGTGGGGGTTGGGATGTGCCTGATTGGCGGTGGGTGTAGATGGTGTGGGGGTTGGGGTGTGCCTGATTGGTGATGGGTGTAGATGGTTGGGCAGTTGTGAATTCTGCTCCCAAAAGGGAAATGGGAAGCCATAAAAGGGCTAGCTAACACCATTAACTGCTGTTCCTTCCTTTAGGGCTATAACGTGACAACGTGAAAAAGCAAATGTTTTTATCTGATGTCTAAACCCAAATCTATTATACAAAGCACAAATATGTGGTTTCTCAGTCTATCATATTTGTGAGATCTTGGTGCCCGTAAAAAGCATTAGTTTACATACTTGTCGGTTATTAACTATTTGTAATTTCAAATTTTGTTGTTTGATCACGGACTTAAATCTGAATATTGTCTTTGTACTTGTGTGTCTTAATGAATGTATGTATTCCCTTTAACAAATGACTTTGGGTAAAGAAAATTTTGTTGGAAAACAGTATACAATTTTAATAGTTCATGATAAAAGCAAATTAAGCATCTGCTGAGATGTTTTTAATATTACAAAGCAGAAAGAATAAAAATGCCAATGAATTAAGTGAAACATTAACTTACCACTTTCCCTACTATATCTGACATTTTCTGAAACCAAACATTTTATTTATATTCAGTAATGTGTTTGAAGGAGAGAATATTGTGGACTGTTTTCCACTGCTCTGCATTGATAAGGGGATCCCAAGAGATTGACTTTAGGATTATACAAGTCCACTGATGGCTCACAGTTACTTATGACAAAAGTATAAAAGTATCTGATTTAATTTTTGGCTATAACACAAGAAACTCGATTTTTGCACAGGTTTTAAAACATTATAGGGTTATAAATAGCGTTTGTTTTTTGTAAAAAATAAAAAAGGTAAACATGCTTAAGCTAAAGATTAAACAAATGATTAAAAATAAGGTAGATTAATTATATTGAAAATGCTATAATATGGTACTTAAATTCTAGCTTGATATCTCAAAACTATAATATGTTTTAAGCTCACACACTGTCAACACAAAAACATTAAACCAAGTTTGCACAGTCCCAATATCCAAATTTTACATGGGCGTGACACCCAGGGGTGTCTTTACCAACAGCTGTGTTCAGTGGAATCAACATGACACAGAGGTGTTTTTAAACACACCAATGCTCACAGCTCGAATGCCATCTCCACTCTAGTTTCTGCGTGTCGTCACCATGAAAAACATTCAGTCAGCCAGTAGACTGAGATGAGAGCATGATTTTCAGTGCAAGAAGTATTCAGGTCAAGAGAAAAACGAAACCCTCCAGTTAAAATCCCGCTTCTTTGACTGAATAGTTTCATGTTATTCATTAAAAGTCAAGCAGCTCAACACTAACCAATATAATGGAAGACAGGTAAAAGATAATAAACAATATTTAAAGGATTTGGTTAAAACTACAGATACTGCTATTTGTAATAAATGATCACCTTTTCACACATTGTTGGTTCTGAAGGAAAACAGCTACTATCATCTGTTTGTGGCAAGCTATTACCTGTTGCCATAGAAACAGACAAGAGAAAACTTCCAAATGCAGTTGTAGGCTGAAAACAAATACAGTGCATTCCATAAGTATTTGTACAGTGACAATTCTTGTGGTTTTGGCTCTGTATTCCACGAACATTGGATTTGAAATGAGACCAGTAATATGAGGTTAAAGCGCAAACTGTCAGCTTTAATTTGTAGGTATTTACATCCATATTCCTTTTTTTATGCGTGGTCCCCCCATTTTGGGCAACCAAAATTAATTGGACAATTGGCTGCTCAGCTGTGTGTTGTTGCATCATTAGTTCAGGCACAAGGAAGCAAATAAAGGGTCTAGAGTTGATTCTATGTGTGGCCTTTGCATTTGGAGTCTGTTGCTGTTGTTTCAAAACAGGAGGACCAAAGATGTGTCAATGGCAGTAATGCAGGCAAACCATTGGGTGTGTCAAAATAAACTGTGTGATGTTAAGGAGCAACAATGCCCTGGTCAGTTCAGCAACAGCAAACAACCATGGAGGACCACTGTAATGGATGACAAAAAACACTATCAATTGTGAAGAAAAAAACTTTTTCAACTGTTGAACAGATAAAAACACTAAAATAAAGAGAAGTCAACAGTATAACCACAGAGGGTTCACTGCAAGATGCAAACCACCGGTAAACCTCAAGAACAGAACAGCCAGGTTAAAGTCTACAAAAAAGTACATTAAAAAGAGTTGTTTGTCTGTACAGATGAGATGAGTATTTATGTGTACCAAAGTGTTGGAAAGGAAAAGTGTGGATAAACAAAGGATTTGCACATGATCCAAAGCATACCACCATCATCTTTGAAACATAGTGGATGTAGTAATGTGGCTTGGGCATGTATGGCTGCCACTGGAGCTGGCCTGCTTGTTTTTATTGATGATGTGATTTCTGAGGTATACATAAATATCTGCTCAGTTTCAACCAAATTCCTCAAAACTCATTGGACAGTGCTTCACCTTGCAGCAGGACAATGACCCCAAACATACTGCTGGCTTCTCATGGATTTGGAGTTTGCTGGCTAACGTGGTATCTAACCTGACCATGTGTATGAATGGGGAAACCTGGGTGTTTTTTCTAAGTCGGCTCTTGGTTGTTATACCCCTGCTTGGACTTGTTGGACTGAGTCGCATGATTTACTGGACTGGACTGAGTCACATTTGTCGTTTTAACCCTATCTGTCCTGTACATTCCTACTGTGAGTGACGGCTCCCTTCTGCATCGCACCTGAACCTAAACTGCAGGGCCGGCTTCCTTTTGATGTTTACCACTAGGCAATATTCTCACTGTGGATCACGTTGCAAACTGAATACAAACATCGCCGCCAGTGGTGTCCAGCCCATTCAAATTGAGGGGTCAATTTGCATTTACTGCAATTATAGCAATAAAAGGCAGTAAAACAAAAGAATTTATTTTTTAACTTAATTGACTTAAAAGCCAATCTATTGCTTTTCAGATAACTAAATATCTGTTGAAAAAAAATACTCCTGTATGTAAAGAGAACATTGGATGGTCAGATATACCGACCATGTTCTTAGAGGACGCTTGTTGGATTGAGTTGAAAATGGCATCTAACCTAGAAAACAGCTTCAGCTTGAATACGAGCAGAGGCATTTTAGATTACAAAAAGATTTATATGGACAAAAAATCATAAAGTACTGGATATGACGAAAGAGAATATAAGTACATTACACATGGACATTTAAAACTTTTTTCTGAATGATTCATTCTCAGGCACTGCTCTGAAAGAGTATATGATTTTTATTTTTCATGCTAAAATAAATGAGACAGCATAACTGTAGAAAGAATAAGATTTATGATCTTAAAAACTGTTAACTAATTATGGAAATGGAAAAAAACCTGCAGACCTGGCAGTTGTCCAAGATCAGAGTTGAAGGCTTCTGCACTGAAGTAAATAAGTAATTATCAGACAAGGAAATACAACTGCTTCAGTAAGCATTCTTTTTATTCATAAATTTCATACACTATATTATGGAGATTTGAATCAATCTTAAGTTGTAACTCAGTTACATTATAATTACTGCAGCCTCAGATTTGGTAGCAGGACACATGCTAAAGCTGAAAAGCTCAATTTTAGCTATTTAAAACAATTTTCACTCCACTTGTCACTGAATGGTATTACCCCTTCTTAGCCCACTGCTGCCAGATCGGTGTGATTGGTGCTGTCTTGTTGGAAGTAAGGATGGTGATTATGGAGGTCATTGGTCAAGTGGAGTATTCGGACATTCACAGTAAACATCCTTTCATTTAGCAAATGTAAGCTTTTTGTAAGACTTGTAATCACCAAGGTCAGCTATTTACATACCCCTGAGTATGACGGGTAGCTGAGCAGGCAGTAAGAAAACAATGTAACTAGATATGTCTATGTTCAATATTGCAAAATGAGTTTGAAAGCTAACATTTGAACAAGTTTTCAGTTTTCTGTACTAACTACCTAACATCGGCTAACTCATACTATCTGAAGTCATACATAAAAAAATCCTACACATGTAAAATCGTACTGTGATGCTTCCTGCTTGAATTGAATACAGTGTGTATGTTCAAACTTGGTAATTATGTAAGTATTAACAAGAGAAGCTAGGAATTCAATTAGAACACATAGATTTTGCAACTACCTCCTGGACTGATTTTATAATGTAAAAAAATAGCTTTGGAATAGCTGTAATAGCTTTGGAAGGCCCACAAATTTTACATTTATTCACATTCCTCCAGTTGTACTTAAAATTTTCAGTGTATAACTAAAGCATTTCCTGTTCTTTAAACTGCTCAAGGACATGGTGAGTGCCAGGAGAATCAGCTTCCGGTGAATCCTAAAACGGAGAATATGCATGTTTTTTAATTCACAACATTTGGCTATCAACTGACACATATTTTAAAAATGTATTTAATTCATACATACATTTGAGCTTTGCACAGTTATTTCATATCCTCCTTTCATATCTTGTATGGTATTCAGACAGAAGGAAATTAGGAAGGATTACAGATAGAGATGGGATCATACCAAAGAAAGCAGGATCAAATCCTAAACAATATTGGGGGGATCTGTATTTGGCTTGAGAGCTGGCCACCCTATGGCCTTGCGACACACGCTTTGGCACAAGTGTGTGTCGCAAGGCCATAGGGTGGCCTTGTGACACACTGTCTGTTTGGATTAAAACATGCAACTTTGATGTAACTATTGTTATAGAAAAGAGTACTTACTCCAAATGGTTCTACAAAAGCACTGTAGCCAGTGTAGAGAGGATTAGGGATGGACACCAGAGAAGAATTCCCTTCTGTCCAGCTGGGGTTGCCTTCGTCATCATCATTCTGTGGCAGGAGAAACACAACCACCACATTTTATCTGACTGAAGTAGAAGAGCTATCTTTCATACAAATTACATTTCCATGAATGGTCCCTCATACAATAAAATATGCAGTATTTTAATTTAGTGACACATATACTGTAATTAATTGAATAACATGTTGAAAAATATGGAGACATTTTCTTCAGTACCTGTCATTGTCATTTTATGTTCTATTGTCATTTTAAAGAGCGCTGGCTTTACTTTAGTCTTCCAAGCTTCTGCGCTACCTTTGCAGAAGCTTAGCTCGGAGTGACAATATAGCATCCATGATACATATACTTGGGACACTGCAGCCCATTCAAACACAAGACAGGCCATGGACTATCTTTGATAGCAGAGATAATACAGTGAATCTGTGGTACTTATTCTCACTCTTGGAGAGCAGCAGGAGGAATATTAATTTATTTGTTTGTTTTTCCCTAAAATCAACGACAGATTCAGACCCAATAAACTAGGTGAGGTTCACCAATTAAGTACCGAGTCACAATGAAAAACTGTACACCCTTCTGGGCATGAGTGAACACCACTGTATCAAATCAGGCTTGCTTGACACTTATTTACCTTAAAGTACTGAAATCTGAAGGCATTATTCCTGTGCTTAAGAAAGTAGTATCCCAGGCCAGCAACAACAGCGATGAGAAGAAACACGATGAGGACAGAGGCCACGGCACCCGTTCCAGACTGTGCATGTGATGCGGAGGGCATGGGCCGCACCTGTACAACACAGGATTTGGCTATGACCCACAGCACTCTTTCAGATATGAAATATACTGAAAATATATTGGGGGTAAAAAATATTACCAAGATATTTCGGCATTTCGTATAATATATGTACACATTTATTGCAGCTTTCAGATACTAATGTGTTTTTTTTTTCAAATACAGTCCAGTGAAATATATTTGCTATTTTTAAATTACACATATTTACAGTATGTTGCAGTATATTCCATGTGGTTAGCCTTCTGCAACATGGTACAGACCATGCTGCTTAGAGAGGGAGGTCAGGAGAGCACACAGATTAATCATAGGTCATTCACCCTCTCACTCTGTCCAGGCTGCAACTAGCTACACCTAGCTACACCACACTTTTACTAGCAAAAATTCTTGTGTTTCATAAACAAATAAAATTATGTACAGTTTTCAGAAAGTTTGTAGCAAACAGCACCAAAACACCAGGGCTTAAAAACAGGTGAACTTCCAGTGGTCACTGCCTCTGACTGGGCCAATGGCAAATCAGGCCAAGGGAGTACATTGTCCAATGAGCTGTCAATGTACTTACAGGTTTGGGAGGGGCCTTCAACGGCCCCTTAATGATATGGATGATTCCATTGGTTGCGGGGATATCCCAGTCTATGATCTGCTTTCTGTTTACCAGCTTGAAAAGTTGTGAACTCTGTGTGATGAGGAAGCATCTTACATTACACAAACCACCATGAGCTTAATATTGTTTATAAGAAAGCTTCTTGCAATAGTGGCCCACAAAGAAATTGGTTATTTTGTGCAGTGACTAACCTCTTATTAGAAGGTATCTTCAGTGTTTGGAGTTAAAATATTTTAACATATATGTCAAAACATTTTCAAGTTCGCTGTAGCTACTACCATACATATAACAGGTGCAGAGTTAACCTGACTGGTGTGAATGTCTATGGAAAGTGTATACAAGTTATCTCACAAGCATCTCACCACCTGCCTTAACTCCTGCCATGACTCCACCAGTGTGTTCTTACCCACAGTTTAGGCACAACTCATTAGTAGTGCAGGTTACTCACATCAGAAAGTGTTGTGTTGCCTGGGGTTATGGTCACTGAGAGGTTATAGCCCAGGCGAGAAGGGATGACTGCACCATGCTTCAGGTCATTATAGAGGTGAATACTGTTGTTGGTAGAGATGTGGTACTCCACGTCCCTCCACGATAAACTCTGTAATATATTTCATGACCATCATAAAACATTCTTCAATTAGCCTTGATTTGGAAAAAAAACTGGAAGGCATACTTCACAATGATCTGACAAAATCATTACCTCATTTCCATAAAATCCAGCATTTTCTGGGACAAACAGTGTTACAAATGTTGAGCGCTTTAAGAGGTAGTTCATCAGCCTTTCTCCATCTTTTGTGGAGTTTGCGTAGCTCAGCAGTGCCTGGGGAATGGGAGAGTAGGATGATTAACACAATATAAAATGAGCTGACTGTTTGCATTTATAATATTTACTGTGTTTTACGATGAGGATAAAAACTAGCTAAACAAGATAGTTAGGAATGCCGGTGCCTTATTTGGTAAGAGTCTGAATTCACTGGATACCACTTAAAGTACATGCTGAGAACCAAATATATACAGGACCCTTAGTAACCAAGATCACCCTTTCTGATAAGCTAATGTAATATAAAAGTTTTTTTAGCAGTAGGTTTGTTTGCTAAACTGATAAGCCGAAAGCAAATAGATTCCTTTATAAACACATTATGAAATTTGATACTAGCGACAAAATTACAGCTGTATACCTCTTTACAGTAGTTACAGCTTTATTGCCTAAAATGGTGTATGTCACTAATATCATCAGTGTCATTATTCATTTATCCAACATATATGTTTTGTATTATCTAAATGTTCACTGTGATGCTTTGTGATAAAGCAATTTTCCATTCTTTGAATGATTAAAGCACAACTACTAATAGTAGTAGTACTAGTCAGAAAGATGCCATACTCACCCTATAGAACACAGAGAATTTTGAATTGGTGGCAACAACAGTAACTAGGTTTCCATTGCAGTATTCCCCATTACCAACATAATTGGATCCACAGTCACAAGATACATCTGAAAAGAGAGTCCACACAATGTCAGTTAATCAGGAAAACACCCCAATAAACTCTATTAATCAGTCATAACCATGTATTATGTTACCTTTCACTCTGTGGCAGTAAGTGTCGTATTTGCTGCTGGGGTCGACAGGGTTTTTGTAGAGCACAACTCCCACGTGGTTGTCACCGCATTTAACAGAGGGAAATCTGATTGGATAGCCTACCTGTTTCCCATCTATCCACCCTGCAACGCACGAGTGCATCCCCAGCTGGAAATAAAGTTGACATTTCTCTTTAGTCCTAGTTTTACTTTTACTTTCAGTTTTAGCTTTTTTGGTGTAGTTTTGGTTTTAGCTTAGTGTAGCTCAGTCTTAATGCTCATCCAAAAATTTAACTATGACATCAATAAAAAATATGCATTAGCCAAAGAAATGCCTAGGAGCTTGTAGATGATCAAACTAAACATAATTGTAATATAAACACAAATACAGCCAAACTAGTTAACTAGTAAAGGAATGTCACCAATTGTTACCATGTCTTTCTATCAATATAGGAGACATTACATAACTTGTAGCTGATAACATTAAAAATCTTCTGCATCTGCATCTTGGGTCTCCTCCAATCCTTACCCTATAACACTCCTACTTTTTGTACTAGTTGATGTTATGGTCTTTTTTTATGATTTTAGTTTTTTTTCTGTGGGCTTGTTATCGATGCTGATATTGGCATTAGTGCTTCAGTGATTACATATATAGATACTCATTAGTGCTTTAGTGATGATATGTATACATACTCGCTGGACTGGGAAAGTTGTTAGTCTGGCACTATTTCTCATTCTAAGTTGTTCCATGGATGATAGCACATGCTAAAGGAATGTGATGTAATGTGAAGTAAAAATCAGGACATGATTTGCACTGGCCGCTGGGCTTACCTGCTGGGCATCAGACAGCTGTGAGAAAGTGGCCATGGTAGCCTCCTCGGCCTGGCAGGCTGTCTCAGCGTCTGTGTAGTTCAGCTTGTATTTCCCCAAAGGTGACCTCAGATGGAACACTCCGGCAGTGTTCTCTGAAACGCAAAGAAAACCACTATTTCTTACAAGAGCAGGTAGAGTGACGCACCTATTCCATGTAAAACCACCAACAAACTGGGCGCTCTAAAAAACATCATAACCCTGTATGGAGTTAATACCAGGGGTGGGTCAATTTTAAATACTTTAACCCTTTAAACTGCAGGCTACTTACAGTTTTGAACAAAACATATTCTTTCACCAATATTCAGAACAAAATTCTTCTTTAATATTACTGTTCTGGTTAATAGCATGCTTCACTGAAAATTATCAGGGTTCTCAGAAAACTGTTCCCATTTTAATTGCATGTAGGGTTACATAATTTAAAATATGCATTTGATAAAGCTCTGATAAACAAGCTATACGTTTTTCTCTACCATTGCTGAAGATGCTATTAACCACTTAGCTCAAATAACCACATTCACTATCAGGTTTACAATTCATATAAATATAGTTTATAACTTACTAGGAACATACTGGCTCCTTGTCAAGTGTGTAGAAAAAAAGTAAAACAAACAGCCACCTCAAAATCTCAAGAGTCAAAATACACGCCTTGCAGAAGGCCAAATATAACAGCACTGACTACGATGTTATCCCTCACCATGAAAGTGTAAGTCCTTGCAGTCTGCCTTTGGATCACAGTCTCCATTGTTCTCCAGACAGCGATCGACTGGGGGAACAACCTTTTCCAGGCACTGGATTCCATTTCCCACGTAGCCAGGTAAGCACGTGCAATCTCTCTCATTCTGCCAAGTCCAAATAAAACAATTTATGTATTCTTTCCCTTTTTTTATCCAGTCTGAACAAAGAATAAGTCTAAATAACATAATTTCTGTATTTTATTCCCCATATGACTGCTTACATATGTTATGCTTGTATGTACTATACCAGAGGTAACCAACCCTGTTTCTGGAGATCTACCGTCCTGTCGGTTTTCATTTCAACCCTAATTGGGCACACCTGCCTCTACTAATTAGTAGCTCAACAAGATCTCTAGCTGTTGAATGAATTGTGCTTTGTTATTGTTGAAGTGAAAATCTACAGGATGGTAGATCTCCAGGAGCAGGGTTGGTTACCACTGTACTATACTGTCTTTGTGCCATTTTGTTTTGTGAAAGGCCTATACACAAGCTGGGACTTAATGCTTTTCCCTGCCAACTTTCTTGTCAGGTCCTCAACCCAAAGAAATGTTCTGGTGAAATAAATAAAACTGTAACTCTCTGGTGGGCTTCTTCTTACCGGACCTGTGAAGAGACATGTGGCAAAATCACTGCAGCCACCATTTTCCTCCTCCACACATCTGTCTATGGGAGAGCAGAAGTAGCCATCTCCCGTGTACCCGGACAAACAAGTGCAGGTGACGTTGATGCCAATCTGATTACAGTCTGCATGCTGATGGCAGCCTCCATTGTTCTCGCTGCACAAATCAGGAGCTGTTGGAACACAAGGACAATGACATGACACACTCACCCCTCAAAGCCTGGTACCTACCCTCAAAATACTAAAAATACAAATATTGTTATGGTTTAGTCAAAATAAGACAAAACTTACCGGTACAGTTTCTTCCGTCCCCTTCATATAATGATTCACATACGCAGACATTTTCAGGTTGGCACACTGCATTAGGATGGCATTCAGGCATGCAGGTGGGTTTCACTTCTGTTGAGCAGCAGATTAGACATATTGCCCAGTCTGGTCAGTGTCCATCCCATTACCAACCATATGGAACTGCTAAGGACATTTACGAGCATGTTCAGTGGAACTCTTATGATGAGCTGGAAGTGCGTTCATTCAAACTGAAGACAAGTTGGAAATAGGTTCAGTGAAACTGAGGACAATTTGGAAATAGGTTCAGTGAAACTGAGGACAAGTTGGAAATAGGTTCAGTGAAGCTGAGGACAAGTTGGAAATAGGTTCAGTGAAACTGAGGACAAGTTGGAAATAGGTTCAGTGAATCTGAGGACAAGTTGGAAGTGAAGCTGAGGTGTTGGCGGTGTGTTCTGCGGTAACTCTGAGGATGAGTTGGAGGTTCTGTTACCCAGTTTTGATTCACAGCGCTCTCCAGTCCAGCCCTCCTTACAGAAGCAGCTCCCATCTCCCTCCAGCCCATCCTCGCACTTTCCGTTCTTGGTACAGGTACATTCTGCCAAAGACAAGAGTGGGATAGCCATTTCACAACCAATTCAAACTGAGCATCAGACTGGATTACAAGTTGACTGTGGAATCAACATCAGAACATCAGATATGATTCCAGAGTCAGCTGCTGGACAGGTCACCATGCAGTTTGTTTTATCTATTTTAAATACATTATTTGATACTATTTATTAAAATAAAGAAGGGCCCTGAAATAATCTTAAAGAATCCAGTTTGAGAGTGAAACTGAAATGTTGTTTTCTGAGAGTGCCTTTGTGGAAAGTGGTGGAAAGCTACGTACTTGTGCAGTTGGAGCCATAGTAGTTCTGCACACACAGCTCACAGGCTGTTCCTTCGAAGCCAAGGTTGCAGCGACATGTTCCTTTCCCTTCCATACCATCAACGCATTGCCCATGATTACTGCACACTGCCTCCAAACCCCCAGGACACACTGAAACACACAGACACAGTGTCAGTGTCCAACTACTCCTACTGTTTAAGGCAAATTAATTTCACAGTGATTTCAGTGATTCTGCAAAGTAAGATTAGAGACAGCACGCTCACCCTGGCAGTCTCTGCCAAAGTGGTTTTTGCAGCACCGGGGGGTCCAATCAACTTTGATGCAAGTCCGCTGACAGCCTGTCCGCTTGCCTCGGTATGGTCCAATTGAACGATAGGGTACGGAATAAGGGTAAAAGTCATATCGCCGTTGGTACGGAGAGAACGAGGAGAACCTGCTGTACGTGCATGAGGTACTTTCATCCTGGGAAAAAAAACAGTGGCACAAATTTAAACACTGATTTTTGTGACATTCAAAATGAATTCAACAATGTACTTGTAATGTACGTTGCGTTTGGAAAGTTACCGTGCTTTTTTGGCCAAAGAAACACAGAGGGGGTGAAAAGCAGCTTCCACACCTGCCCTGAGGATACAGAATCATTTTTCAAATTAGGAAAAAAAAAGAGCCATACGATTACTCTTTGCTCATTTGTTTAGTTTAAAAATGGAGTCTGGTCAAGGTTCTCACTTGACTCTTCACTTCTTCAAAAACATCACAGCGTGCTCCCATGCTGGGTGGCTCCAGCAGCTGGTCGATCCCATAAGCAATACCCACATCAAACATCAGGTGGCGCTCAATTAATTTAGCATTTCCATCATCAACCAAAATATCCCCCTGAAATAAAAAAGTAAACATTGATCTACAACATTTTTTTAAAAGCTGTATTGATAAACAACAAAACAGTAGTGAATTTATGTATTATGTTAAACAGATTATGATAGAAACAATATATAATGCTATAGCAGAATACAGCATCATGCAATCTCCAAAAGTAAACAAATGATGATACCAATAACAAATATTGAAGAAGATGCAAACAATGTTCAATACTTACAACCCTGTCTTTATCACAGGCGAACGACAAAGTAGAACCATACATTGTTCTGACAGTGTTTTGATGAGGTAGATTGACAGCCAGGAGCTGTAATTACCAGGAAGAAAGCATTATTTATCTTATCTAGCATGTACAGTAATGGCCATTTATGTGCTGTTTGAAAATGTTCTATGTTTAATCTCATTGACTAAAGGTACATTCTGGAGAGAAGGCAGCAAGCGACTTGCATTGAGGTCCTAATTCCCTGTGCCCATTAGATACCCTGGCACTATGGCCCTGGTGTTCTTCCCACATTCCCATGAAACTGGCACGACCACCCAATCACTCCCCTCCCTCCACATACAACTAGCGACACAATCCCTCGCATTCCCCACCCACATTGATTCCCCCAGTAATTACTGCAAAAGATAACTGATTTGTCAGTAAGCCTGCCTGGCAAATAAAGGTAAAAATAAAATCTAAATGCAAAGGTCTTTGAAAGAGGAAGAGTCACTCACTTCGGTGTCCCGAATAATGTGCGCTTTGAGGTAGGCTGCCAGTTTGTCCTGATGATCTTCACTGTACAGCCACTTTTTCCTCTCCTCAGGCAGAGAGCTGAAAACCTTGTCAGTTGGCCAGAGCATTGTGAAGGGATGGTGGAAGGAGTTCTCGACCATGCTCATCAGGTTAGAGGACTGGGGTCAATAGGAAAAATCATTCACTGCTGTATCTGTTCAAATCCAACAGCACTTGCCACCTCAGACAGACACAAACTTAACCTTTGACCATATGACATCTCTTTACTTACAAACTTCAAGTGAGCTTACAGTGTGGAAATGTGTTCTAAATTACAAGTCCATGTGTGCCGAAATGTAAAATAAATTACATACAGTATACAGTATACAGTACATGCAACTGACAGGTGGACAGACAGATGTGCAGAAAAAATACAATTCATGCTCTAAAGGTCAGACTGTGGGCACCCAGACAGGCCCATCTGTACCTACCTGGAGCAGTTTGCTGAATGTGGTATATCCATATGCCTCTGCAGCAGATGTCACATTTAACTGAAATTGGAAACATATTGTATACATTTTATAAGGGCATATCTGCACCTGTCCATGAATAGTTTCAACCATTAAGAAACACTGATGTTTGACTTGTCTTTATGATAGACAGTTCAGAACAAAAACATACCGTTGGGACCAATTTACTTCTGTTGCTCAGATCATATGGGGTGAGGACCTTATCAATGAAATGTATCACCCCATTTGAGGCTACATAGTCGCTGGTAATTATCCTGGTATCGTCGTTGATGTACAAAACGCCCTAAAACAGACGAATAATGTGAACAAGAAAACATTCCTTTTCAATTACGATTTATTTTGTTTGTTTATGAAGCAGTTACATTTCACAGAGCAATTCCACCCAGAAGCCTCAAGACTTCCTGAATGCAAACCTCCTCCTGTCTCAGGTTACCTCTCGGTAGGTGAAGCGCAGTACATGTCCTGAGAGGGAGACCACCTTTCCGATGGACTGGAGGTCTGACACAAGGAGTTGTTCACAGCCCACCAGGTGGTACCTGAGTAAGTCTCCCACCCTGCTCGAATTCTTCCACGACTCCACCTGCACACATTAAGGACCATCAGAGGTTGGAATGCACAGCTACCAGGACACCCGGGGAAGTCTCCTTCATGTTGCAGTAGAACCTCTGAGCTACAGACTGACTGTTCAGCTGAATGGGTTATGACACTGAAAGTAGTATGCACAGTTGCACTTTATCAAGATCCTTATTATCAATGTTCACCACAAAGGTAAGCTTTAAATTGAGTCACAGTTTCCATTGATAAATATCATTTTATCCATCCATCCAAATACCCGCTTATCCCGGGCAGGGTCGCGGGGGGTGCTAGAGCCTATCCCAGCGTGTATTGGGTGAGACGCAGGAATACACCCTGGACAGGCCGCCAATCTATCACAGGGCACACACACCATTCACTCACACACTCATACCTATGGGCAATTTAGAGTCTCCAATTGCTACCCAATGCACCACCGTGCTGCCCCCATATAATTTAATATAATCATATATAGTTTTAAAATATCTCTACAGTGATGTAAATAATAATTACAATCAACTGAGAAATGATTCAGCTTGTCCAAAACATAAATTTTGCTATCACTATTAATGTTAGCAACATTTCAAAGTTCAAAATGACCTCTGTTCCTGATAATTTCATATTTACAGGGTTCTAATGTACTCAAAGCAGCTATACAAATTAATGAATACTAATTATTTAATTACATATTCTCCAAACTATAACTGATATATCAAAATACAATCTATTTAAAGGAAAACATGAATATGGATTCAGAGCCACTTCTAAATACAATAGAAGAGTATAAATAGAAACGAAACACGTACCGGAAAATTAGTGGTAGAGTTTGTGTGAGGGACAAACGCTGTCAAAGGGCCCTTGGTCAATGCATCATTGACTTTGGAAATCTACCAAACAAACGATTCAAACGTCATTAACTATCAAAGTTCATTCATATTTTAAACTTAGTTCAATTTATTTGAAATACGTATATCAAATCATTTTCAGTTTCAATTTACCATCAAATTTCTGTTGAACCATGAAGCATCAGCATTCCGTAGGATCTCCTAGAATAACCAATTGTAAACCAAATTTGCCCAATGAGAAAGGAGGTAAATAATCTCTTCATCTTAAAGGATCTTATTTTAGGATGAAGCTCACAGATTTAACGGTGCCTCTGCAGGTGATGCCGTTTCCTATGTAGTTATATCTGCAGGTGCAGTTTCGTTTCCCGGGACCCACATATTCACACCTCGCATTCCAGCTGCAACCGCCATTTTCCTGGAGCACAGAACAAGATTGAGAGGGACTGAAAATATAAGGTAGCAGCCATAGGACCCTGTTCCTTTCCCATGCTGAACTGCTGAAGCTTAAGGCTAATGGAGGGCAGGGGTTCATCCTTTTAAGGCAATGTTCTATAACCTGGAAGGGCCCCACAGACATTTAGGGATTCTAAAGCAAGAAATTACACTTCAAGTAACTCCAAATTAGTATAGTAATGCTTATATTTTCAGATGCTGTGTGTGTATATTTCCCAATTATTTGACAAAGTACAATTACATTTGCTATGGTGGAAGCAGGGATTGTGAGAAAATGCTAAATTAATGTGAACATATTAATTTTATAGCCCCTATACCAGCCATTGTAAAGCCAGCCAGTTATCAGAATCTGTAAGATATCATTCACTGCATATAAAAAACTGTCTGGGCCAATGAAAACTAAAGTTCTAAAACTGAAATATTTTAAAACCCCAGAAAGTGAACTCTCTTAAATCTGATGCCCTGAATCACTTTGGTAAGAAAAAATATCCAAATGCATTTTTCAAAAAAGTTGGGGTGTTAACCCCAGTGTCCAGGACAATTCTCCATGGAACTGACTCTCCACATCTGGCCAGCTGATAATCTGCATCCACCTTTGCACAATCCCTTGCATTCCATATTCACACTGATTTCCCAGGTCATCACTGTACCAGAGAACTGATTTGCCTTACCTAAGGTAAAGTAAACAAGAAATAAATAGTCACCCAGCAACAGAAACACAGACTTAAGCATATGAGTAGCTTACCGTCCTACATGGGTTCACTGGAAAGCAGAAGTGGCCATTTCCAGAATACCCATCCTTGCAGTTACAGGCGACCTGTCAAATATATACATGAACAATGAGGGCATGCCATGCTAATCACATTCAGCTTTAAATCTCAATCAGCAGAGGAAAATGCTAATGACAGATGGTGGTCTCTCAATCAGCAGAGGTAAATGCTAATGACAGATGGTGGTCTCTCAATCAGCAGAGGTAAATGCTAATGACAGATGGTGCTCTCTCAATCAGCAGAGGTAAATGCTAATGACAGATGGTGGTCTCTCAATCAGCAGAGGTAAATGCTAATGCAGGTGGTGGTCTCTCAATCAGCAGAGGTAAATGCTAATGCAGGTGGTGGTCTCTCAATCAGCAGAGGTAAATGTTAATGACAGATGGTGGTCTCTCAATCAGCAGAGGTAAATGCTAATGACAGATGGTGCTCTCTCAATCAGCAGAGGTAAATGCTAATGACAGATGGTGGTCTCTCAATCAGCAGAGGTAAATGCTAATGCAGGTGGTGGTCTCTCAATCAGCAGAGGTAAATGCTAACGCAGGTGGTGCTCTCTCAATCAGCAGAGGTAAATGCTAATGCAGGTGGTGGTCTCTCAATCAGCAGAGGTAAATGCTAACGCAGGTGGTGGTCTCTCACCATGTTTGGCCCAGTCTTGATGCATTCGGCGTTCATGTGACATCCGCCATTATTTTCAGAACAGCCGTCGATTTCTGAAAATTCAAAAGAACATGGTAGCAGATGCCAGTCGTGTATCACCGTGCAGGGCTGCCAGGCACAGTCAGCATTTGCATGATTCAGATTTGAGAGCACACCGTGGGGCTCATCCTAGCACTGCCTTAAAAGCCCCCCCAGCAGCCAGACCCATCGCACCCTCCCCACCTTCTCCCACCTTAGGATGCCCTCCATGTGCTACATGAATACAATAAATATGCAAATAACTTGTGTGCCCACCAATGACAGTTCATCTGCCCTGCCCAAGACTGAACCCTGGCGACTGGTCTTACCCAAACACACAACGCCGTCTCCAGTGAAACCCTCATGACAGGTGCAGGTTCTTTCACCAGGATTTGTCTTTGTGCAGTTGGCATTCTTTGAGCAGTGACCATTATCATTGTCACATGGATTAATCTCTGCAAGAGAACACTTTTTATGTTTTATATATATATTTTATACAGAACAAAATACGTACGGAATGCTCATCAAACCAGACCCACTTGGTGTTAAACCACTGCTAAAGCACTACTAATTAAGTAAAATGGAAAGTTTTGATTTTAAAAATGTTCAAAAGAGTAAATAAGTTAAGCTGCAGTTATGCCTCTGCTTACCTTTACAGAAGGTACCGTTCCCTTGGTAACCAGCTATACAGGAGCAGGTGGGCGCTGTCCCCTGGGCCCCCGTGAGGCAGCTGAAAGAGAAGGTTAATTACGCAGCTGATTTGCCCTGAAAATGAAACAATAAGGGAGAAAGCATAGAGATATGGGCGTCTTCAAACTCCCAAATGCATGTGATGATCTTAACTCCATCAGTGTTCTGAGCTGTGGATCTCTATCGTCTCTCTGCTCTTATCAAGTCCTCCTGAAGACTTGTGGCTATTACTGCTGTTGAAATTGTTCACCACTTACTTTGCATTTACGTCACAGACACCCCCGCAAGCATCCATAACAATTTCTGCAAAAAGAACAAAACAATTTTTGCCGATTTCAACAGTCTGACAAGTTCATACTCCCAGAAATTCTGAAAGGCCAGATTTATAGAATTTCCAAAAGGAAATGTTCTATAAATGTTCTGAAACTGGATGAAGTGTGATTTGACTGACATTGTGTTTTCCCCCTGCAGAATTACAAATTGCATGGTGCATACTAGATATAAATCATATATATATATATACACAACCATAGCTACCAAAAACAGATTAGATGCTGTGGTTTAAGGCTAAGCTAGTATACAAAATTCCATCAGCATGGTCACATGCAAGGTAAAGTACATGCGTTCAATTACATTGCTTTAAATGGGGGAAAAAATACTACAGGAAACAAAGGTTCAGTGGAAAATATTTGATGAAAAAAACACCAAATCACCTGATTTGAGACAAATTTCATGCAGTTACTTAATTTTCCCATGCAGAGAATAATGCAAGCAAACAAGACAACATGTGCACAATGAACAACAAATGCTCAATGTTGGACAGTTCCTATTGCACAGTACTTACCGTCAGAACAGGTATTTCCCCTCCAGCCCTTATAGCAAAGACATTTTCCATTGCCGTCTATACCATCCACGCACTTCCCATGGACACAGTTGCACACTAACAAGCAAAAAAAACCCTTTAATTAAAGCTGAGATTCAGCACTTTAACTACATAGTAATTGTATAGTATAAAATGATACAGAGCCACAAAGCCAAAGCATGGCTTTGTCCCAATCATTATGGTGCTCACACATGTGAGATCTATACAATGGTGACAGTCTCTTTGACTGGCACCCAGCATCATGAAGATGAGCAAGAAACATCTTATATAAGTCTGGCTTCTTCATATATCACTGCATATACCAACAGTACCTGACTTGCAGTCCTTGCCATAATTTCCTGGCTCACAGTCCTCACATGCAGTCCCATGGAAACCCTCATTGCACAGACACTCTCCACTCCCCAGGATACCATCCTGGCACTTTCCATTGTTGGAGCACCAATTGTCAATCTTCCCTGGGCATTTAAAGCAGTGATGCCCAAAATAACCCGGGCAACAGGAAAGGTCCTTTTTGAACAAGAAGTACACATTGATTTAAATTAAAAAATGTTTTTTTTGTTCATGAAACATTCGGGCATAATCCATACCACAAATTCCTACTGCTTTGACACAGCCGCCATTTTCACATTAACAATAACAGCATTAATAAAATCCGTAATTTATATATGTACATATATATCCAAAAATGTCTTTTTAATTATCCAAAAAGGCAGTTCCAAACAGTTCCCATGGCAGATTAGTAAAAAAGTGAGAATGAATGAAAAACATCTTTTCTCAATGATAATCTTCCAGTTCTCCAAGGGAAATGGCTGCCTATTTGTGTGCCTTATTGGTGTGTGATGTGTGATATTTTTAAGCATCAATATTAGCACAATTACAGCATTAATGTGTCGTTTTCGTAGGGTATATAATAACAGAACATTTACTTCTGAATACCGAAAACAGTCCATGACGCAGCCAGACATCGTTCTCCTCCTTGCTCCAACTCGCTTCCTGTACTTGCAGTTTGATTTCATATTTGCAGGAAATTCCTTCTGAACCTAAAGATGAAGACATGATTAAAATGGCCCGCCAGTGATTAAAATGACCTGTCCATAGGTTTTGCGAAGATGATACAATGTGAAAAAAGATAATTTTATGTGATTATGTATTTAAAAAATGCATGCATTCATTTAAAACAATTCCATTAAAATGTTCAAATAAAATTTGTGTATTTAGCATATAGATTATTGAGATTGTAATTACCTTATTGTAAACAAGCATGCACACTTGATAAGTACATGTGATATGAATGGATGTAGGTCAAGATAGAAAACAAAAACAGAAATATTACAAGCAAAAGGTAAAAGTCTGAAGATTATCTTACGGGTTTGCTTCTGAAGGAGCATCTTGGCTTTGATTTACAATCAGTGCACAACCCCTAAAACACATGCACAACATTACCCATGACACTCTGATAATGGTCTGACTACGTTCACATCACATTACATCACAGGAACTTTACAGATGTTTTTTTCTTTTTGTAGCAGTTGCAGTGCAGATGTACTCACAAGCCATCACTGACCATAACTTTTACAATGAACGTAACTAAAAATGCTTTGGAATTTGCAAAAATAAAAAATAAAAAATAAAATAGACATTAACAGTGTTCAGGCTATATTGAAGATTGAACAATACACACAAACATACAGTAAATAAATAAATAGACTCTTACTGGGGACTTTAAGATGATTTCTTTGTTGCAACGATTTTTGTGCAGTTCTAAAATGTGTGGAATGGGTATCACAACCCCTTTGAAGGTTTCACTAAAGTTTCCACTAAGAATAACTTCATTGGCCAGTGTCTGTAAATTAGGGACAAAAAACACAATTTTAGAACTCAGACTTAAAATATTTTCTAGGTCTTTGCAATCCATACATTTCAAAACCATCAAAACCCAGATTTTTGTTTCTTTTCAGAGAAATTATAATGCAACCAAATAAATGATACCGTTTGCAATAACGGATTATAATAACTAAAAAACTAATAACTGAGTTTTTCTTAGAATACTGTACCTTATTTTCACGATCAAAATGGAACAAAATCTGGAAGGAGGATCCAAGCAATGTGTTTTTGCTCATACCATGGTCCAAATGTTCAGGATAGACACGTACATCAATAAGTATGTGATACTTGAATAAATCTTCACCCTGCCAGGAGTTCAGAACAGCTTCAGTTGTGTTTCAATAGCTGATCACAAAGAACTAGGAAAATCAATGTTGCCGAGGTCTCTCCACTGAAACCTAATTATGCATGCAGTGAAGTATTTAATTCGTCCAAAATGATTCATGCACAAAAGAAAAAGCTTTCACAAAGGTCAATGTTGCTTTGTATATCAAATGAGAATGTACCAGTTCTGTAGAATTTGTCTTTTGCAAATGCTCCTTGATGGCCGCATCGGTTGGCATGAGAACAGTATACTCTTTACCTCCGATAATGTTTGTGAGATTATAAGCCTGTTGGGAGAAAAAAGATTTTACTCGAGATGTAACAGAATGTTTGGCTTACTGAATAAGCCTCTGCGAATAAGTGCAAGACACACCCAATCACAGCAGGAAATGATTGACTCCCCATTTCGATCAAGATAAAAGCTTAACCTTTGCTAATCTGTAATGTGAAGTACATGAATGGGAAAAGCAAGGAAGGCAAAGGGCTTGCTATTATGTAATTAAGACATATAACATAAAAGGTTCTTGAACCATGTTTTGATGTCTGGACTTTGTGCGGCAGGTCACTTTTTTTTGTTTGAGAACCAGTTTAGCTGACCAAACATTAGAGAGAGTGTTCAAGGCTGCAAGTGAAGTTAATACATTTGTTTATGAATGCAATCTCAAGTCTTTCATTAGATATACATACATATCTTATACAGCACCTGATACTCCTGCGCCTTTCCCCTAACCCTGCACAATATGCAGTTAATCATGCAAATCAACATTTCTTATTGAATGAGGCTTCCCATTTTCTCTCCGATTTGGCAGTGATCAATCATATTCTCCTAATTTGAAGTGTCTAATTGTATTCTCCCAAGTTAGAAGGCCCAATCATATGCACAAGCCATGCTCATTGCTGCAACCTCCATTATCACTTCTGAAAAGTGACATCAAACTGCTGCTTCTTTTACAACCACAATCCAAGCTGAGCTTTACACAGGCATGAGTCAGAGGAGGACACATGATGAGTGACTTTTACTCCTTTATCACTGTGAGATTTTCATTCTAATATGTGCAGATAAAATGCATTTAATTACTCCAACATTCCAACACTATGGCAGACGTCAGAGCACACACAGCTTACCAGCGCTGCCTGTCTGAAGAGACTGAAGGTGGGGGTGCGGTTGAGGAACTCCATCAGAGTTGGTGGAAGGGGAGGGATGTCGGAGAGGGGTGGCTTCAAAACCTGGAACAGAACATATCAGTGTCTCATTCAGCATGTATTGAATAAATGCAAACTTTTTTCTGTTCATCACAAACATTAGGCAATTTTTAGATATTGGCCTGAAAACATCTACTTTTGCCCAGCAAACAAAAATGGCTGCCATAGAAGAACATGCCAAAAGAACAAGGAAGATTTCAATTATTTGGGTATAAATATCAGAGATTTACCACACCTTTAGAAATGTCTTCATGGTTTACGCAGTTTTAATGTAAATAATAGGAATGTCTACAAATGTGTTCAATACTGGGATCGTTATAGGTATTCCACAAGCTGATTCACAGTGCTGCCCCTAGTTACCTGAAGAATTGCTTTTCGAGAGTCCATTTTCATACCAAACATCATCAGTGTTGGCCTCTACATATTTAAGAGCATGATTGGGAGTGTGCTTTTTATATAAAGCTAGAGTGGAATAAGCTGTCGTTTGAAATTGACAGATCTGAGGAGTTTTAAGCATAAATTGTTAGTTGTTGTGCAATGTGTGTAATTGTGCTTCGTAATTTTTGCACGAGGGAATATTTATTCACTGATTTATTAACCTATTTATCTTTGATCTGTTTATATGTACTGTCATTTATTTTTTTATCATTTCCATGAAATATATTCTTGCATGATTTTCAATGTATTCTGAGAATGCCACATCATCTGGCCAGGAAGAGGAAAGTGACTTCATTGACTAATCCAAATAAACAAATTAACAAATAAAATACAGGGAATAGCAGCGTTGCTAACATGGAGGAGCATTACCTGATCGATGACGTGGATGTAACCGTTCAACACGGGAATGTCTGGACTACGGATGGTTGCATTTTGGATCTTGACCTCCTGTTATGGAAGGGGGTGGGGAGGTAGAACCACATTAAATTAAACCCATTAATAAAATCACCAGTAATGATGACCACAAAGACCCATCCTGTCACTCTCCCTTCCTGTCTATAAATAAACCTTCCCTGGTAAGGTATCCTCTTGCCATTGTCTCTGGCCAAGGCACTGGCCTCAAAGCAGTGGGCAGCCACAGTGCAGCGCTCGGGGATCAGCTCCAGCTCTGAGGCCAGTGCCTTGGTCAGACGCAATGGCAGGAGGATACCTAACCTGACGTGCAGGGCTTTTGGTGTGGGAGTACAAACACAGGGGGAACATGCAAACCCCACGCAGAGAGGATCCGGCCGGGCAGAAGCTGCATTTGGAAGCTACAACTGGAGAAACTGCTCTTAGGCAGGGTGGGAATGTTTGAGTGAGCATAATATCTGGTCTCCTTACCCCACTATTGTTCCTTATTTCCCATTTTGTCCCTGGATTTAGAGTTGCTAATTCATTGTTGAAATTCTGCTTCAGGTCCTCCAAGGTGAATATACCAACCAAAAAGTGCGCTCTGGAACATATACATACTTATATTAAGCCAAACAAAACATAGGGCACGTTGAAGAAAAAAAGTGCATTGATGCATTGATTCCGTGACTCACTTTAATAGGTGTGGCAGCACGAATGGATTTAACCAAAAATCCTTTTCAGCTCCTTTAAGAAATCTTAGAGCAGCTGAGGAAGGCACCAGTGCAGTTACATTGCCATCAAGGTGCAAAGAAGGGACTTTCTATTTCCAGGGAGAGAAAAAAAATCAATAAAAATGAAGTATTTTCTCTTTTTTTGGCATGTATTTTTAACACAAAGCATACACTAATAAAAAGAGAAAGTGACCTGTAATATCCTGTTAAAGGCATAGAATTCCCAGTTCCCATCCAGTTCCTGAACAAACACATCAGAGACATATTATTGTGATTCATGACACAATACTTGACCCTGTGGTTGTAATAACACAAAAAGAGCAGCCATTTTTAAAACTTTTTTTAAACTTGTATGTCATGTTTCTGGAGCAAGTTTTTAAATTTCAAAGTGTGAGATGCACGCGTTAAAAGGGTCTTCACCTCCATTATGTTGCCGTAGCATATCTTCCCATCACCTCCAAGGCCCTCGGGGCATTTACAGACATGCCCTCCCCCTTCCTGCAGTTCACATTTGGCCTAATGAGGAAAAACACAGCAGGCTTTAAAAGAACATTTTCAATGCATGCTATTCTGGAAACATTCATTATAATGCTATGACAACTTATAGCGTTATTTATATGCATTTTTAAAATTTTCACAAACCAGCATATGGCAGCCTCCGTTGCCAGACAAGCAAGGGTTAATCAAGTCACAGACTTTGCCATTTCCCATGAACCCAGTCTTGCACATGCATTCATTCTGGATGGAGGAAAACAAGTTTGGATTTAATGACTCATAATATGGACTGTCTGTACCAGAGATTCAGCACTGCAGCTGACATGCGTCCATGCATACAAACTCATGAATGTGGGTGGTTGAGAGAAGGGACCCCTTCACTGTAAAGCACTAAAAAAACCTTCAGATCATGAGATTAAATCTGCTATATAAATACATCATTCATTTATTTATTTCATTTATTTATTTATTTTAATTAAATGAACATGTACTGTTAGAGTTAAGAGGACTTTAAACACATGACTTCACCTGTCCAGGCCCTATAAATATGCAGGTGGCGTTGCCATCGCAGCCGCCTCGACTCTCCAGGAGACAGTTGTTCATTTCAGCACACACCAGCCCATCGCCTGTCCAACCCTCGTTGCAAACACAGGAGACGTTACCCGGGCCCGCGTACACACACTGAGCCTGGGGGAACAGCACAGGTCAAATAATCACACAAAAAACCGGCTGGTGCTCCGGCACCATTACCTCAAGCCTGCATGTAAATGTATGTATTTCTGTTAAAGAGTGCAAAAATGGAAGGGAAAAAAGAGGGTTGAGCGCTTCCTCCTGCAGTGGGACTTACGTTGGAGTCACATCCTCCTCGGTTAGGTCCAAGGCAGGGGTTCACAGCCGAGCAGGAGTGCCCGTCCCCCTCGTACCCCGACATGCAGACGCAGCTAGAGGGGTACATGCTCTCTGTCAATTAAAGCTCGACAAACACATCACTCCAGCACATTTTATCATTCAGTTGACCTTGCCACAAGTCACTGGCATGCAAACAATCCATCCTATTTCTTTATTTATATCACAATTTGAAAAGGAATTATGGGTGGTTTCAACTAGTGTGGGTGCTTTCAATTTATTTAACAAAAAAATAAGCATTTTTAATGTTAAATGTGATTTTTGAGTTCATTCCTAAATCCAAAGTACTGACTTTGTGTGGGCCCCGTCATAGTTGCAGTAGGCGTGGATGTGGCAGTGCTCGTATGTGCCGTCGGAGTCGCAGGGCTTGGCCTCTTTGTCACAGAAGTCCCCAGAGTATCCAGCCAGGCAAGACCCCGGTCTGCATATCCCCATACTGCCTGGTCTGTTGTCACAAACACCGTGCACACAACGGCAGTCTGGGGAAAGAAATACCACAGGTCACCACAAGGGGCCGACACTAGTAGCGTGCTAGTTGTGGTAGTTGAGTGGTGGTGGTGGGGGGGTAGGGGGTGGTTAGAATGGAGGAGGCATGACAGTGCAATTTTGCCCTGATGAGCGATGTTTGGAAAGTCCAAGTTGTGTTTATTCGACTGAATGTAATATTTAGAATTACACTGAACTAGTTATATAATTTCATTTATGTAGATATTTCATTTTTGTAGATATGAAGAGTTCAAACCTTAATACATTAAATAGTACATGCATAGCAATTAATACAATTTTTGGTATTGGCAATTTGGGGTTCAAACAAGTCGATGTGGAATTCTGGAAATCAGATTTGATTGAAAAAATAGGACCTCTGGCTTTGGCTCATCTTGTGTGTTTGAATGTGAATCTCACCCACCCTCATCACAGTTCTCCCCATACTTGGTTGCACCAGAGCAGATGTGACAGGCCACGCCCTCGAACCCAGGGTTGCATCTGCATGTGCCATTTCCATAAATGCCATCGAAGCACTGTGATACAGGAGAGCTGTTACACTTTGCTCACAATCCATAGAATTGCTTTTTAAGTGATTAAGCACAACACTCGTTCAGAACAGGACATCACTTACAGCTCAGCATAACTATAACTCTTTAGATGGTGGCCAAAATTGGGAAGATTAGTGATATCATTTTGAAAACATATTATGAAGAAGACAAAATTGCAGTCACACGAAGAATTATTTTGTTCTGAACACTGGAGAAAGTCATATGTTTTAAAATGCTCAGCAATCAGCAGGCATATCACTACTGCCTAAAGGGTGAAAGAATTTCAAATAAACTATTTGACCTTGAGGGCTGGTACTTAGCAAGTTAAAATGGCCACATCAAACATTCCTGCTCTAGAAGATGGAAATGGAACTCTCTGGAACAAACTATCTGAAGTGGTCAGAGCAGCAAAATCAGTGTCCTTATAAAACCATTTTAACAACATTTTACATGTGCATAAGCTTTGGCCCCTGATTTTATTGTAGGTGCTTGGGCTTCTGTTACAGTTTTTTCAGCGTTTGTTTTTTTACTGATTACATGCATTATCATTATTATTATCATTGTTATCTATTATTATAATTATCATTATAATTATTATTATAATTATTATTATTATTACTCACAGTCCCTTTTTCGTAACAGGGGTGCTGGAATCCGCCTATGCAGGGCTTACAGTCTGGTCCATAAAAGCCTTTGCAGCACTCAGCTCTCTGAAATGGGCAAATAGAGATGTGACTGAGGGTAGGGGGCTGGGGGCCAGTCGGGCCACAGACCGCGGTGGTGCAGTGGGGACTACTGAGCTGTGTAGGGGCGTGCGGCCGGAAGCATGCTCACCGTTCGAGTGACGTTACAGTACTTGGCACAGCCCTTGCTGCTCAGGACTGAGCTCAGTGGTGAAGACTGATACTCACAGTCCTTTAAATGAGCGTCCTGTGGAGAAAAATAAACTGTCACTCTGCTTCATCTGTCACTTCGACAGCAAACAACACTCACTGTCAGCCTTAGTGTTCTTAAATATTAAAATCCATATAAACGGTATAGTGGTATTATAATGTAATATGTAATTCAGTGCAATGAGACAATAAACTATCCAACGACAACTTGTTTGGATTGTGCCAAAAATTTAACTGGCTCAATAATTCCTCTCTCTTTACCCAAGTTAATGAGATGAAAATCTAAAATCATGAGATGACAAATAGATGTGATTTATTATTGTTGTTGTTGTTGTTAGTAATAATAATAATAATAATAATAATAATAATAATAATAATATTTAATCCTGTACATGTACGCCTGATTTTACCAGTTCTTTACTTCCAGGTGGGCAATCAGTCTGATACAAGTAGCTGCACCTCACACAGGGACCCTGCAGGTAAGACATTCAAATGTTCATTTCATGCAGTAATGCCTTGCAGTTGGAAACTTGTACAAAAACTATTCAGAAGTTCCCCTTCCTGGCCTGGACACAGCATTTTGGTATTACATTTGTACAATATGCACTTGCTGTAACCAAATGTAACAGTATTAAATTACAGTTAATCCTTTTCTAGTTCTTTATGTTGCTGTTAAGTACTGAGCGAGAACAGCTTTACCTACCACAATAATCGTGCTCACATTGACATCACACCTGTGAGGCAGGATGGGAAGGATGGAAGGTGGAACTAGAACACCATCAATTGTATGAATAACCCCATTGGATGTAAAGATGTCTGTCGATTCTAAAAGTATTCCTTTCTCTCCTAGCAATACTTTCCCCTGTTTGAAAAAAAATACATAGAGAAATAAAAAAGATCATATATGACCAAGAGGGCAAAGAATTTTTTGGGAAGCCTTCCTGAATTATAATTTAACAGCTAAAATCCCAAAAATGTTTGAATGGTGGTTAACATTGTTAAACCCAAGGAGATTGGAGGATGAGCAATGAAATTGATAAGTGTGTCTGTCAGTCAGGTAATGTAATGAATAGAACTGTATGTTCAGAAATACAAGGGAAGACATTTGAAAGTAAACTAGCAGTATGCAGTCCCACCATCATGTAATTATTAATGAATTATCTTTGCTAAAAGAACAAATGAGTATGCACAGCCGTAAAAGAGCAAGGCAATTAATACAGCAAGATAAAATGAAATTTTACATAACTCACATCACTGGTGACATTAACTCCTACAACCTGATTGGCCATTGTTTGAATCTCAGACATGCTAGCGATCTGATCCACTGTAATCTGTAGAGATTAGACTGACATCAGATGATGCTGCACACCTAGACATACAACTGCTGAAAAAGGTATCAATCCATAATAGAAACGGTGATTATATCACAAACAACTTGCAAGATCCTGTTATTCCAGTTTGGCTATTTCCAGCTAACATGGCATAAAGACCATAGAAATCATTAATCATGCCATATAAGGTATGGTGCAATCGGTCTAAGGCAGCGGTGTCCAGAAAAGGGCCAGTTTGGATGCAGACTTTTGTTTTAGCCCAGCACTATGACACCTGATTCAACTGGTTAACTAATCATGGTCTTCAATCAAAAGCCTTGACAAGTTGAATCAGGTGTGTTAGTTCTGGGCTGTAACAAAAGCCTGCATCCATACCCACTCTTTTGAATAAGACTGGAGACACCGCTGGTCTAAGGTTTTACAGCCAAAGCATTTTACTCCAGATCTGCTTTCTCACAAAATAAAAAGGCCAGAGAGTTTCTGAGCATGACACCCTTACCGCTGCGGATGAGAAAATGTGGTGCCTCAGCAGCTCCTGAAGCTTGTGTCTGGCCTTAGGAAAAATGAAACAGTGGCATCTTAAAAGTTTGATACTTTCATACATGTCACAGGTGTCTGAATTAGGCTTTGGTCAAATAATGGCTTGAAATATTCACCATTTAGACAGCAGTAACATTTTAAAGGTTACTGCTGATGTTTTAAAAAAATATATGCATCATCTAAATAATTAATCTGATAAGAGATGATGTTTCTCAACATCTTTTGTGGTTGGGTGAACGACTGTGTTTAATGTCCGATTCCAACTCACATTATGGCCTACATGCTTCTTAATTGAGGTTTACACCTTCATGCCACTTGCAATGCGACCTGTTCCTCCACAATTTTTATTGAACGATTCCACAAGCAGAAGGGATTGCAGCACAGATTATCATCTCCATCATTGAACAGCTCCCTTTTTACTCTATTATGAAGCACTTGAGGCGCTTGTTTCCTTGTATAAAAGGAGCTCTATGAATAAGATTGAGGATGAGCACACTCACGTCTGTCAGCATGTACATTAGACTGCCGTCCCTGAACCGGTCTATGGCATTGTTGGTCGGGAGGAACACTGTGAGAGGACCAGGACCCCTGAAAGGCATGGGCGCCCCACAGTTCTGTGGAGACAAACAGGAACCGGGCATTTTGCTGAAACCACTGACCTGTCTCTACCAATAGTATTCAAAGTATACAATATTTACTACATCATATACACAGCAGATTTACTAAAAAAAACGACGGACATCGTGAAGGTTCTAGAATGAAAAAATACTAAACAGGTTTTTATTTTTTATTTTTTTTATTTTTTTTAAATATTGAACTGTGGCTTTCATCTTGTTTAAATCATGCCACAGTCCAACTATTTTACAATTATTTCTCAGAGAAGGACACTTACATCCACCAGTGACAAAAATCTGTTGTATTTTGGATCCTTTGCAATTAATTCTCCAATGGTCATATTGACATGCTGAAAATCAAATAAAGGCAGAAGTTAGTTGCTGCAGATGAAATTGGTTGTTTAATATCTGAGCCAATATTTCAAAAGCATTACCTGCTCATTGCCAGAATTGGCAATATTTGTGATTGGCAGGTCAATAATGTGGATAATCCCATTGGCTGCAGCAATATCACTCTGGATAATTGAATACAATGTGTCTGGATCTTTCATGAAGATGAATTGCTACCCCAGCCAAAAAACAACAACAAAAACAACAAAAAAAATCATAGAGTTAGACGAGTCAAGCTATATTTCTCAGTCTGTTAATATGATGCATGAGCTGAATTTTCACATTCTGCACAATAAAGAAATAACATTGAATTAGGTCTACTTCTGTAATGATTGTCCAGTAGTGTACCTTATTGCCTTTAAATCTAACTGCCTCACCACCCAACGTCCAAAAGTCATTGTTTTGCAAATCTTTGTAAAGACGCTGTCCCAGGATGAGGTGATGCTTGCACAGAAATCGCTCAGAGATACCCTTAAGGTACAAAAAATAAAAAGAGAGGATTTCAATGAACAAATAAATAAGACTCATGATTCAAATAAACAGCCACAAGGAGATCTAGGCTGGTGAAACATTTCTGTTGGGGTAGTAAGGTGACACAAAGTTTCTACTTACTGACAGTGGCAACTTGAGAAGTGGGAGGAGGACTGTGAAAGGGCCATGCTTGCTCATAGTAAGCTCACAGCCCTTTTCTAGAGTGGAGCAGACCAGTTATTAAAATCCGTAATGAGGAACTCATGGAGGTTTAAAAAAACAATATCTCTGATGCATAGCATTTTCATTGGTGAGTTAAATACTTTCAGATACAGAAATGGCAGAGCACCAATCTAGCACTGGCATTCACATTATTTCCCACTGAAATACAAAATGTAGAGTCGCATTCTATTAGGTGACTATCTAACAAATGTTCTGTTGGTAAAAAAGTAGGCTATCATATTGAAATGAGTTAGCCTTTTACTCCATAGTGTCTGCCCATACAGATGCACAAAGGAAGAATATTTTCTACGGAATATCATGGAAATACAAAATTTCAGTTCAGTGCTGTATTGCTGCGGTCAAAATGAAGAGCACAATCCCCAGTCAGGTGAAAACACTTTACCGAATAGTGTGACAGATCCAGTCAGCTTTCCTTTATGATCTCCATCTCTGTTCAGCTCCAAGACTCGCTCCATGATGTTGCCATAACAACGTCGGCCATCGCCAACCTGCTGTGCATCACAGCTACACCTGAAACACAGGGACCCACACACACAAACATTTACAGCTGCACACAAACACAGAAGACCTGCCAAACCTGGTAATGAGTTCACACAAATATTTTATGAATATGCTTTTGCAAATACATTTAAATAACAAAAAATTAACAAATTAAATAACAAAAAAGCGTGTTCTACAGCTCTCGGCTGTAGCTCAAAATAAAGCTGGTATCTCCTTGGTTGGAGAAATTTATGAAAGTCAGAACTGAAAAGGATTGCCCCCCTCCTTCCACATGCTTCACATACCTGGGTAGCCCATCCATGTCTGTCTGGCAGTTAGCAGTCCTGTCACACGTGCTGTCGGTGCAGGCAGATTTTAGACGGCAGCCCGTGGGAGGAGAAGGGCCCTCCATCCCCTCCCTGCACTCACAACGAGACTGAGGAGCGCACACACACGACAGGAGACACACAAACCCAGTCAACTTCACCTTAAAAACCTTTTTTAATAAAAATTTTTTATTTTCATTCATATCTTTATCATTTATTTATCCTTTTTTTTTATCCAGGCGAGTCCCATTGAGATTGAAATCTCTTCTCTGATCATAGTGTCATGGTTTTGGCTGATGCCACCATTTCTTTTCCTTCTGCGCCTTTTCTTCAGTTATTACGGCCATTGGTTTTTTCATGCACCTTTTCTTCAGTTATTACGGCCATTGAGTTGATTGAATCATACACGTGCAAATTTCCTTTTACTAGTTGCACCTGTTGGTGTTCTATTTAAACCCTGAGCAAGCCGATAAGCTTTGCTTCAGTGTCACTTATGTTGCACGAGAGCCGGTATTCTGTCAAGCGAGGTAAAGGAAAAGGGAAAAGGGAAAAGGGAAAAGGGAAAAGGGAAAAGGGAAAAGGGAAAAGGGAAAAGGGAAAAGGGAAAAGGGAAAAGGGAAAAGGGAAAAGGGAAAAGGGAAAAGGGAAAAGGGAAAAGGGAAAAGGGAAAAGGGAAAAGGTAAAAGGGTAAAGGATTGAGCTGCGATAGTGGATTGTTGTGGCTATAAAATTAGCACAACAGTCTTTAGCTTTTTTAGATTGTTGGCAACAAGTTAGTGCCACAATCTAAGCTCAGTATTCTTTCTTTAGGGTTTTACTTTTTCAGCCTCGGTTCGAGGTCTGTTTTCTTTGAGTTGCCCCGTTTTCTGCTCCGGCAGTTGTTTTATTTTCATACTCCTTAAGCCTTAGTTCTTTTTTTACCCAGTACGTGGGTTGTGTAGAGCTTTTCTTTGGGATACTCTCCCTAAGGAGTATTGTTTTCATTTCCCTTGTCTCTTGAGATTTTGTGGCTATTTTACCTCTGGTTAATAGCTTAAAGAACCCCCTGTTCAGTCGCGGTTGGTCTCCCAAAACTCCAACTCCCTCACACATAGATGGACTATGCCACTCCATTGCAAAGTGCAACTGACGATTCAATCGGTAAGGGGGTCAGTGTTTCATCGATATCCAGCAATCCCCGTAGATCCAGGGTCTGCTTGCCAGTGCTGCAGGTGAAGTGACTTCCTCACTAAAACTTAGATCAGTGAGAATTTGGCCTATGGGCTGCAGTGTGAAAAGAAGCAGGCTGGTGAGCAGGCTAGTCTACGGTCTCCTGAATCAGGCATAGGGATTGCAGCATGAAAGTGTAAATAGCTATTTGGACCTTCCAAACTAGGGAGGGAATTGGGTATGCCAGATTTATATAAAAATTGTTTGTTCAAAGCCTAAAATGCAACACAATGCAGTACAATAATAATGAAAGAATAAGAACCAAAAAAACGAAACAGTCATGTTTACCCTACATGTCAACAGCACATTGTCTCTCTATCTATTACTTCATAGTTCTTGTAAAGACATACAACGTGGAACAAACTCAAATTTTGTGAAGAAAAGATAGTTCTCCAGAAGAGTAAGTCACTCTTTCTTCATTATTACAAAATGTTCAGAGCTATGAGCAGAATTTATGGCAACTCGACTCCACACACACTTTAGTGTTTGACTTTGGTGCTCTCGGGGAAATGGTTCACCTTGCCTGGGCCCGTGTACACGCAGATAGTAGAGTTTGTGGGGCAGCCCCCATTGTCAGTGGAACAGGGATTCACAGGGATGCAAACTCTGCCATCTCCTTCATAGCCTTCTTTGCACTTGCACTGAAAATTCCTCGCTCCCAAATATGCACATTCAGCATTTGGATCACAGGTATTTTTTGAGCAAACACCTGAAAAGAAAATAACTCCAAATAAATAATAAAACATTTCAAATAAAATTAAAAAAACTGTCCAATCCTTATGTCTGAAAAGGTTGTATTAAAATACACGTTGGGCAACCTCATATGCAGCATGTTGAGTGCAAGCTGTTATTGATACCTGTGCAAATGCGTCCCACTTTCTTAAACCCTGGTAAACACACACAGGTTGCCTGGCCTCCTTCCCCTTTGCAGTAAGAGTAGGCGGTGCAGTTTGAGCAGGAGGCTGTCACTGAGTGATACAAAAATTGTGCTGAGTCAACAAAGAGATCATGGAACACTTCAACACACCCTGCACGATTCACTCAGGAATTTCTTTGTAAAACAATGTTTTTTCAACACATGCTTTATTGGTAAGTGTTTACAAAACTACTTTTTTGTATAAAATAAGCTCATGGCGGAGCTGCTCACTGTTCTGATGTATCGAACCTAGACTGTGTTGGTGCCGACTGAGGCCAGAGTCCTACATCTCACGAGTTGAGCTTTGGGAAGCACATTATTGCAATCACTATTATATATTATAGAATATATATTATATTTTTATATATTATAGAACCACCGACTATACTCAAACAAGTACTGTCATGGCTAAATGACCCGCTCGCAGAGCTAGCATCTTCACTAGCTGAGTTGCCTGGGGAAGCACAACATTGCTTCAGTTTCATTGCTAAGTTCATGAATTCCAAATTGACAATGCAGTCCATATTACCAGCTAGATATGGCACAGGTGCAGCATGCATCAAACACGGAGTAGTGAGACGGGCAAGCACGTACCTTGGTCACACTTGGGTCCTGAGTAAGGAGGCTGACAGAGACATTCGCCAGTACCGCTGGGACCGTTGTTACACTCCCCATTGACACAGGTGCACTCTAAAGCCAGACAACAGGAATACTCATTTACATCTGACACCACTCAAACAGGGATGTCCACACAGACAGGGCAGTGCACCATACTGAGAATACTCATTTATATCTGACACCACTCAAACAGGGATGTCCACACAGACAGGGCAGTGCACCATACTGAGAATACTCATTTATATCTGACACCACTCAAACAGGGATGTTCACACAGACAGGGCAGTGCACCATACTGAGAATACTCATTTATATCTGACACCACTCAAACAGGGATGTCCACACAGGCAGGGCAGTGCACCATACTGAGAATACTCATTTGGCTTACACACTGCTTTCATTTTTAACAAAAGGATTAAAAGCAATTATCAAATTGTTATTACCAAGATATCATTAAAATACAATAGAAACTTTTTTAGATATATGCAAGTCAAACAGAGGATCATTTACTTGATTTGCAGTCTTCACCATAAGCGTTCTTACTCTTACACTCATGGCACGCAAACCCAGTGAATCCCTCCTGAACAAAGCAAAAGGACAAAGAAAACAGTTATTTCACAATGAGGTGTTATCCTTTTTTAACCTATGGTTGAGCTTAAAATTTGCGAAACATCTCTATCACAGCCTTTGGGTAGTTGCAGATACCTATGTCTGCTTTACATGCTTATCTGTGATTTACATTCAGAAGTGTAGTTTAGAATGTTCTATAAATAACCCAGATAAAGAGTGCCTGCCATAAAAATAAATAACGGAATGAGAAAATACTAAAACAGGAAAATAAGAGAATGAACCAGTTAAATATCAAACACTTCTTACTACTTAAATATCAACTCATTTTTGGCCACCATGTGACTAGCTTTCAGTAGTGCTTCTAAAAGCATATTGTGCTCTGTGAAACAGGTCCACTTACATCACAGACACAGGTTCCATTCCCTGTATTTCCATGCTGGCAGGTACCGTGCCAGTCACATGATCTACCATCCCAGCTGGGGCAGGCTGGGAAGAAAACACGCATAAACACGACACCTGCTGAATCTACGAGTGGAGCTGTCACTGCAGGGAAGGAAGATGAGAGGGCTACTCACGCAAACACAATGGACCCCAGAAGTTAGGGCAACACCTGTGATCCGTCACCTGCTTTTCACAGACGTGCCTGCAGCCAGGGAGGGAGACCAGCCGCCCGGCGATATCCACAGTGTAACTGGAACACACACAGAGCTTGGTGCAGTTGGTAAGGCTGGCAGAGGGTATCCAGATCTGGCCTTGTAACTAGTCCTTTAGAGTTGTATGTTCATGGAAAACTGCAATCGGCACTTTTTTGTGAGGCATTTAAGTACAGCCATCCAGTCATCTTTGCACACACAGAATGAATTAGAAAACAGCAAAGTATACAAATGTGAAGAGAAATTTACTGGGACATCTTCTGCGTTGGCTGGAGAGCTAGGCTTGTAACTGAGAAGTTGTGGGTTCAGTTCCCAGCTGGGGCACGGCCATTTTACCCTTGAGTCTGAACTGCCACATAAAAATATCCAGCTGTATAAATGGATTGTGTGTTTAAAAAATCTAATCTATGTAGGTCACTCGGGATAAGAACATCTACAAAATGTCAAAATTTAAATGAAAAAAAAAAGTTCCTTTCTTCACAAATGAGATAATGAAATGGTACTTTTCTAATAAAATGGAATGCTCATGGCTGGGCCTTGATTAATTCATATAAATTTGGCCACCCCGGTGGCATTTGGGCCATCCTGCATTAGGATACTGAACAGTAACATGCTCAGTATTAATTTAACACCAGTAGAGTTCATGAGGGTTCAAGTACACCCTGTCAGAATCAACACTGAACCATGTGCTTGTAAATGGATAGCTGGGTAGGCGGCTGGGTTGGCACAGTACCTGCATTCAGCGTTCCCCATGCCCGCGGTGGCCCTCCTGAAGCCCTTGGGACACAGTGAAGCAGGAGAAGCGGCACAGCTGGTGCACAGAGTGGTGAGGCTGACTGTGCGTGGATCATCACAGCGGTTCACTGGGGTCTGCAATGAAGGGTTCAGCTCAGATCAGGGGTCTGCTAACTGTGAGATAATTCCTACATGAAAATAGACCATGTAAAATATGCAAATAATGTTCTCTAGTATTCATTAATGTTTCCATATAATGCGTATTTCAAACTAAATTTAGTCATCGATTAAAGCTGTGAAATTATTGTGTGATTACGGAAAATGCATGCAATTATTTATAAAATTTAAAAAACAAAGTTTTGTGATGAAAGTAAAATAGTTTCTAAAAAGCACTACCTCAATAAAAAGTTTGCTCACCTCTTGCTGTGTACAAGACACCATGAGCCCCAGAATGAGAAAGAAACGCATGTCTGTATCCTGTGGGTGCAGTGCCTGCTTTTCCCAGTGTAGGCAACAGATAAGAAGTTTTGCTCCACCTTCGAGAGAAGCTCTAATCTCGTGCTCTCAGAGACATGACAAGCAGGCAAAAGCTGGAAAAAAATCTCTTCTGCACATTCGCACACTAACAAAAGATTTCAGATGGGATGGTCTAATGCCCAAACATATTCAAGTCCAATTTCGGGAATGCAGAAGGTGAAAAGAGCTTGGTTCAGAGCAGAGAGGTGTGTGAGAAAAATATCTGTTCCTGACAGGAAAACCAGCGGATATCCCCCCTGAACCGCCTCCATGGTTGGCCGGACATCCTCATGTGTCAGCTGACCACATTGCTGGATTCAGCACTAAAACAATGAACGATTACAAAACAATTAGCAGAATTGTCATCATACGTGTGTCCAAGAACTGTTTTATTGTAAAGGCCATTGTAAGTAGGCACTGGATCTGATTTAGCAAATTAGAGAAGGCACTAATATACCTATTGTGTTTATTAATGGAAATGATTTATGAACACACACATGCCACCTACAACCAAGCTTAACTGCACCCACCCAGAAGATACAGCATACAGTAACTGGCTATGCACAAGGCTTTAATGTAAACCACTAAAGAATTTACCAGCTATAAAAGCTATACACAATTACCCTTCTTCTCACTAAAAGTGAAAAAAACCATGAAAGCGCAATAACCATAAAAAGTGCAAAAAAACGACATTTTTTTGCATTCAGAGCATGCTCAAAATAATTAGTGACCCATATATGTACATAGCACAAAAGTGCTGCTTCATCACATTTCTGGATGCGGCTATTTCCTTCTATTATGCACGTGTTTTTAAACGCCATTGTTTCCAATTTGGAAACGAGAGCCGGAGAAAAGGGAAAAGTGGCCATCTTCACACTGTCATTAGAGACATCTGCTTCAGGAAAAACACGGGATGCTTCTGTGAGCTCAGAGGTGTGGGAAAGCAATTTAGAATACTCGGAAAATAAACCACTTCCTCACTTCATTTGAAAACTTAAAGGTGCTCGACACATTTGAAAAGACTTTCTGGAACTGTTGACCGAGGATGTGAAAATCGTGTGATTCGTGAACTTTCAAGACAAAGTTTAGTATTTCTAGGTTACCGAAATGAATAGGCTACTGGTAAATGTTTTGGAACTGCACTCCACGTACATTGGTTCTCCAGTGTGAGCACTAAATTTTCGTTAGGACACGAGGCTCAGGCAAGCACTCAGCTCTGTCAGCATCGGCCTGAGAGCCAGCTCTCAGGGCCAAAACCTCCACAAGCTGCCCCCGTACATAACCCCAGTGCACATCTGACCTGCAGAAATGAAAGGATGGGCAGACCAGTCACAGAGAGTACAGATAACAGGACTGGGTCCCTGAAACGATCTGTCTAATCATCACATTTCAGCATTTACGGCACAGTACACACCAGTTAAAAATAATATTCCTGAAACAAGAGGAATAGTCCTGCGAGGAAACATACTGCATAGATCATGCTGACAAAACAAAGACGTGAATAAAAATGAGTTTGTGTTCTTTGACAGGTCCATTTCCTGGACTATTCCCGTAAATCAGCGACGGTAAGCCTCTTTACATCATATTTCATTCCATTCCTCAGTCATGTAAGGTTCATAAATACATATTTCTTTTCAAATTTCTAAATTTCATATGCACGTATATTTAAAATCAAGAATACCATGGGCTAAACTTTTGATCTTGTAAAAATAAAGAATGAAAACTTAGTTTATAGGGTGTCTTTGTTTAGAACAAATCTTCATATAAACCAATTCTTAAGAACAATACATTTTTTCCCACAAATGCAACTTTACGGCTTAGTCATGTTTTCAGTTTTGCACCAACTTTATTAGTTGCTGAGTTGACATTTACAGTACATGGATGAAAAAACTCCACGACAAGAAATGGACATACAAGATTTCTGCATGACACCCAGCGATATATTGTAAAATAACTGCAATTACAATTATACACATAAATTCACCACTGCACTTCTAGAATTCCCATTTGTACTGGTAGAGAACTGATTTAAAAGTGACACTCCAAGATTTATGCCAATCAGAAAAGGACAGTCCAGTAGATTTTGTGCACCAGCCAAGAAAGACCAAGACCAAGAAACCACTGCTTTCAGTTCTTGATATTCATGTAATCTGTATTCTGAAAATGACCAATAATCTCACGGGTGTTTCCACATTGGCTGGCTGGTTTTTCTTAAGAATCGGGGTGGTGGCCTCAGCAAATCTTTCCCTGGAAGAGCCTCATGTGCCTATAATTATTTTATTGACTTTGCATTTCTTCATATTTAGAATAATTTTGCAGCCATTTCTGTTTCTGGTATACGAGACATAAAATAGACATAAAAGCTATCACTTCTTTAAAATTTTTGTCTTCTTATATGATTATAACCTGATATATGCCAAGAAGGAGAAAATTCCAAAATATGTAAAGTCTATTTACTTTTTAAAGTCATTTAAATTAAGTACTTGGTTTTGTGTAGGGAAAACACAAGCTTTTTCAGCTTTTAAATGAGACACAGCACTGCTGGTGTGAAGACCATGAAATATCCAGACGTTTCCTGCAGCAGCAAAATCAGGCAACCTGGTAAGAGAGGTTGGTGGACATGTGTCTGTTACGTCTCCCCGACTTCCCTAGCTGCCTGCAGTCTCACCAGCAAAGAGGAAAAACAGGAAGTGGTAAGGTCAGCGCCAACAATACTGCAAGCTGGTCACTCCATCTACCATAGAAAAAGTTTTTTTTCCCACCCGTTTTCAGTTCTGTTCAAAAGCCAAATCATTACTATAGCTTGTCCAATTATCCAATCTCTGCATTTCCATGTACAAAATGTGAGCAGAAGCGGTGTGCAAAGATATCATGACCTTTCTTTTACACCCTGACAGACAAGAGGACACCGAACGCCAGAGGCATGCCACATCAGCACAGACTGTACAGCCCCCGCACCGCCCGCCGCCTGCCCTGTGCCCGAGATAACAAAGACTGCTTTCGCTTCTCTGTTCTAGAACATTCCTGTGTGCAGATCAGGCTTTATTTATCAACAGTAAAAAAAACAGGCATTTTAAATTCCTTATTAATTCAGCCATTATCATGGATACATCATCTTCAGAACGACAGACCTAAAATATAACCACCTAACCAACTCCTTTGTGTAAACACATGAAAAGTTGCTTTCCATTGGTAGTTTTAATACATTTAAGAATAAACCTGTAGAGGTGAGCTGAAAAGTTCCTTGGTAACATAAAATACAAAGCAAAAGTTCTGATGACAACATTTTCAAACACAGATGTTTTTCCTTAAAAAAACAAAATTTAACATAAAAAATAAGGGTTGAGACACCAACCTTCCTTGAGTCAAAATATAGATAAGTGTACTTCATTCAGACTAAAATAATGCTGGTCTACAGAAATACAATGTAACACACAGACAAAACATGCCCTCTTGTAATCATTTACATATTGCAGATTGTACACAGCAGCGATATATTACGTAGATATGAAGCAGCAAGCTATCAAGAAGCCAAAGACAGCAATAAATATCAAACTCTTGTGGATTCTTTGTTTAAAAAAAAAAAAAGAAAAAGAAAAAAAAATCCCAGGATGCACTGTGAGGAAATGTCACATAAAAAATTTGGAAGTCTAGTGAAAAACTTTTGTTTGCTTTGCTGTACTGTGTGCCGTCTGTGTGCTCTGTGGGCGGTCCCTCAGCCTGTCAGCTCCACAGGCAGCTCTCTGCTGCACAGCGCCTCCCACTGGCGAGCCAGCAGCGATATCAGCCGCTCCCTGCAGTCCGCCCCGGGGACGAAGACACACCACTGCACCTCGCCCTGGTCCCCGCCCCCGCCGGGCCCGCCCCGCGCCCTCTCTGCCCCGCCCCGCTCGTCCGCAAAGTGGTCCATGGTCAGGTGGCACAGGAGGTCCGGGCCGGGCACGTCGTCGAACACGAGCGTGAGCGCCTGCGGGTACGTCTGGTATCCCATCAGCACCCGGTCCAGGTCGCGGATGCGCCGGGCGTCCGTCAGGCGGTACTTGTCCCTCTGAGGCGGCTCTTTGGCAAAGGTGGGCAGCGGGTAGCTGATGTAGTCCTCCTCCAGGAGGAAGATGTCGGAGCTGGTGAGGATGAGGGTCCTGGGCTGCAGGAGCTGCTGGGTTTCCTTGGCGACCAGCCCCAGGTCACTCTGCACTTGGAAGGCCAGGACATAGAACAGGATGTTGCAGGATAGGGAGTGACCCGGCGCCCCCTTTCTCTCAGCCACGATGAAGGTCAGGTCCCCGATCTCCTCCTCGCTGGGGTACACAAACTTCACCTTGCTGGAATGGACCAGCTCGTAGTTCTCCATTTTACCTGCAGCAAATGAGAAACCCAATTTTCTCTCTATAATTCGTAACGAACAGTTATGCTCACGATGCAGCACATATCGTCACCCTTGCTGTCGACAAGCACATGCTCTCCTCTGAAGTATGCAACGTCAGCTGTCACTATTTATGACACTGAGGTCTGGCTCACACAGATGCACGCAAGTTCATCTGGGACCTCAATTGTCTGGGGATCGGCTAGTTAGCAAAAAGTCAGTAAGCAATTCAGTTAGCGACCGTGGGGCCCATTCATGCATTAGAACCGTGCCTTATCAGGGTGAGCCACCCAGCAGCCCCAAAAAAGCGCATTTTTAACCCCTTTTACATTACAAACTTGAAAGGCAGCATCAATACTGAAATAAACAAATGCATAGGAATCCTGCAGATTACTGGCAATTTTAACAAAAAAATTAAAAAATCTAAATAATGCATTCACAAGTACAATTTGGGTAGTAACATTATCAAAATTCCCAGGGATCTTTCAAAAATTTTACTTAAAGAATTAAAGTATTTCAAATGCGTACTTGGCCCAGGCGTACATGTTAAGCACTAGCAAGGCAGCACAGCAGTAGAATATCAAAATAAACTTGCATGCATGCATATACACTCAGAATAATGATTCAAGGCATTTACTGGAATTAAGCAAGCACAAAAGTTATGTTTTCAAATTAATTACAATGAACATAAATCTGCTAATTCTCAAACGAAATGAAGTCAATCAGTTAAAAAGTATGAGAATGGTTTATATATGGCTAATTCTGAAAATAACCAATGAAATTAGTTAAAATCTGTGAAAATGGTTCACAGACTGATTATTTATAGTGACTGTAGAAATATTATTTACGTATATAAAACACATTGGATTTACTTATAATGATTACATAAATCTGGTTAGTATTTATTTCATTACATAAATTTGCATCACATGAAGTGTATCATTTGGCTTACTTAAAAACGACAATATAAATTAATGGAAATTTCATATACATTTAAAATGTATAAATGGTAAATATCAGGCCTAATATTCCTTTGAGTGTACAAAAGGGTTCCAGCGGATGCTGTGCACATGCCTGTGCTCTTGTTGCCAAACTGGGAGTAGAAATCTGGCTCGGAGGGCTCTGGGGAGGGCAGTTTTTCCAGTAAAGATAACACAGTCATCAGCTGCTGCAGGAAATGGTGTGTTCCGTAACTGTCGCGGGTCAGACATGAGATGATATGATCTGCTGACGGACCTGAAAACACAGAGCAGGTGTGCCCAAAAAAATAAAAATGTAATGATGTTTCAGAAGTTTTTAATCTCATTAACTCCTGAGGGCTATCATTCGTTGAAGCATAAAAATGAATTGTACATAAAATGTTTTTTTAAATACAACATACATTATGTATTCATTTATTTTTTATACATTATCATGAACTGAGCAAACAGGCCATTAGAAATACCACTTCTGTACAACTTCCCCAATTATTCGACACAGTGGGTAACATTCAGTCCAAAGACATACAACACACTGTAGCACTGGCCTGCCCCTCAGCCAAACAGCAAATGATCACTAACGGGAAGGAGTGCTGGCTTATGGAGGGAGCGGCTGCTTTCCACAGCACTGAGAGAAGACCCAACAGACTTTGGGACATCGTTAAGGCATATCTCAATACAAGCAATGACATTTCTTTGTGTATGGTTATATAATTGTGTAGGGGGCCTGTCAGTCACATGCTCTGCTCCTCCTCTTCCCCATAACAGTAAAAAACGTCTGGGCGACTCACCAACCACTCTGAAGTACTGGTCGAACAGCCCAACGTTCACACTCTGCAGATCATTCAGTTTCATGGCGAAACAGTAGGAAATGATGAAGTCTGTCTCCTCGTAATTTGAAGGATTCCAGTTCCACAGCACTGTACGGAAACACAGAAGCACCACACTGTAGGTCATGAACCAACCTTGGACAAGGAGGTAAAGAGATTTCTGTATTCCACAGCTGGTGCTTGTCTTACACGCTTGATCGCTGAGCGTGGACGCGGTGTCGTCCAGGATGAAGTAAATGGCTTTGGTGGAGAGCATGATACAGGCCGTCATCTCAACTTCAGGAGATTTGTAAAACAGCACAGAGGACCAGAGGATGTGTTTCAGCTCCTCGTTCTCCACCTGCAGTTTGCACAGTCTGAGTCAATGCCATTTCCCCACTCTCCTCCATTTCACCTCCACAAGCTCCACAAGCACTGGCATGGCACACACAAAACATGGCCAGTAGCCGGCCAGTAGGGCAGCAGTGTAGTATAATGGGTAAGGAGCTGGTCAATGTAAATGCTAAAAAAAAGATCTGTGCAAGTTGCTCAGGATAAGAGCATCTGCGAAATGTGATGTAATATAAAGTAGCCCTGTTTTCAGTAATTTCATAAAAAGTCATAACTGACCAAAATCCTCAATAGCTCTCCAGTACTGCTACATTGTTAAACATAAACCCAATGCTTTGAGTAGTCTCAACTTGAAATGGAATAAAAAATAGAGAAATTAAAAGTTAAAGACCAGTGAATACTTCAACAGATTGTCAGATTCCTCAAACCATTTGGCTAAACTGAGCTCTTACTCAGTTTTACAATGACTGCTCTATGCATACCTGCTCTCTGTAAGCCTATCTGCGTGCGCTTGGTCAGTCTCCCTGACTAAGATGGCCAGCTAAAGGCTTTGATGTTACTGTAAACCCAAAGGCCGCCCCCTGTGTGACTGTCTGGAGCGTGTTTTCCAGACTACCTCAGCGATGTTGCTGTAGAAAAACTCCACCAGGTCGCTCCCCCTCAGGCCAGAAAGGAAGTGCAGGGAGGGAGAGACAGACAGGTGAGACGGACACTGGTTCTCGTCGGACAGCTTCTGGATGAGGGGATCGGCTGGGTACAGCAAGGACAGGGTTAAATGAGGCCTCTGCAGTCCCTGAGGAACGCTTCAAAGAGGAAGAAGAAAGGGGAGGAGGAGGAGGAGAAAAGGAGGGTCATTCTATTTGGTGGAATTTGCAATTGAAAGTATCAGCTTATATGCAAGGCCTCACCCTTCAAATCAATGAAGAAATATTCTGAAGCGCGTCATTTTAAAAGGTCAGGCATTATTACTGTATTTTTTAATTACAGTTTACAGTAGTGGAAATGTACAAGCCAGTGACCTAGTTTGTTAGCACTGCAAGGCGTGACATTAAGTGAAATCAAGCTATTGAGTTGGAATGAAGTTTGATTCACTTCACTTATTGTAAAGGTCTTTTTTAATTGGCTAAGTTCCCCAGACTTTTCAAGGACAGTGGGATATAAGTTGTATTACTTTTTCCATGACTTTTTCTTTTTCAAAGACAATGGGGAACCCATTATTGATATATTTTTTCCCTTTACTTTCTGGAGCTGCCCTTGAATGAAGCAGGAAACAAAGTGTAACCTAAGATTTCAGGCCATCAAAACGTGGAAACATTGACAAAAGACTCTGTGAACAGTCGAACTCCAAAAACAAAACATTTGTGGAAAATGCTGAGCTCAGGTTCCTGTACCTGCTCAACGGCTCCCTCTGGGTAACTTTGGAGGGGGTCGGGTGGCTGTTTGTCTTCCTATGACAGGGGCCCGCCTGCGGGAAGGCGACGGTCTTTATGTCCCTCAGGCTGGAGCGGAGCTGGCCCAGGAGCCTCAGGAACAGGAACTTGTCGTGAGGGAGAGGGAAGACGGCCGTGACGAACTCATGGCCCGCCATGAGCTCCAGGACGTGGCCGTCGCGGAACCAGTGGCCCGGCAGCGAGGCGGCGCCAGGGCAGCCCCGTTTGGGCCTCAGGAGCACGGCCGCCAGCGGGATGCGGGTCAGCCTGGCGCCGGGCCGCGCCCGCGGGTCCTCCGGAGGCTCCCTGGCCAGCGCGGCGAAGTCCAGGTTTAAGACGCAGAGGTGGCGCAGTGTGAGGAACAGGAAGCAGGGGAGGCAGCGGGGCCTGCTCTTCTCCGTCTCGGCGGCGCATACGTGCGACAGGATGTCCGAGCGCGGGGAGCCCTTGTGCGTTCGGAGGCCGTCTGGGGCATGCTGGGTAATGGAGTCCATCATGGCAGGGTCTAGGAGGTGGGCGGAAAAGGCCCCTTTTACCATGCAGTCGCTCTCCTCATCAGTACTGAACTCCCAGGAGGGCAGCAGCTGCCTGAGGAGCTGCTGGGGCGTGGCCGGCCAGCCCGCCGGGGGAGGGGAGGGGTCCGGCGAGGCCGCGGAGAGAGAGGAGCGCATTTCGCTCAAACTCTGGGAGTCTGAGAGGAAATACCACCGCGTCTCGCTGGACCTCACCTTCAGCGAGAGGCACATCTCCGGAACGTCGAAGCGGACGTCCTCCACCTCCGCGTACGGCGCGAGCACTTCGCTCTCCAGGCTCCCCGCCAGGTCCTGGGCGCTTCTGGGCAGCTCTCCGTCTGGAACGCGGTAGGCCGCCAGCAGGCTGTCTGTCAGAGCCACGCAGACTGGCACCTGCGCCACGCCCTTCCCCACCCGGATGCAGTGCGCCCAGATCACCCTGGCGACGCGGATGACCTCCACCCCGCCGTCGGCGTCCTCCGGGGCTTCCGGCGGGCCGTCCGAGGAGGCGGAGCAGACGGAGCCCTCCTCGCCCTGACTGAGGCCCATCTCAAAGTAGCCGTCCCCCGAGCTCTGGCTGCCCCGTTCCTCCTTCCCCCCGTCGCGGTGTGCCTGCTCCCGCTGCGGGGGACCCTTCCCCTCCTCCTCCGATGCCGTCCTGCCCACCAGGGCTGCCAGCTGCGCCAGGAAGTCCAGGTTGCCCGTGGTGTAGGCCGCCAGGGAGAAGGGCAGCACGGGGGTGACCCCAGAGTCTGCCCACGCACCTCGGTCCTCTGCACAGCAACAGCAGCTACAGCACAGGAACACAAATCAGCCCTGCCACCAGCTAGCCTAAGCTAGCACAGACAGAGGAGAGTCCTTCACATGAAATGGGGGGGACTATGTATAAAAAGTGCTGTAATACATGGTGAAACTAAAATCTATAAAAAAATACCCTTTATTAATAGCTGAGAATCTGCACTTTAACCACATGTGAATTGTTTGATTGCAAATTGTGGAGTACAGAGCCAAATCAAGAAAACAAATATATCTTTGTCCCAAACATTATGGACCTCACTGTATCCATCAAATGTAGCATCAAGAATTCAAGTCTGGTTCCCAAGGAAACTAGCAGTCCCTAGAGTTAAATTAACCATATTTTAATTTTTCATGGGACCTCACAAGCTTGCTATGTTCTGGAGGGAAACTCACACACACTCCCATACCTCATCTGCTGCTGATCACTGCTGATTTTCCGGGACAAACAGGAAGCAAGTGGTTGTGTCTGAATCTGAAACAAAAGGATCTATCGTCTAAAATCAACCAAAACATAAAATAATCAATAAGCTGTTATATACGAATTAGTGGTTCATCAGCAGTATTGTCTGCAGTTAGTTCAGTTGTAGTTTTTATATTTTTGCAAAATCACGTGAGTTATTAATTACACATCTGCAAAGAAATCATTTTACTTAAATTGCTTAATTGAATACCTGTAAAGCTTCCTCACAAGAAGCATTTTGTAAATTGTAGCATCTCTGGGTAATTGCAGAATCCACAGGAGTCAGTAATTTACTGGTAACTAAGGCTTCTTCTGTACATATTAATTCTGAAAGGAAAAAAAAAAATATATATATATATAACTTAATCCTGCAAGTCCAAAAGCAGTAATACAATCGCTTCTCCGGACTTACTAACACATTTTCATCACACTGTAGGCATATCAGAACCAAGCAAAATCAATGGGGCTAAAATCAGATGAGCATAATATAATGAAATTAATTTATGGGCTGGTTTCCCAGACATAGATAAAGCCAAGTCTTAAAAAAAAAACTTTCTTCAAAAGAGATCTTCAGAGAATTTTTCTTTCAGTCTAGGACTAGTCTTAATCCATGTCTGGGAAACCAAGCCCTAAAAGATCAGCAATTTCAGTTAATGCCTTGCGGTTTGTGCATTTATATTAGTTTCAAAATATGTCTCTATTGCTTAGCAAGACACACTCTTAATCACCAATCAATCAAGCTAGTAGCACAGAAAAGAAATCACCTCTTCCATATGGTCACAATACTGAACAATAGTGTTTTATCCTGCTCCATAACAATGGCTATGATTTTCACATGTCAAAACGCAGTAGGGGATACGGAATAGCACAGACCATAACGTAACGACTCATACCCACATACGAAACCCCTCTAAAGATGGGGGATTCGTATATTAGACTTTTGGTTCTGTGATCACCGTTTTCCACCATCTGAATACAGAAAAAAATTCACAAGGAGGACGGACTGTCCATTTTCCTTTTAGAAATACAGAAAATAGTAAATACTTAATAAAGCTTATTTACATGTGACTTTTTATCGAGAACTGAAAGTAGTCCAAATATTTAAGGTTATTTTCAGGAGGACATTTTCAACTGAACCAAATTAAAATGAACAGAAACCACTGGAAAAGATGACTGTGGTTTGAAAAGGGAACAGAGTATGTTTTGTCAACAGAAAAAGAGGCCTCATGCAAGGAACAAGTTCCATTTTAAAAGGATAGTTCATGTTCTGGAGTTTCTTTACAGCGATGTTACATTTCCAGAGGCTGTACATATGAAGACATTGATTTTACAGCATTTGTTCACAATTAATATACACACAAATATCCATTTTAATATTGAGCCAGAACTTCTTTCAGGTGTCAATGAGGCATGAGCCAGAGGAAATGGGTCCAACTGGAAATAAGTCAGTTTTATAATCACGTAAGACACACACGTACAGCCTCTGGAGGCACAGCATCCCTGTACAAGCTGCTTTGGGGTTACCTGAAATGTTTTCTTGGTTTTAATCCACATACTCACAAATGTTTCTATACCAGCTATTTTAAAAAGTCTATAGGACACCAGAAACTTCTGTGTGTATTTAACATATCCTTCTCACAAGAGTGCCCTGTTAATTTCACAACATTGGCGCCCCCTATCACAATGTCTTGATTCTTCTTCACAGGGTGCTACTGTACTGCATTCACCGGCACTGCATGGAGGCGGAAAGTTAGGACAATTCCAAGGGCCCGAACTAACAGGGGCCCTCAAAAAATATTGGAACATAGGATTTTCTGGGGTGGTGGGGCCTGATGTGAGATCTTTTCATGGGCCCAATTTCCCTATGGGTGCCCCCAGACTGCATTTACAGGTCACACATTGTAATATAATTATTAAGGCTGGAATTAAGTTCACGTCGAAGATGGTTCACAGAAGCTCTGTCTAGCATTTAAAGACATACTATGTAGGATTTTTACCTTGTAAATATTATAAAAATGACCATGTTCAGTCATATCTACAATGCACTGGCAGTCTTCACACACATTTTCCAAATCCATGCTCCTCTGCCTGTATTTCTTCTTCTAAAATGTGTTCGGGACGTTTCTGGGCATGACGCTCTTTTCTGTGCGGGGAGGGGAAAGGGGGAAGGTGTGGCTACAGAGCCCGTTAGCTAGCAACTGCAATGGTGGAGGTAAAGAAGCACAAGTACAGCGAAGCAGAACGACAAGCCGACAGGGCTTGTTCAAACCAGAGTCAACTGTGGAATTGCTGTTCCTCAATGGCGACAGCCTAAGTTGACTAAAGGGTTGAAAAGCAACGCGGAATTGGCGTGTTTTCTGTTGGACCTTGGCTGAAGTCGGGTACTCGAGGTGAGTGGGCGGAGTTGAAGATAGAGGAGGAGACTTTTTTGATTATAAACAAAGGACCACAGCAAGGCTACAAAATCCTTTATAGTATGCCTTTAAATGGTTAACTGTGGACATACTGCATGTATACGAGTTTCATACAAGTCCGTGCTTATTTCTTTAACACACATGATTCCAAATGATGAGTGACAGACAGGTCTTGAAGAAGAGTGCTTGTATCTACTACCCTGCCCTTAGAATAAAAAAACAAAAGACTTAATAACAGTTTGTGTGTTTAAATATAAAATATGTCCTTAACAATTAACTTTTTGTCCTTAACTTTGGCAAATAAATGTTATTATAAGTGTTATTTTATTTTGGTGCTAAACCTAAATGTAGCACTTGCACCTATTTGAAAAGAAAACAATTAAAGTTGCAATTAATCATGACTCCTTATTTAGGACAAACTATATTTGAATTATTATTTATGAAAGTGTCAGAAAGGGAGCATTCTTGGGAACCACCACAAAGGCAGCCTGAAAGACGGGAGGAAAGAGCTGGAAAGCACTGGTTAGGAAGCGTGTGGGCTGCTTCCACACTTGAATCAGGGCAAAGCAGGCACAGGGGCCTCACTGCAGTCTGAGAGTGACCTCTGGACTTGCAACCTACACGTCCTCCGGGGGGAAAACAGGGCATGAGACACACACGGTGCATTTGAGGGGATGAATGCTGCAGAGCACAACCGCGAGGAGAACAAAAGGTTTGGTTGCTACGGAGATTTCTTTGGGATTGATAGGCAATGGCTCCGCCCCTGCCTCTCAAATAGTCTTCTGCGGGCAGGGCACTGCAGAGATCCCAGACTGAAGGGGCAAGAGAGGCCACAAGAGAGGGTTGAGCAGTGGGCCAGACAACAGTCATCCCCCCGTTAGCAGCACCCAGCTTGTGAGAGCAGCACAGTGAAAGCAAGCCCCACCCACAGCCCTGCCCATCAGCCTGATACATACATGATTACCTTGGCTGGAGCTGGGTGGGTGGGACAGAGGGGGAGAAGAGGGCGGAGCAGCGAGAGAGGAGGAGGGTGAGTGGGATCCACCACCTGAGAGCCTGGAGTCCGTACAGATCTGACAAAGAGATTGTTAAGACTTTTCTTTAGGGGGGAAAAATTGCTTAAACCAACTACAAGGGGGAAAACAACACTTTAAAGTAACTAAGCGCTTCGTACACATATACTTTAAAAAAAGAATAATTAATCTTCTTTTAATCATTAATAATTTATTCATTCATTTGACAAGTTCCATTTCACTGCATTTAACTGCAGAAAAGAACCAAAAAAAGAGAAAAGGCTTAGCTCACAGCCCTGGCCTGGACATCAAAACTGAAGAAAAATGAGTAAGCCATTCACAGGCAACGGGAGCTGTGAACCCACTTATCTCCACAAGGTGTCATTAGTGGACCTCTGGATTTGCCTTCATATGTATTCAAGTGTAATATACGCAGATAATATCTGCATTAGCCCACAGCACACTAGCGCACGCTTTGTGAAGTGAAGCTTTGCATAATAGCGCACAGACGCGGTGACCCGAATCTGGACGTCTGCGAGGAGCTCCTCCCGGTGCCGTCCAACGCAGCCCCAGACTGACACGCGCGCGTCTCTGTTCCCGCGTGCCCACGTCTGCAGAGCAGACGCTGCGCGAGCTGAAATGGCGTCTGCAGGGGAGCGGTGAGCAGCGCGGCGTCGGCGCCAGCGCGTAAATCTGCGCCCCCCCCCCCCGCGGCCGTACCCGAGCAGCGCTTCAAAGTCGAAACACAGCCCGCGTCCTCATCTTAGGGGCCGAGTGTGCAGGGAAACACAGAGCAGCTGGAAAACCACCCCGCTGTGCTACGGGTTCATTACTGCAGGCCTTCTGATCGCTGCACTGCACATGTAGACAGCATAAACACCTACACTCCCCCATTTTGCCTTATTCTCAAATCTCATATTCAACTAAGGGGGTCTTCTGATGCTGAAACTACAGCAGTTATACTGGCAGAAGGGGGGAAATTCAGTGTCATTCTATAGCATCTTAACAAAAAAATCTGAAAGGGCCAAGTTTGATCAGGAATTCCTAATGAAATTCTGTTAGTGCTACTGATACTACTGAAGCAGTGTTTTCAGGGAGGACTGGATATAAAAAGTGACAATCATACATAAAACTGGACTGGCCGCTCTCAATACTGCAGCCACAGTTTTGAAGTGTGATACATTATGTTCTCTTACCTGCAGATACTTTGACCGGAAGTAATGGAACGGTGGAATAAACTAAAAAAAAAAAAAAACTCAAACAACAAGAAACTGCAACTAAATTTACCCACTTCATTTCTACACCAGAATTAATAACGGAGGGGTGCCAATTTGCCACACACCTTCTTCTCACTGTTTGCCATTCGGTCCTTCGCTTCTTTGGCTTTCTGTATGGCTTTCAGTACCTCCACCGTGTCCAGCTCCTTTTCGGTCGTGGCAGTGCCGTCTAGGCAGACCTGAAACACACCATATGAAAGGTTTCGCCTCCTGCGGAGCTGAACTTCATTTTAACAGGGCGGGGCAGTGCCAACCAAAGGGCCTACCTCTGAAGCCCGGTCCCAGAACTGCGCCAGAACCTTCGTTCGGTAATCCGGGATGATGCTCAGGGGGTTCTTGATGAGGGACAGCTTTTCCAAACACGGCAACATCCCGATCGGTTTAATCTCTTCAAACTGGGGGCAAAAAGGGAAACTGCACTGAGAGAATCGGAGACAGTCCTTCATACCATGACCATATACATCTTAAAACTGACTCAATTACATGTTTTCGAAGGTGTTTCCTCTCTTCAAGAAGGCAACAGTGACCCTTCAATTAAATGATCAACACTGGTCATTTCTGTTTACAATTCAATTGCAAATGTTAATTATATAACCAATGGAATTGGCTGAACAATCACCAACACCTATCATCTGGGGTGCGCCCATTATGGTGGAATATATTAAAAGAACATTCTTCATTTCACTTTTGAGAAAGGGAAATCATTAAAAATGTTGAAGATTTTAACCCATCCAGTTTTTTAAGATGGAATCAATCTACAAGAAAAGTTATTTATAGGGATTGTAAATATATATCTGCTGCTGTGAACAAAAGCCAAGCATCACCCCCTGAATTTAACACCTAACTTCATTCGTTCTGTTAAAGATATGACACTTCATCATGATGGTCGGAAACTCAATAAAAACAGAGGAAACACAGCTACCACAAAGCCACACAGCTACCATGGCGATGCTGACAAAGTTAGTCAGAACTCCTCCCCCTATCTGAGAAGGAGAAACAATACCTGTGACAGTTTGTTGTTGCTCAAGTCCAAATTCACAAGGGAGTAAAGTTTATTAAGACCAGAGAGACTTTCCAGCTGATTCCCAGCCAAGTTGAGAGTTTTGATGTTTCCAAGCTTTGTGTGAACTCCCTCCAGTACAGTGAGCTTATTGTAGGACAGATCCAAATGAATCAGATTATACAGATGCTGGAACGACAATCACCAACAGGATCAAACAATTGCCAACACAGAACTAGGTATTATACACGTCCTTCCATTATCTTTTGTTCTAGGCCTAAATTGTACATTTAAATGTAAAAAGGAATCCGCAATTGCTTTTCACTCAAAATATTCAGTGCTTCTTTCTTTGTCTGAATCAAAGACAACCAAATGCACTGCACTAACACCAAATGCAACCAAAGGTAAGCAAACACAAAGCTGTGGTCTGTGCCCTCAATGTTATTCTAAGGACATTTAGCTGGTTCTTCCATTTAGAGAAAGGCCAGTGAATGTGAAACAGTAAATATTTTTAAAACGTAGTAAACAAATACATTATTTTATGGAAATTCAAGTAAAGCATACATCATTACCTGCAAGTTTTCCACCCGAGAAAGTTCATTGTAACTTAGGTCTAGGAATTCTACCTTTGGTATTAATTTCTGAAGAAAAAAGTAAAGCAAGAAATAGCAAAGTCATTCAGAAATAGATTTTCATTAATTTATTTTACATGTTTTTCTTTTATTTTTTAACAAATTGAGACAGTGGTGCACCATTTACCCTGTATACTGCTGGAGCACTCCAAATAATACAATTATTTTAAAACAACAAAATGCGTTAAGCACTAGAAGAAAATACAGCTTACAAGACTGATGGAATAGCCGGCAGATCCACTTACCACTGACTCATCAATGCAGTTTATGTGATTGTGGCTCATATCCAGGGTAGTCAATGTCCCCCATGTTGGAATTATGGCAGTAACGGGGCAGTCAGTGGCCACTCCCTCTGCCTCCCATTGGGCAAACTCAGCAGATTCTGGAACCAGGATATCCTGCAAACGCAGCAGTGGGGTTAGCAGCGAACAGCAATAACTGAGTATTAGTAAGACTGTTTTGTGTCTTTCTCCCTCACACATCACAATTCACTGTTATTTACAATTTCCACATTTCAAGTTGAGTAAATACATAATAAGGTTTATACCTTCATTGATTCCGCAGAGTAATGAATGCTCATTGTAGCCAGAGTTGCTCTTAAAGAGGGAAGCCCTACGATTTGTTTAGAATCACACTGACTGATCTGCAATAATTAAAACATGTTATTTCAGCACATTTCAGAATAATCATTTGTCTACTGCCAGCAAGACAAAACATGCTGAAGTGGTTGCACAGGCTTTGTCACTACCTCAATCTGAAGGAGAGATTTGAAGACTGACAGGTCAAACGGGAGAAGGTGTTCCTGAATGTTGCTGGTGCCAACCACTCCCCTTGTGCCTGGAATCTAATGATTGAAAAACATGACACATTTTTTGCTTTTGTTTCAGCAAAAAATACATAAATAAAAATAAAAGACATGCATATGTGGATTTTAGAGTTGCAAGAGGCTAATTCCTGTGTAATCACCAAATAAAGATGCATATTTACTTTTTGCACATTTATAAACAGGAAAATATTTTATAAATTTGATATGAAGTATGTTGTTCCTAAATATAAGAGCTGGAGACCTTCACAATGTGTCTATTCTGTATGAATATTCATTTCCAAGTTTACTTATGATTGACTGCCTGTTTGATGGCTGCACTGCAGATTGGTTAAATGCAGGTGTCATGTTACTCAAAAAACATGGTCTACAAATTTACCAATGCAAAATCAGAGAGCAAGTGAAAGAATTTTGTTGCTTTCAGGATTTAAAACAAATTCTTACCTAATCTCAACTGAACAAATAGTATTTTATTTATTTGGTTCTTTGTAATGTAATGTGACTGTTGAAGAATACTTCTGCTGCAACTACTTCAAAATTATGAGTTGGATTGAAGGTTCAACTCACTAAAATGCATGTTTGATAAGAGAAGTAAACCCTTACCTTAAGATATTTCAGCCTGCAGGTGAAGTCCAGAATGTGTCCAAGGTCTGCCGTGGCATCTCCGTTAGCACAGGTGGGTTTGGCCAGTCTCAGCTGCTGGGTTACAGCATACAGCTGCAGCGGGCTCAGCAGGTACACCTCTCCCACAAGCAGCAGCTGCTCACCTGGAAACAAGGAGTTATACACAATGAGGCAAACACACATCTGAAAAACTTTAATCAAATAGAACTCCACCTGTAGAAAGTGCTAGCAGTTTAAACCGAGGTCCTGACTCACTCAGGACATTAAAGATCCCTTGGCACTTTTTGAAAGAACTGTAGTGTTTTATCCTAGTTGTCATGGTAAAATGTCTGCAAAAATTGATCGCTACATCAGGTCACCCAATCATCCCCTACATCTCACTGGCTACACAGTGCCTTGTGTTAAATACCCACTTTATTTTTGCAGGTCATCACTGCAGAGAACTTCATTACACTGCAAAGTGTTCTTCATTGACCTATCTGCCGAATTAAAAGGAAAATAAAATGACGAATTCCACAGACACTAGTCAAATTGGAAAATGCTCCTGCAGATCCCTAATAATTATCAATGAAATGTTAGTAATATGCATGAATTTTTTAGTGTTTAAAGTATTTCATATAAACTTTTTGACCCATCTCAGGGTCAAACTGTATTTGGTCAAGAGGTGGATTTTTTTTAACACCATACATATTAGAAAATTTTAAGCTATTTATTATCCCCTTACTCTCTATGTGTGCATAAGTGTTCGCCCCATCAAAAAATATTAAATAAAAAAATTCACTAGTTCATTATATATGTGTACAATAGTACTTGGTACAATATATACATATATAATGGCACTTATTGGTATATATGTATATATAATGGTACTTAATGGTACCTTTGTGAAACAGTTCCTCTGCCAGTGCAGCTGTGATCCCATTGATTTCCTGAAAAAGGGACAGAAAAAGTCATGCTTTTAAGATAACCAAATTTATCACAGGGCAAAAAACAGAAACTGCATTACACAAATCAAACATTCCTATCATTTATCTGGTTACTAAAGATCAAACACTGGCCCCCACTCCCCAAAAAAACAGTAAATAACCTTATGCAATGCACATTCTTGTGTGGCAATTAAAGAAAATAAGCAAAGCCACGGGAAAGACTTCCAGTCATTAAATATATTCATTCCTGTCACATGACTGTTCACCCCTACAGCAGTCATGTATTAACAGTGGCTCTCTGTAGTGATCCAAAGTCCAGCGTCTCTATGTGCTCAATGATAAAAGGTTAACATGTGGGATATCATTTCCACAGACATAGTAACATCTTTTTCTTTAATATTCTTTATTAAACAATGTCAAACTGAGGAATTAAAACAATTTCTTGTCAACAACTCTGCTGATGCAGCGATAAAGAACTAGACTAGAACAGATTAGTGTGATTAGGAAGATTGCACTTTTTAGATCCGTCGCATAGGATAAGATGAGCCGTTCTATTGATAAAACAACAGATGCCATTCATGAAAATGTGATGACCAATTTGCACACAGAGAAGGAAAAAAGGGCCATTTGAAAACCTCTATGAAAAAACAATACATACAAAGATATTTAGCAAACATGAAAATAAAAAGCGCACTTACATATAAATGAAAATGCAGAAAACAGGATAAGACTTTGGGAGCAGCCAAAGGGAATTTGACAAGGAGCGTTTGAAGGTAGACCTCTAGTTCCTTTTGTCGTTTCTCCACCAAGCTTTTGGAATTTTTCCCGATCATCTTCTTGGGTGGTAGCAGATTTTTGTCAATTTTCTTTTCTGTAGTGAGCTTTTTTTTTGCAGGGGGGGAAGAGGTTACATTTTTATTTAAGCAACACTATCAAGTGTCACATCAGTACCGAATACTTAACAGCAGCACATCCAACATCACTAATTATATTTGCTGCAATATAGTTTTTGTGATTACTCAACAGTTTATTTTTTCTATATGTATATGCAATTTGTCACATGAATTGTAAGCATTTTAAATAATATGTTTTATGAGGAGGTCCTACTAATATGACACCTGAAGGATTTCTAATCTCTGCTGCCCTTACCACTTTGGGGTGCTGTAAAACCTGTGATCACCAAAACCGTAAATGTGGCACATTCACCTTTTCATGGAGATCATGGAAATCACTGTAACGATGTTTTATTGTCCACTTGTGATCCCCAACTGTCACTTCAATGACGTAAACCTGAAGGTAGTTAAAGGGATTTAATGAACACATAAAAACGTGTCGCTACTTCTTTCAAATATGCAACGTTAGCTACAGTATTTATTATAGCTACACAACTAAGTTCCTTGGAAATATAATTCGTCTTAACTGTCAGAGATCCAGTTTAAAACAGTATGTAACAAACTACCGTAAACGACCTTAATGAATCGACAATGACTAGACTCGTCCGGATTTAGCCACCTGACAGCAACAAGTACAAATGTCATAAAAATCTCTGCTAAGCCAGCTGTTCATTTCGTGAGAGACAACTAGCCCCCTCACTCTCATAATGCAGGAGCTATCTCATTTGTCTTAACTTCTACTGACCCAACATTCAACCGTAACCTTACCGTTTGACAAATGACGGATGTAACTATTAGTATTACATTAGCGTATGCGTTAGCTACATCAAGATAACCTTCAGCTAGCCAACGTTGACTAATCTATAGCGATACTAATTTTCAGCGTTGCTATAATATCGTATACATCAAACTAAAACATAATATGGAGAAACATAATAACATACTACCATTAGAGTAATACTTCACATTAGTTCAAATAATTCCTTGTTCTAATGTATAAATAAAGGTAGAGCGTAACGACATTTGCTGCCGAAAAACAGAAGCAGAAAAATCACGGATCTACACATCATACTGGACATTATGACACAGCGTAAGCTACCTAGCTAACAATGTTAGTTATGTACCCTAAGTGCTAGCGAGATGATTATCTCGGTTATGTAGCGTTAACATCAGTTGTTAATAATCTTGCTAGCCCAAGGCAACTCTAAATCATATCTTAAAAGTCAGTTACATAGGTAAAGTTAACTAGCCATCCTATATAATTGTAACAAGTTTTAGAATACTGTTAGAGCTAGCTACGTCAGAGTGTTCAACTTACAAGCTAGCCTACCTAAATAAGTATTGTATCGACCAGCTAGCTATCTAAATGTTTAAAAATCAAATTACAAATTCCGTATATTAGCCCTGTCTTGGCCAGCTAGCGTTAGCTTCTAACTATCATAGCTAACAATATTAGCAAACATTAGCACCATTACTGTATTTGCGACCTACAGTGTAGTTCTCCACTAGCTCCGATCCGACGATGCGGATCTTCTTCTGTTCAGTGATGTCCTCAGGGAACAAAGCAGAATCCATTGTCGGTGCCAATTCTGAAACCCGTGTAAAACTAAACTGATGAATGTATTGTGTCGTTCGGATCCTCGGTCGACATCTCTTGTAGCCTATGTCGGGGAGCTTTTTTAGTTTCTTTTCTACTCCATCTTCATGATGTGTTTTCCTGCAGCAGTCTGATTCAAACTTGAAAAACTTTATTAACAGCATACGTCATAGCACACGAACAATGGAGTTCGGAACGAATCAGCAGTGGGGGAGAAACGGTCTGCGAAATGACAATCATGTGAACGTTTCATCCTGTCCACTGTTTGCCATCCGAGTTTTGCAAACGTTTTGAACATTTCCTTTCTCTGTTTTTCAGTTGCAAAACAGTAAAACGGAGGAGACTAATAAGAGGTGGGCAGGGGAAAGGCGGGGTCATGTCAATGTTCAAGTTGACAATTAAAACGAGACGAGTCACATCGCGGTTTGATCACACTCAGGAAGCATTGCCACTTCAGTCTTGTGATTACAAGCTGCGAATGTCATCTCAAAACAATAAAAATAAATTGTTTATTGCACGAAGACCTTGTTGCAAGGATTAATATCGTTGTGGAATAATACTTCAGACAGGCTGAAGTGTGAAGTAGAATTTTCAAACAAAGCAGTAGTCTATATGCAGGAAGATGCAGGAAACATTCTAGGTCTAATTCATCTCAGTTTAATGAAAACAAATCAAGTGGCCATACATAGAAAAACTGAATCAAAGGTGGTAAAAACAGACGCTGTAAGGCGTCTCCAAAATAGCACAGAAATACTAGGGCTGCCACAAGAAATTAAAATTCATAATTATTTTACGTTTGGACATATCCAACCTATAGGGTATTTACTACTCGTTTATGTTTGCCTAAAGTTAAATGACGGACGTTAATGAGTGTTTGCGTTTGTGAAAAAGGACTGCACATGGGGGACGGGTAGAGGAGGGCACGTTATTACAGAGGTGAAAAAAAAATGTAAAAGTTCGAATGGATGACAACTGAAACGTCTGTTCATTTCTCTCCCTTGGAGGTTCCAAGCCTGGCCTGCTGATCGTTGGTGAACAGCTGAGGGTAGATTTTTTTTCTTTTTTTTCTTTTTGTTCATTTCTTTATTTTGTTCATTACTGGTGGATGTTTGGTAGGATTTGTGATTGCTTTATTTTTTTCTCTTGGATGTCTAATCCTGTGGATGACAGCACAACTGCTTCTGGGGAATGTGCCATAGCCCCCAGCAGGACAATGTTATTTTTGCTGAATTTTGCTGAAAAGATATTGTACAGTGCCATGAAAAGGTATTTGCCCCCTTTCCTTTAGACCAAATGTAATATTAGACAAAGAGAACCTGAGTAAACACAAAACACATTTTAAAAATGATCATTTCATTTATTTAATGAAAAAGTTATCAAACACCAATATCACCCATGTGAAAAAATAAGTGTTCCCTTAAACTTAATAACTGCTTGCACCACGTTTAGCAGCAAAAATTGCAATCAAATGCTTTCTATAATTTGATATCGGCCTTTCACATTGCTGTGGAGGAATTTTAGCCCACTCTTTTTTGCAGAACTGGTATTATTCAGACAATGTTATTAGCAAATGTGAGACAAGCATTGATGTTTCTCTTGGTTAGCATAGTTACTCTCCCTATGAATCCCATTTTTGCCCAGTCTCTTTCTTATTGTGGAGTCATGAACATTGACCTTAGCTGAGGTTGGAGAGACCTGCAGTTCTTTGAATTTTCTTCTGGGATCTTTTGTGACTTTCTGAATAAGTTGTCGCTGTGCCCTTGGAGAAATTTTGTTAGGCTGGCCATTCCTGGGAAGATTCACCACTGTTCCAAATTTTCTCCCTTTGGAGATAATGGCTCTGACTGCACTTCGGTGTTGTCCTAGAGCATCTGAAATGGGTTTGCAAGCCTTTCAAGGCTGATATATTTCAACAACTTAAAAAAAAAAAAAAAAAAAAAAAAATAGGTGTTTGATAACTTGCTTCATTAAATAAATTAAATAATAATTTTAAAATGTGTTTTGTTTTTACTCAGTTTCCATTAGTCTATGAAGTTGGCAGTTAATTATAATGGTGACATTATATAGTAGCCTACACATATAGGTTATGCAACGATTATCGCTGATAATCAACTATTAGTTAAAAAAACGTAGCACGATTTATTGCCCAAGCAACATGGTGATATATTTTAGGACTTTATGACACTGCATGAATCCAGTCGATTGCGTATGAAGCATCGGGTATGAACGCAGACTCCTCCCCATCTGCGAGAACGATTCCCTTTCAGCAAACGCCAATTCTTTTTGTTATTCCGCAATGTACGTACATTGTATAGTGGGTTTTCATACGCAGCATTTCAGACGTTACGCATAAAACAACGCTAAAAGAAAAGAAATTAGCGTACAGGCCCTTCTGAACGTCAAAAAAGAACAGATTGTTCCATTACAAAAAGAGATTACAAGCTGTGCTAATAATTTCATAAAACATTTTCAGTGGAGATTTATCAACAGCATCCTTTCATAAAATAAATATAATTTATATTATTCGCTAATTCGCAGAATCGTTTGTTTGTAATGTACAGTTTTTCGTTATTCTTAGCTGCAAAACTCTGCTGTGCACCCCCATGTTTTTAGCACCGATTGTAATGATCCAACTCAATATAGCTGGAAGTAAGCGACTTGTGTGTTGAACTGTTCAATGTGTTGTGTAAGAGTAGGTGTAGGGTTAGATAGAACTCGGAGGTGTAAATAAACACCAATGCGGTTTGATGACGGCAGTATAAAGGAAAACATTTCTAAACAAGCACGTTTACAGTGTTTATTCACGCATTAGCCAGTATTTGATTTTTGAATATTCGAGAAAAGAAAAACAGCAGCAGAAGAAAAGAGGCGTGACTGTCACCGTAATAGACAGCCGCGAGCGCGTCAAGCTGCCTGTGTTACAGGAGGCACCCCGGGCTATGTCCTACCAAAAGTCTGTGGTAAAGAAAAAAACGAAAAAGATTGTAAAAAGGTAGACTACTTGGGGACTCGTGTGGTTACACACAATAGAGGAAATCCCTCAACAGAGAAATCATTTCTTTGTTACCTCTCAGCTGTCTGCAGCGGAGAAGATTATGTGATCGAATAGGTAGCTAACGATAGCTAGCCTCTGCTTTTCGAAGAAATGTGTGGTAAAGGCATGATGTGCCAATGGCAAGTTTACACAAACAGACTTGCAAGTAGCGACGCGCAAAATCTGGAGCTCAAGGATGACTCAAGGAGAGGGAGCAACAAGCAAAGCTGGCACAAGTGTGGAAGGAAACCAGGTTATCGTGGGAGGAGGGGTAGAGCACACGGCCACTGCCCCCCTTACAGCAAACATGATCGACCAGGTTGTCAGCCTCCAGGGACGGTGTCGCTGCGTCCTGTCAACATTCAAGGCAACAGAGCACCAGGCATGAGAGCCCCAAGAAACACAAATCAATTCCTAATGCACGAGAAATACCAGATGATGCATATGCGATCCGATTCCATTGGTACAGACAGTGGGTCGGACTGCGAAATGGACTTTGCGGACATGGACTCTTATCTCGGTGTGCTGGAAAACGCCAGAGGCGCTCTAATGGACAGTCCTGATCTATCTCCGTCACCATCTGCCCGATTTTGTTCACGACAATTGGCGAAGCACCAACAGTTTACATTCTTCAGCTTCAGTGAGCTGCACCAAGAGGAGAGTATGCAGTATTTTCCTTCAGAAGACGATGTCATGCAAAGTGAGGATTTCATGCAAAAAGACTTCAATGAGTTCTGCAGTGCAATAGCCACAGTACCCCCTTACGCTGTTGCGTAAGGGACCACCAGCCTGCAGCAAAATTGTTGTCAAGAGAGGTTGACAAGAAAACATGGCTGTGTTTTTGTACAGACCAACAGGTATACTTAATGTATTATAGTAACATGTCTGATAATCTGCTTTTGGCAAATGTTACACGTGATTAATTTTTCTGTATGCTATTTTGCAACGGAGAACGAAAGGGTGGAGTAGGAGTTCGCCGTAACAGCCAATCATGCTCGGGCTCGCGAAATTATTGACTTCAGTCATAATACGCCATTGCCTAGTGCTGTCATTGTAAATACTGTACAGGATTTTTGAAAATAAATATCATATAAACTGGTTATTGAGCTTTGTTTCCTTTTTGTGTTGGTGTTGTAATTAATTTACTACAAAATCTGTGAACATAAGGTCTCAGCATAAACCTAGTCAAAGCAGGAATTGTGCATCGAAGAGAATAATGAGACTGACACTTTAATAACAATGGTGTGAATTGTGTGCCATTACAGTATACAGCAATCATGTAACATAAATTCTGTTTTATTTTGTGAACTGCAATACAATCAATAAAAAATCCAATCACATAAACTATTATATTCATAAGAAAATTTCCATTGAAAACAGCCATCAATAAATTAAAAAAAAAACTATCAATAAATTCATGCTGAATAATATATAAATATCAACAAATGCAATTCTTATATTGTCTCTTACTTAATAGAACATTTTAATGGAAAAACATAATGACTTCCTCCTTTGAACTACAGAATTTAAGGGAAATATATTTGTTTATTTAAACATAAACTTATTTAAACAGGACATTACCATCAAGGTTTTGAAGTTCAGATGTCAAGTTCTCACAGAGCTGTGAAAGGGGGTAAACATGGATTTGTAGGATTAAAAGTGGTCTACTTGATGTGATTTAACTTTATAATTCCACACAAATAAACATGTTTCATACAGCATGTGGGTGTGTGCAAGAGAAAGAGAGAGTGCTAAGGAAACCTATATATGTTCATAAGTAAGATTAATGTATGCTATGTGTCTGGCTTTTTGTGAGCAGAAGCACTTGACAGCAAATAAAAAATGTCAGTTATGTACATGCACATATGTTGCTGTAGTTATCTGCACCTTTCTGCATATGCATAACCAACCATAAAGGTTCTATTGGATTAGTCAAATTTGTATTTAGAACTGACATGTTTTTGCAAAACAGATCTGTGTGGGTGTTGAGGTTTGCTGCTATTATGGTCTGCTGTGCTTCACAATTGTCCAAATTTAAATGTATTCCACACAACGCTCATTAGATGTGGGTACGTGTGTTTACACACCCCACTGAAAGGATCATTGTGCTCAACTTGAAATCTTTTGGACGGGGGGTTGGGGGTGGAAACCCCAGCCTTCTTCCTGGATGCTTTTCTTCAACACATGGACGAGTGAACCCCCCCCATGCTTTTTTGTCACACTCACCTACTTTGCATTAAAGTAAGTTGCTTAACAGTTTGGATGTGCCTTTTTGTACTTTGAGGAATTGGTGTCAAGATTCAGCTTGTAAGCTGTAACAGGAAGTACCTGTAGACAGCAACTGTATAACTCCCAGCAACTCTGAACATGCAACTATTCAAAATTAGTCTTTTATGACATGTTACGTGTGATGAATATGTAAAAACTAAATTAATTATTATAATGGAAACTATATATTTAACACCAACAATAAAATTTGTCATATTTTCATGAAATTTTTAATGGCTAATAAACTTTGCAGGTGTTGAAATCGTAGTCTGTTAACTGCATGTACAATCCAGAAAGTCCCTCATTATATTAATTCCGTACGTATAAATTGGCTTATATCACAAAAACAAATAATTTCCACAATTTCACATAAAGTAAATATTGTCAAAATGTCGTTTAGATCCTTCTTTATTGAGTTCCTTCTATAAAAAGATATTTTCTAGATTGTCCCTTGATCTTGGTCCTTGGATTCAAGGAGTGTTTCCACATACTTGTTTTAACTCATTTGCCAGAAAAACGCAAAGCACAACAAAATAATACTAAGATAGCTGATGTCCCAATAACCAAGAGCTAAGAAATTTCACACATATATTTAGAGAAGGCCTTAACTCAAAATGGATACAAAAATATTTTTAAATTACTTGATTTTTTCAGTTACATTCAGCTGCAAACATGTCTATTCCTTGTCAAATGATGAGCTTAACCTCGAAGCCAGAAGGCAGAAAACTTCTGATTAGAGTTATTGAGAGAGTTATTTTTTAACCTTGCCCTGGGAAGAATAGGTACACAGGAAATAAGGTTAGAAGTGTGCTTATCTTGATTTTCCATACTACTTTGTACACAGTACAGGGAGTGTGCACAAGGTGGTAAGATTTTGTTACCTAATAATGTTGGAGTAGGTGTGTTCGGGACCATAATTTTCTCACCTTAGCTTTCAATAATATATAGGTTAATTAAGTTGTATATGGTGTTATGGTATATAGATAACCAGCACAGGATATACATTTTCCCATAAAAATGGTAATTTAAATAATTCTGTTCAGTGTCATTTTGACAAACACGGAGGCTTAAGTAAGGGAAAAAATATACATCTGTTTGGATTATTTAAAGAATAATGCATTCAAATCAGTCATAAAGCATACAGGCCTTACTGCTTGATTTAAACTGTTTTAGTAATTGTTCTTCAATGACAGTGACAAGTAATCGTACGCTAATTGCTAATTAATCTAAAAATCATCAGCAGTGGTTTTATTGGTCAGGGTTTTCTCACAGACTTGCAAGTACTATCCTATATTAACCAACAGAATTTAACTCTGGGTGTTGACTTAGGTCTGTGGAACAACTGACATGTGTGATTTTTTATGTTTAGCAGTTTTCCTGGTATATCATTTTGTAAGACTTGAACAGAATTGTTTTAAAGGAATAAAGGAAGCAAAACAATAAAACATTTAGAGACTGTTTTTTTATTGTTCACTACTTTTCATCTGATGAAGGTCAGGGTGGCCAAAACGTGTTTTTAATAAACACTTATTTTCTTATAAATGTCATATTTTTCATTTCGGGCCCAACCCTTCCTATACATAAATGAAATTCACAATCAAATAAGTCAGTCTGAATTCCCTCAAATTTAATTTCTGTAGCAAATGTAACTACAAAGTGTCTAAGCATTTCAGCACCAGCCTCTGATAGAGAACAATGTAACACAAAGGCACCACTGAAAGTGTAAACAGTGTCTCAAACATGGAGGAAAAGAGTGCACTCTACCTTTAACTGCAGCGGTTGCTTGAGAGATGACACACTGAACAGGCCCAGAGAGGGAGGGTGGGGAATAGGAGTGAGAGAGTGATGTGGGGGATGGGACATGCTGCTAGACTGTCTGCATATTGTTATTGATATATTTTTGCTGCATGCCTCGGTATGGAGGTATACAGGAAAAAATAAAAACATCACAAATAGACAACTGAACAGTGTCTTGCCAAATTATGGTGTAACGCTACAGAAAGAAATGTAAACAAGGCCATGCAGGGCAATACAGTGTCGCAGAATCGTGAATGTACACTGGAATGGTAATACATGCAATAGTCACTGGATGTTAGGAAAATTGACTAGAATATAGAGCAGTTGACATGATACAGCTTTGCCTTCTTGCCTCAACAGCAAAGCTCTGGATATCTGGGCCTCTTCCCCTCCCCCATGACTGCTGAAGAATCCTCGAACAGGATTATACACAGCGTTAACATTATAAAGGCAAGCTTCAATAATCCCAATAAAGCCCTCTCAAAGGTCGGTCTCTCTCTCTCTCTCTCTCTCTCTCTCTCTCTCTCTCTCTCTCTCTCTCTCTCTCTCTCTCTCTCTCTCTCTCTCTCTCTCTCTCTCTCTCGCGCGCCCCCTCCCTCTTTCTCTCCCTGTAACAGAAATCATCAGGTTCCACCCACACTCGCTCAGCAGCCAATCAGGGGCCAAGCAGATAAATATGGGGCAGTTGACGACAGGCCTTACATTCTGACTGCTCTAATGTGCTGACCCTGGTGTAATATGAGCTCTTATTTAAATTTGAACTGCCTTGGACAGATAAATTCACAAACAAGTGGTGCAGCAGAATGCATGCAGGGAGGAGAAGTGGGGGGTGGGGGGCGGGGTTGAGTAGGATAGGAAGGCAAGGGAGACGTGCGACTTGCAAGTATACGTGTGGAAAAGTACAGAGAGTGTGTTTTCAACTTGTAGGGGTGGGTATCATAGAGGAGTCATTGTGAGCAGAGAAGCATGCCATGATGTTTTTATTAAATAAGGGAGCATAACTCATGCAGCAGGTTCATACTTTTTTCAGTGCATTCTGGGACCTTTCTGTTTTGGTTATAAATACTTTCAAAGATTTGTTTCTTGAGATCATAAACTTGCCCTTTGGTGTCATAACTTTCATGCACATTGTAAAGCTTGCCACAGAATAGGAAGCAAGCTCCTCTCCAGATTCAATTTAGATGGCATGACAAACACTCACTCAGTGACCATGTTTTACGCCAAAACATGCTTGCTTTACTTGATGTGTGCAAAAAACAACAGTTGTTTCAATACCAAAAAATCATCAGATTTTTCAAAAAAAATTATATAAACTGAATCATAAAACATAACAAATGTATCAATATAATTTGCTGTCAACCTAAATATTATCTATCAGTAATACAAATCTCTAAATGAATGACAACATATTTCTTAACTGCCATTAAAATTCCACCCTGAAACAACGATTTGACCTGGTCTATTCTCTATAGTAAAACTGATGAGATGGTGTGAATCTATATCCATTCATGAAATGTTGTCTAGAGGACATAGTTCAGCATCTAACAGTTTGACTTTTTAGCTGCAGTAAAAAGCAGTCCTTAGGCTCAAACTCAGTGGTCAGCATATCCAATGTTTTACTCCATGGACGCTAAGGCAATAGAATAATGTAATGTGTATGTCCTTACATACTGTGTCCTACAAATACTGGGAGGATCACATGGATTACATTTTGTCTAAGTTGTAGTATCTGGCTTTTAAAAAAAATATTTTAAAATAAAGTTTAAAATAAACATTCTATACAATAAGATTACCATAACAGATCATTAAACTACCTAAACTACCTGGTCATCTATAATAGGAAATTCACTAGAGGTGTAAAGTTAGCTCAAAAAAAGTTCAAAACCTTTACGACTGTTCTGGAGTAAACCAAGTAGTCCGGAAACCTGGCAATAACGAAACGCTCCTTTTCTCTTAAACAAATGTTATTATCAGTACGCGATAAGCAGAGGGAATATGCCAATAGCGTTTGAGAATTTGTTTTGTGCAAATGTGTTTCTATGTCCCGGAGGGGGATGGGATATTACTATATAATATACAATATATAATAGTTGAAGGAGGCCACTTCGGCCCCCTCTGATCACGTGATTTTCCCGGGCCATGCCCTTAGTAACAGATAGACTCTGGCTTGTAGTGAGCTGAATTCAGCACCTCATCGTGAATATTTCAAGCAAGCAGTGATCTTTGTTCGACCTGCTGACCATGCTCCAAAATGAACTTCAGTTACATCGATTATTAACTGTCAAAATCTTATTTACGTTATTCTCGCTGGCAAGAACACCTCCGCCTTTTATTTGTTGGAAAGCTTCAGCGGTTTTGAGCCACTGATATACGTTGCATCAGGCTTCTTGCAGCATGTTTTCCTATTTTCTTTTCATGTTCTCACAGGCAGAGCAAACGCTCCATTTCGTTTGGAAGGATTACTGTAGCTAACTGTTAGGGTGGGGTAAAATAATCCTGTTCCTTGTGTTACATAACTTCTACCGAATGTTAAGACCTGTTGCTGTGGGTATAATAATGCCTGCAACAATTTGCTACTAACTTTGTCCTCGTGTTACATTCGGTGTCATTTGCTTCCACAGAACACACATTTTAACAAAGGTATACCTATTTATAAATTAAGATTAACATTAGAGGCCAGTTTAATTAAACTAAATGTAACCTTTAAGCTATCGGTTTGTCCCCTGTTGGAATTTGTCCGATAGCTCCCTTCAAGTAGCCAAGGTCTTAGGCCTTACTAAGCTGATTTTACTTGAATTTTTTGTTTAAATGTCGTCTTTGTCATCTCATTCGTTCGATATAATTTATTTAATTTATCCAGTTCATCATTTTTGCACAATGTGTTATCTCCTTTTTTAATAGTCTTAAGTTATTTTTTTGATGATCTGTCTGCATCAATGCATGTATCGATTCAGCTTGTCTTTTACCAGCGGTATGAGGATTTACATGACTTTTCCTTTCATAGGCTCATACTCATTTCGGAAATCCGTACGACAAAATGGCATACGGAAAGGTTGAACTGTAGTAGCCTTTACTGGCCTACGTCGTCAGCGCTGAGAGCAACCGTCGCCTCCTCCTTGCAGATATTTGACACCCCAATATTCGGCAGTGATGTCAGTGGCGACGAAATAGGAAACCACAGCGTCCTGTTTACCACCGCCATGAAAGGGAAAGCAAGAGCCAGGAACATTGTGTGTGTGTCTCTCTCTCTCGATCGACGGTCTGCGCTTTAACCTCAAATCCATTGTTTTATTTCAAATTGAGTGTGTAGGTTTACAGAATAAACACAACAAAAATAGCCACTGTTCCAATACTTTTGCATATACACTAGGCTACATGGCCAAAAGTATGTGGACACCTGACATCAGTTGGTCCACCCTTTGCTGCTGTAACAACCTCCACTCTTCTGGGAAGGCTTCATATTAGACGTTGAAGCATTGCTGCAGGGATTTGCTTCCATTGAGCCAGAAGAGCATTAGTGAGGTAGGGCACTGATTGTGATTGGGCAATTATACCTGGCTCACAGTTGGCTTTCAAAATGATTCCAAAGGTGTTGGATGGGGTTGAGGTCAGGGCTCTGTGCAGGCCAGTCAATTTCTTCCACATCATTCTCAACAAAACCATTTCTATATGGAGCTCGCTATGTGCCCGGGGCATTGTCATTTATACAGTATATACACATACAATTGTACAGTATAAACTATTATACAATATACAGTATATATGTAGGCTACTACTACATATACTGTATATTGTTCCTAAATTCACGTCTATCTTTTTTTCTACAGAGGCCTTTGCATGTAGTACCCCACAATTTTTTTAGACCTTAATTGAGGTGTTAAAAAAAGTTGCGTAAATCGTTCTGGATAAGAGCGTCTGCTAAATGCCTGTAATATAATTCACTGGCAGGTGGAGGTTTTGTTGGAAACTTGATTACAATTTCGACACCATTTTCAGAAAAACAAGAAAGCCCTCCTGAGATTTCATTATAAATTGCCATCTCTTTCAAGTTACAGTTTAATATTAAAGGAAAATGAATGAGAATGCATGCAATGAAGTCAAGTTGGGAACAAAGTTCATTCATACTTGCATGAGACACTGTTTTTAACACACCCTAGTGGTCAAAGCAGAAAGAGCTCCATTTTATTTGTCATCAGCAATGAAAATAATAGCAATTGCTCAAAGTGTTTTTATATATATATACAAAAAATGTATAGCCTATCCAAAAAAAGACAGAACAATACCAAAATAAATCATTATCCAAAAAATCTAACAACTGAAATTCCCTGCTGATTTTGACTTTAACAATGTTCCAAAATTGAATTCAGTCAAATTATGGTGACAAGGAACTGTGAAACCAAAAAAAAAAATCTGGCACCATTCAGCATGATTCTGTTCAGCTTTTCTGTGAAGCCTTTAGTCTCCGTCTTGCATCCTTGTGCTTCTTCCTATACTCCTAATAATAAAACAACACAATGGCTGAAACTCGGTCTAAGCTCAAATTAGAGGATTTTAAGCTCTACTGAACAAATACATGTTTAATACTTTTCCCATCAGTAATGTGAGAGGACCTGAAAGTCCATTGGAGTTACCTCGATCAAGGTGGTCCTTTTCTCCTCCCAGTTTTCCCTCTGGTCCTCCAGTTTTGCAGATCTACAGAACATTTTTGGCCCCTCTGCAGAACCAAAACATGAGAAAATCCATTTTATTTGCATGCGTTTAGCCTTTGTGAAAATACTGGGGGAATTCTTCAACAGGTGTGTCTATTCCACATCATTTATGGGCACCAGGCAGAGCCGAAAGTGTCAGAAGAGGCATCTGTGCGAATTGCTCAAGCTCATACCTTTTAACCGTTCATCATCTTGGAAGAAAAAGAAAAAACTTTTCTTTGCTGCCTCTGGTTCCCTATATTGAAAAGAAAAAGATAACATATGATTAGAACTGGCAGTGAAATGCATAAATCTACTGACCCGAGCCATCGGAATTAACTCTGTAGCAGCACTGGCTGATCTCCGGGAGTAGAGACACCATTATCCTGTAACACTGGCTGATCTCAGGCAGTAAAGACACCATTACTCTGTAACATTGGCTGATCTCAGGCAGTAAAGACACCATTACTCTGTAACACTGGCTGATCTCAGGCAGTAAAGACACCATTACTCTGTAACACTGGCTGATCTGAGGCAGTAAAGCCAGCATTACTCTGTAACACCGGCTGATCTCAGGCAGTAAAGGTAGCATTACTCTGTAACACTGGCTGATCTAAGGCAGTAAAGCCAGCATTACTCTGTAACACTGGCTGATCTCAGGCAGTAAAGGTAGCATTACTCTGTAACACTGGCTGATCTAAGGCAGTAAAGGTAGCATTACTCTGCAGCATTGGGGGAAGCAAACTGATCTCCAGTGCCTTCCTCAATCTCATCCTCTTCTTCCTCAGAGCTGCTGTCCCGAAAGCAGGGGTTCTCCTGCCACGGTAGTTTTGCTCCCTTTAGTATCTCTATCTTGTAGTCATCTAAGGCAGTAGAATAAAAACAACAACCTGTTCAACAGTGCATTCACAATAGCCACAATACACATTGCACACAGTGTTTCATAAATTAATAGTCAAATAATGTGTCTGGATGGAGCAAAACAACCCCAGTACTAAAGTGTTCCAAGATAGGAAGGGCAAACGATTCTTATGTTGCATATAAATATACTTTTCTTTAAGTTGGCAAAACTTGAGCTTGTATGTTTTTTAATTTCTCCTGTGGGTATGTTCCACAATGTATAGAGGAAGTACAGGATGGTTCAACATCGGAACCAAATGTCAAATATTCAACATTTTTAAAATATTAAAATATGAAAGATATGAGAAATAAAAACCACATAATTAACCTTTCTCTGTAGTATCCTTTGCGGAATCATTTCCAAAAAATGAGAACTGGAAGCCCGTTGATTCTGCATTCTCGGTGCTCACGTTTGGAGAGAAAAGAGAAAGCTGCACAGATGTGCTCTCCTCTGTGGCTTGCTTCTCCACCTTCTCCTCCCCTTTCTCCTCCTCCACAACCTCCTCCTCCTCCTCCTCCTTATCCCAGGCTACAGCCTGTTTCACCTCAATGCTTTCTTTCTGAGATCCAAAAGCCTCTTTCAGGTCTATGGCCACATCATAGTAGATCTCCTTGGAAACTTCTGGTAACTTCTCTGTCTCCTCGCGTTTTTTGCGTCTCGCAGCTTTGCTACAGGTAAGAGAGTGAGAGAGACAGAGAGCAAGAGAGATTTTGCAAATAAAATCCAATTTGTGCCTGACCCAGTCACAGTGGCAAACCTGTGGTCGCAGGTAATTCACTTTAAATCTATTTCCTGCTGTAGTTGGATTAAGCAATTAGGATCAAGACTCTGTAAAAGGATATGATAAGAAGCTCTGGTACCTTTCTTTTTCGGGCTCTTCACTCTTCTTTTCAAAGGCTGCGTGCTCTTCTCGAGTGGGATCATAGTGCAGGGCGGAAATATCTCTACAGACACAAAAACAGCCAATTAGCAAGGCCAAATTTAACCAATCCCACAGGATCACCATTGCTTTGATGATGATGAGTCAGAAGTCTCCTGAACCTCAAAATGCAACAGTTGCTACAGATTTTGTAATTTATAAAATTGTACAGAATGGCTGTGTGAGGACTGAGGGGGAAATCCTTGCCTGAATTGTTTACTCTTAGCTGCTTCTTTGCTGGTTTCTACACTTTGGACTTGGATGTTCAGTAGACTTTGTAAAATGCCCAGATTCTTCTTCTTTTCTTCCTCAAGCTGCACTTCCACGTCGGCACGAAAGGATGTCTCTTCTGTAATACCAGTTCTGATTATCATAATCATCACCACATTTTTCTTTTTTAGATTGTATCTCTAATCTAATTTACAATGCATCACCCTTGGTTATTTCAGAAACAGAGACAAATTTGCCATTTGTCAGAGACAAATTTGCCATCTTAGAGGACAAGTCTGAACCTGAATCTCACAGAATATTTATGATGATCAGATAGGCCTTACTGAGAAATAGCTTCTGCCCTCATGAACTGTAATGGTTAACAAGGTGGTCAATTCCACTTCAACTAAGTGAATTCAAATAACATACAACATAATACATAAAATACAAAAAATTTAAAATGAAATAACATAAAAACATTTTCACACTGAAATAAAGATTTTCCTCCTCATGGGATCTGAGGGTTATGAACCTTACCTGGAATGTTGGATTCATCATCACTTTCAAGAAACCGAGAATCCATGCGAAACCGCTCATCTGTTCCGAATCGTGACTGCAACTGCATGAGCTACACAACAGGAAAACGGTCCTCCATGTCAACAAAAGATGTCAGCAAATAACACCTACTTTTTCCAAAAACTGCCAATGGAGTCCACACCTGCTTATCTTCAGCAGTTTAGCATGAGAAGGGTATAGGTTGGTATGGCTGCTTAGCTTCAGCAGTATAACCGGAGAAGGGTACAGGGCAGTATGGCTGCTGGCTATGCACCCCCTCAACACAACAGTCCTATGAAAATCTCCCATGCTCACCTTCTTTCCCGCTTTCCCCTCGAACTGTGGTTTAATCTGGAACCGTGCTTCATCATCACCTTCTTCCTCGTCAGCCTCCTCATCATCCTCACTGCTATCAAACAGCTTGCTGCCAACTTGTTTTTCAAAGTCCTGCAAAAAAATTATCCTATTAAAAAAATTACCAAAAAGGTGACTGTACCCTGTACCCTATGCTGAAAAATGGCTGTCATAACAGAATGTGTTCTTCATTCAGCTTCCTCTTCCGGAGGGCTGGAACTAACTTATTTAGCCCAGCTAGGAGCAAAATAAATCATTTGAGTTTAAAGGGCCAAAGCAGTGTCTAATTCTGGTTCCCCATCTGCGATGTGTTGCCTTGTGCCACTAACCTTTACCCTGAGGCCTTGTTTATCCCCAGTGCTGGGGCCCAATTCACTGGGCTCCTCTGTGGAAGACTCTGAAGAAGACTCCTCAAACAGACTACTAGTACACTTATGCGGTTCCACTGAGCTCTGTTCAGCTTCCTCCTCACTCTCGCCATCAGAGTCAAACACAATATGCTTTCCTTTATTGGCTGTTGGTGCATCCTGGGAAAAAAATTGAGCATGAAATATTGAATTTACAAATTCCCATGTCTCCCATGACAACCATAGATTAGAGGGGTACAGAGAACCAGGATGCAGAACTTACCAATGCTGAGAGAGCACCTTGAATAAGCTTCTTCTGTAGCTCTGCCTCCTTCTGCTTCTGCTCCAGAGCAGCCAGGCGCTTCTGGTTATCCAGCTTCTGTTTCTGCTGGATGTCCTTGGTGCTGACCCTTTTTTGCGAAGGCTTCTTGCTTTCTAACAACGGCGTGTTCTCTTCCAACTGCTCAGTGGGCGTGCTTGCCGAATCTTTCAGTGAGGCTTTCCCCTTTGCCCCCACCTGTTCAGCGGTCACTGGCACTACACTAAGTGAGCTAGATACCGAACTAGAGGACTCAAAACTGGTTGAGCAAATCCCAGGTTTCGGAGCAGATTTGTCCATTTCTCCTACAGCTGCAGATGGTTGCTCTTCAGGATTTTCCCCTTCCTCACTATCAGAACAGCTGGAATCTGAATTTGAGTCTGTGCTTTCGGACTCACTGGATTTTATTAACGGATCGTTGTGATCTTTCTGCTTTACCTTCTGGTCACTAGGTAGTGAGAGAGGGGGAAGACCCTTAAATGGAAGGAGTTTGCCATCATCAATCTTGCGCTCACATTCTGAGGCACTGGACTCAGATGATTGAGATGTATGTTCCAATTTCAGTTTCTTCTCAGCAATGGTGGTCTCTTGGCCTTCCTCATCTTTGTTCCTTTTCTGACTGAGACCTAGCTGAGCACCTGGAGCAGTTTCTAAAAGAGCCCTGGTCCCCAAGAAAGCAGGGAGACTTGGGGTTTGGATCTTTTCCCGCCTCTTCTTTTTTTTCCCCCTGCCTTTATCATTTTCCTCATCACTGCTGTCCTCCTCCAAGATGGCTGCCAAAATCTCCTCTGGTGTGTTACCTTTCTTTGCTTGTGGAGCCATTGAGGCCCCCACACTGGAAAATGGTACATCTGTCTCCTGTCCGGATCCAGCTTGTGAATCAGATGCCTGGCAATGCCCTTTTTCCTCTTCCTCAACCATGGAGGCTTCCTTCGCAAGTTGCTCCAAATCTGCAAGGGACAGCTCTATACGGTGACAACCGGCCATCATGGCTTCATAATCCAACTCAGAATCGGAATCAGAATCAGAACCAGAACACTGAAACTCCTCTGATTCTTCTTTTCTCGATTTAGTTACACTGGAAGGCTGCTTAGATAGGACTTTACTGCCAGGTATCTCTTTTCTTTTGCTGGTGCCAGGTTTAGAATCACATTTGTTTAAAACTGTCCCAGAGGGGCTCGACTGGGTGTGATCTGCTTCCCCCTGCTTCACTGGGACAGCAGGAGCTTTGCTCTGTGTGAGAATTTCATCAGTGTCGGCCGAGTCATATTCTCGGTCGTCTGCTGGCTCCTCACGACTTCCAACAGTGAGTACACCCTTCGAATTCTGACCGGCCCAGAACACACTGGGTTTAACGGTAAAGTCATCACCAACCACCTCCAGGTTATCCTCATCCTCCACGCCCACGTCTTTTGTCCGCGCATTTTCTTGCGCTACCAACATATGAATTTCCTCATCAGAATCTGCTTCGCTGTCAAACACATACAGGGATTTTGTTTGCCTTTTTAGAGCAGGTTTCTCCTTTCCATGCACAGAGCCATTTTGCCCAGTCATTTTTTGTGTTAAAAGAGTTTTTGCACCATGGCTGACTTCGAATGAGTTCCCTTCATTTTTCAGAGAGGCCTCATGATGCTGCTTACCGTGGCCATTGTACTTGGCCACAGGTGGAGAGTGTCCAATCACTTTGCACAATGACTCCTTCCTGATCTTGTTAGGGCGTACTTTCTGTGGGGGGAACTCGCCTCGTCTTTTCTTGCTGATGTCATCGTCCCCTCCCGGGATTTCCCAGGTTAGCTGAGACACTGGGGTTAGGGCTGGAACATCAGCTGTGCTCTCCAGCCTTTTGATGTTGTGGCTGTGCTTTGAAGGATCATACTTAAACATGTGTTAATGAGTTAAGGTATGGCGCATACATGTACGAAACATACTGTAAAAGAATAATTTAAATATTTGTGATATTGCATCAATTACAAATCAATTATCTCATATTGCGTTATACAATACAATGTCAAAACCATTTAGATTTGAGGATATAAATTATGATGCAATTATTAGATTTCAGGCGTAAGCAAAAGAGAGTATATACAAAAGGATATCTTATTCTTGCCTTGACCTTTAAGATGGAGAACTGGAAGAACCCGCCCAAATTTACTAACAACCCAATCCTGCCAAAACCAAAAAAAAAGGGACAATGAAAACAGGTTCTGCAAATAAGGGGGGGGGGGGGGTGGGGTCAGTCAGCATTTACTAACAGATGTATATGCTTCATCTATGGAAATATTTTGGCTTTTATATATTCAAAATATTTTTGAATATACTTTCCTTTTGATGCAGTTAAATGTTTTCACGCATATATATATATATATATATATATATATACACCTGGAGTGAACGCGCAGAAACAGGTTAGAGATTATGTAAATTAGGCCAATAAAGTATTCTAATCTAATTTACTAAAGTATGCATTCATTACAACTCCCCTCTTTGTGTGAGAATTTTTATAACTCCTGAAAGCAGGTGGTAATTTGTGCTGATATTTGTAGCCTATAACTCATACACAGGATGCAAGAGAAGGATGTCAGGCTGTACACACATTCTCCGCAGTCAAATCAGTTTCCCTTGTGGGCTGTATGGGGGGGAGTGGAATGAATGCTTACTCTCATACATAACACTCTGGAAAGGTGATGGGATTTAAAACATGTTTCACACATTTCTTCTAATCACTTCTTGTTAATTTTCAGATATAATATGAAATCATGTTACCAACCTGTATGTTGTACAGTCGGTATTAATATTCTTTCCTTAATGGACCACCTCCTGTGTCTTTTTCTTTTTGTACACTGCCTAACGTCATGCCATCTTTTCTTTACATCCTCCCCAGTTAATTCCATTATACCCAATGTATTAATTTTGTATGTGACGCCATTCCAAATGTTTTATTCTCTCCGCTGGTATTGTATTCCTATGCTATAATGAAGTTATATATACCTCATTGACCATCCTGATATGTTTTTTTTTAATGATAATTTTTTGTACAAAATGTTTCTTCTTCTTCTTATCTTTCTAGTGGTTCCTTCGCTACTTGTGCCTGATTGCTCTGTCCAGTTCTGAAACCACTAACTCATGTTATTTCTCCTCTCATGAGGCAAACATACACACAAAACAATAATCTATTGACAGAAAATATATCAACCCACAACAATCTATTCTGTAAATACCTTATGGCCTGGAATCTCTGTCCCTGGAACTGCTGCTTTCATGTGGAAATTCTCCACGCCAGCCTTCTTGAAGGACTCCACCAACTTCTCTTTTTGTTCAATGTTTGTAAACTGAGCCTTCTCAGTTGTCTGTTGTCGTTCTACAGCCAACCTGAGAAATTGACTTCAATTAATTCAAACACCAAATCATACTGAAAATTGATATCCTCTTCAGTAGACAAGCGGGCAATGGACTCATTTGCTTGACAAACTCAGTTGGGTCATTTAAAGCTGTAAATCTTAAGAGCCCAAAACAGAGGGCATTAAAAAAAGAAATGACCATAATATTTATTTACACTTGTCACACAGTGAATCTAGAACTATCTGAATACAGGTATTGAACACTCCAGGGGCTTCTACCATTACTGCAACTTTAGGCGTGCTATTCCAAGCAAAAACAAGTCTGAGTGGAAAATATACTTCTGTGATTATTTTCAATGCAAGAAACAGATAACAGATTACAGATTTATAGTGGCTGGTATGAGTCAGACCTCTTGTGTGATGTTGCCCTAACATTGAGACAGTGGATTTTATGCACATTCAACTTCTCCATCTACTATCGGATTATAAGTCAAAACAAAACAAAACAAATTCTCCTGGAACATAATAGGAAATAATCATAACACCGGCAAAGTAAAATTTTACAGCACTTGTATACACTGGATTTAAAAAAAATGTTCAAATGACATACCTGTGTAAGAAGTTTTCCTTTGCCATTTCAATTTGCAGTGTTCCACCTTTCCATTTAGATTTATTTAACACGGTCATGCCTATGAGATAAAAACACGACAAGAAACAAACGTAAATCAACCATGTCATGTCCACAGTAAACTACTCAGAGAAGAAAAAAAGACATACATTTTCTTAAAGCTTCATCCGAGATGTTAATGTTGATATAACCGAAGGTCTTCACGGGGATTCCTAATGGAAAACGAAAAAACAAAAAACAAATCAGTAAATATTTTAGGGTTATACTGTTAAAAGCGAATGGTGAGGTCTACACTGCACATTACTCAAATACTTACCGGTTTCATCTTTCCTTGTTATGATTTCCACATCTGACACGTCCCCAAATTTCCCAAATCTGTCTTTAAGATCCTTTTGGGAAATTGCGTGGCCCAATCCACCTATGTACAAACGCTTCATACCTTGTTCCTCCTCGGTAAAACGTTATAATTTACCTAGCACTGCTTAGTTTACAACTCTAAACTTTAAATAGATACGGATTTATCCAAGTAGCTGTCTGCTAGCAAACTCAATACTTCACACGGTTTGCCTTGGCTGACAGATTCATAGAATACAGTATACAAGTTTCAACGACAGCAGCAATATAGAATAGCCCAACTAGTTTTAACTACCAACAATTTAATTTCACGTTGACATTTCAGCCCATTCACACATGTATACCACACACAGCACCCCTTGTGCTCAAACAGAACAGTCCCTGTACAATAACAACCACAGCACCATGGGTTCCGCTAGCAGAAGGTTCCGTCTGATGTTTAAAATGTATATTTAAAAAATAAAAAAACAAAAGCAACACAATAACAGTTGTGTAAGTAACAATCAGTTACTTACTTGGATTAACATAAATGGAGTAAACAAACAACCATGACAATCAGCCCTGTTTAAACAGTTTATTGTTTGTGGTCGCTCGCTTCAGAAACAAACCAAATGCCATAAATATTTGCTGCCATAGGGAGATAATAGTGAATAATAACATGTCCCCTTATTTCATGTTATTTCATGACTATTGATTATAGCTGATAATTCATAGTAAACAAACCAAAATCTTATTTACGGTACTGATTTACGTTCTATTCAAAATATTAATAAATAAATATATGAGCGTCACGAGATTCCCCTCCTAGCTACACTGGTAGATTCCACTTTTGGCGCGACATGTAAATCGCTCGGTATTAGCAGCAAGTAAGTTTGCTTCATAGTATTTGAATTAATATGTTTTCATGTTTTGGTGTTGGTTAGCAGCTATATGTATTTATCTATATGTAGTTAGGTATTTAGCTAGTCTGGTTGCTTAATCTTTTCATAAGACCGTGACTGATATCCTTCATAACATTGCGTAGCTAATCAGCTTGTTTTGTGATATTGTGCACAGCTGTGCTCATTTAAGAAAGATTGAGAGGATTGTCAGGTCGACAAACTCTGTTTAAATATTTTATTTCGTTGAGCTAAGTAAATACCGAAAAGTAGTTGTAGCTGTCATTTTCTAACGTCAACTACCCGTCCCGTTCTTGGCTTTTCTTGCCAGATCTATCGGTGAGCATCAAACTCCAACACCTGAAACTATGGAGCAAGTGTATGAAGCAGAAATCAAATTGCTACAGGAGGAAATCGCATTGCTACAAAATCAACAAGAAAACAATGAACGAGAGGTGATATTGCACATTGAAGAGCACACACAGCGGACTTTGTGAGTTTCATTATTCACTCTGAACCAAGATTAACTTGCATGGTGCTAAATTGTATATTAAAATAAATAAATAAAAATAAATTCGACAATGGTGAATGACTTTACATCTGTCCATATCTAGTTGAAGGGGGTTCAAAGCTACATGGCATCACCCATCTCAGATTTGTGTATGCGTTTCAGGACATCACAGCCAGACTTCAAAAGAGGAAAGAATGATGCCGTTATGAATCTTGAGAAACTGGAGGAAGATCTGGCCAGACAGACCAAAATCAATGGAATTGTACTGAAAGAGTGTGAAGTGAAAACACTGGAAAAAAGTAAGCACAGATTATGTAATTTGCAAACCTATTTTACAATTTTCCACCCAGACAGGCAATACGATCCTGTGAGGTTTAGTTATTCCTCTTACAGTGCTAAGTGAAGGATGTTCAAATCTTATCCTTGAGTACGTTAGTGCTGCTGGTTTCATTCTTCTTCTCTAATCAGGTGAGTGGAATCTCTGGCCAATGAGTGAAAAACATTTAATTGGATTGAAGAGTTTTATTTGGGAGAACAATGCGAGTGAGAATGGGTAAAAACGGCAGTATAGGGTGGGAAATGGGACACTGCAGAGTAGTGTGATTAGTTCATTACTATTTCATGTTATGGTCAATGATGTTTTTCCCAGGTAGATCTTAATATAGGTAAATCATTGTTTGCAGATGATGTGGCATTGTGGAACAGGTAGAAACAGTCAACACATTGTTGGGAAAGTGCAAGAGGCTAGTGCAAGTAGAAAAGTAGGGATGTGGATTCAGATTATCTGTTGAGAAAACAAAATAAATTATTTTTACTTGGTAGAAGGTTGCAGAGGGTTTTGGGTTAAAAATGGGTTTGTTTGTAAAGGTTGTAGTTTTTTAGGTTTTTGGGAGTATATTTTGATACCAGAATGACCTGGGCGGTGCATGTTGGGATAGCGGATTAGTGTAAAAGGAGTGATAGCCTAAATGTAATGCACTGCTTAAGAGGAATAGAGTAGCCAGTATAATTTAGATTAGACTTGGAGCTCATTCCGATCACTCAGATTGGATTATGGTCTACTGGGATTTTTTTGCTTCTGAAAAAAACCAACTTACATAAACACTTGCTGTCATAGGGAGATAATAGTAAATAATAACATGTCTCCTTGTTTCCTGTTATTTCTGCTCTCATAAAGTGTGCTTCCTGTGAGAAACTGTATGTACAAACATGTTCTCATAGTATTGCTTTTTCCACTCTAGGTAGGACAAAAATTGTACAGCGGTACCGAGTTTCTGGTAACTGCAGTTTCTTAAACTTTCAAGTTGAGTTTGAGCTCACAGAAATCCAGGTAAGACAATGTTTTTGCATAATGTCCTACACTGTTGTTGATAATGATTTAGTATACTTCACATTCAGTATTAAATGTACTATTTCAGATGTGAACTTCTTGATTGATTCTAATGCTGCTTATATTACTAGCCAGGGAGGGTTTCATAAATCCATTACATTCAGGCTTTGAGCAGAAGCTTTTGTCCTGAGTAACTTGCACAGTCTATATTTGTATTGCCCATAAAATACAATTATACATTTGGAGATTTACTGAAGTGTGATGCAGGTGAAGTACCTTCCTCAGGGGTACGTAGGCTGTGCCCCACCTGGGTCTTGTGCCTCTGAGCTACAAGCCTAGTCCAGCCATTGTATGACACTGCCACCCGCTGTTCAGTCTTAGTGCAGTAGTGACTCCTCTGGGATGTCGATCTGCCTGCACCAGCTGCGTTGGGTTTGCAGTGCTGTGGCGTAGTAACTGCACAGCTTAGCTGGTGGATTGTGCAGTGAAAAGCAGACTCGCTCCAGCTGGCTACACTGAAAAACACATTTTAGATGATGATTACAGTGCCATGAGCAATGCCTCACCATGCCTGAGTGGTTATTTGTCTCATTGTCACCAGTTATCACATCAGAATCACTGGCAATTAAATATTAACACACAGTAGGCTTTTGTCAGTGATGTCCATTATGCTTTGAGGATGGAAGAAGAGGAGCTGCTAGATAATTTGACACGATTTTTATAAATAATTACACATCAGTGTAAAAATGTCCTTTACGTATTATTCTCATGATTGCTGTACCAACAATGATCTGTCACCAAACACCAGGGGGCAGCAAACATCTATTTATCCATTATGCAATACATCTTAATCTTTTGTTTTTCAGCATGTTTGTCATTTGAAATGAGTTTAATGATAATGAAAATTTGAAAATGTGCTACCATGGAGTAAAAAAAGAATAAGTCTGCCATTCATTTTCATTCTCTTACTTGTAAACATTGCCTTTTCTATGGACAGATTGGCTTTGAGTTGGTTGTTGGATTAGTTTTAAACAAAAACATTGTATACAAAACCTATAAATTGTTTTTTTGTAGCACAGTGGATTGTGATAGAGAAACTCCTTGACTGAACATTCATATACCATTTTTAAAAAATCTTTAAGAAGACCAATGCTTATTTTTCATACTGTTTCATTGCTTAACTGTAAATTTGCAGGCAGCTTGTGATTTTATAATACTATTGTAAATACTGTGCACTTTTCTCATCTGTAATGTGTAGGAGGAAGACGGCACTATCGTGAGGAGAATAACAGCCCTAAATATTGTTGTGGATGGATGTGAGTTAATTGATATCAGCACATTCGTATCTGGGTAAGCATCATGTACAATGATCAGTGTCCTGTCAATTTTGTTTCACTTGTCCTTTTTTATAATTCAAGTTTTATTGAGCAGTTACATCCAAGAAACAGGCACATTTGGTGTTAATACTCTCTGATCACCTTTAATTACAATCCCCTTCATTTGTGTAGGATATTTTAATACATAATGCATAAAATAACATGCATACAATAAAAATATAATAGAATGCATTTTTTTTACAATGTCAATGCAGAATAGGATCCGCCCTCATTCCCCCAATGTACTGCATTTCATTTTGGAAAAGAAGAGCAGCTAGTTGCCTCTTTAGCGTCATTTCCACCAAAACTGCACAATGAAAGCCATTGTTTTATAGCTGTCCTTTAGCGCTGCAGCTCAACTTTCAAAGTGAACATCTGGTCAAAATGAACAACATTTGCCATTTGAAACAATTTGTGATATGTATCAAATAATTATGTTCATGAACCAGAGACTGAAGCAACATAAAGCCACAGAATTGTGTTTTGCTGCAGACTTTATGGTGCATCATAACTGCAGGTTTGAGAGGGTTTCTATCAGGTGACATGGCCCATTCATCTTTCAACAACTAGGCTGCTCTGGTCGAAAGTTAGCTGCCTACTTTTAAAGTCAAACCAGTCCGTGTAGGCCTACTTCTTCGTGTGTTTACAGGCACATGTTTGGACATTTTGGGGCCCAGGCAGAGCTCAATTTGCACACCCCGATGCAGATTTTCACATCCAATCTCAGCTTCCACATTCCATGCCAGACCATGAGGCCCGTATATACAGAGCAATGTCTTTACAGGATGCGCCACTGAGCAGCCCCTTTAATGGTTAGTCATAAAACTGAGGTTTGTAAAGGGTCGGAAAATGTCTGGTAAATTCCCGGAAACTTTAAATAGGACTTTAAGCTTGGGAATTTTGGCCATATTTCCCAATTTCAATCTAAAATGTTTGTTTTTAATAATGAATTATTTTTGGAAAAGTTTCCTCCTCTGAATATTCCGGAAAGTTTCCAACCCCTAGTGGCATCTAATCAAGCGGTTTGTGTACGCAAATTAAACCCTGATGATAATCAAAGATTTGGAGTGTGTGTTCTGTACACATATTCAGAATGAACTTTTTATATGCATGCACTTTAACATGAACTGTTCCTGTGAATATGGTGTCCAATGTATAGTCCCCTCATACCACAGTCACACCTCAGTCTTGCAAAGAAATGCGCTGGAGGAAGACTCTTCATATGCTGTTCAATAGGTGAACTGGTGAGCACCTGACTGACCAGTGTGGGTGGCTTTTTAGAAGCCAACCCTCACAAATAAGACACATTAGGATGTATTTTCATTAAGAGCAGGTTACTAAAGATAAGTAATGAGATTGTTTTACCTATAATATGTTAGTATTTTGTATAATTGAGTTCAATGTGCTCAGTGCTTGAGTTCAATAAGCCTTATGTATTTCTTTCACTTTATTGATATTCTGGGATCACATAAAGAGCACAGTAGAGATAATACCCTGGGGGGGATTTGAGACCCCAGCATGTGCTCGTGTGTTCTTATTCAAAATTCACACGTGCCAATGTTCTCCACGTTTGCAAATCACTCTGCATAAGAACATCTTGTGATGTAACGTACAGTAATCGTCAGTAGTGATTGGCTTGTTACAGTATTGCTGCATGCTCAGTAAAGGCCATCCTCCCAAATTCAGATGTAGGGCGAGGCACAGTAAGAAGCAATTGGGGCACTCGAGTGGAGATCGTGGGTACATGCATGCCAGGTACAAAGACCGCTACTTTAGGATCCACACGCCAATCAGGAATCCATCTGCGAGTCAGTCAGCAGGAGGAGAAGGATCGCCTGTCTCCAGCAGAATTCCCTCCCGCTGCTGTCATGGCACATTTATGCACATGTATAAAATGGCCAATGTGTGTTGTTACAAAGCGTGGATGCTGTTTTTGGAAAGGCGTGACACTACCCCACAGTTCCCTTGTTTTATGCTGGTGAAGAACATACTCATGTCAGCGGACAGGGATGCTTCACAGGCCATTAAAAAATTCTGTTATGGTTTTGGTGGTTTTTACTTCTAAGAATAGGCACATGTAAGTGAGGTGATTATGATGTTACTGGGACAAAAATGGCTTTCATCTGATGTGGCCGACTGTGCAAACACAATCTGGGATATCTGTATTGTATTTGTTTTTGTTTTTTTTCTTGATGTCAGCGCAAAGAAAAATAGGGGAATTGCTTCTGTACAAAACAGACTGTACGTGAAACCTACATAAAATGTTTAATTCTATGACAATTTAGCTGCTGGTCTGTTTCGCTACTGGACGGCTTTAAACTTGTCAGAATTTTAACTGGCCTCTCCTCATTGTAGGAATGTTTTGGCCAGGCCTTTCCTATATAACTAACTGGCCTCTCCTGAGCCACATCTGGATTATATTGTCTGGTCTGAGATTCGGTCCTGGCACGCGTGTAGGGGAAAATGCTGGAGATACCAGTCTTGCACACGTCCGAGTACTTTCTGTGTTTTTAATACTAGTTTTGGAACAGATGATAATTTGTAATAATTGCACTAAAAATAAAGTTGATATAAAAAATTCTAATGATAATGATATTTAAGAAGTGCACACAAATGAAAACCTGCTCCTTTCATTAGGATGGGTTTTTAGAAAATAGGTCTGTTTTTGAATCAGTTTTTTAATATTTACATTATTTTACAACAGGTTGTTCATTGTGCATACAATGCCTTTTTTACTGGGGTGAAATAATATTTCTAATTCATCCTTAATGGTTTAACTCTGAGAACTCTGAGTTGACTGCATTTTTATTCAAAACATGTTTTGCGTGAATAGCTGCATGCGACAGACAGTACTTTCGAGACCTATGGCTGATTATGGAAAAGAGTCAGAAAATATGTTTTATCCTAAACAACGTGAATGTTGGTTACAGCAAGACAGTCGGTGTGTCTCACAGCAGTGTAATATGTATGTATGTGGTGTTTCTGATGTTTACATGCTCTTCTGATGATAAACAACCAAGGTCTCGTTCCTTCTGTCTGTCTACTGCAAAATATCAATTTTTCTAAATTGAGATCAGTCTTTCTCCATGTATGACACACATAATCAGCATTTCACACTGACTTCTACTTACAAACTACAATTATTATTTTTGCACATGTTCATGATTGTGGTTTGCCAGTATGGATAGTTATGGATGTACAGTGAAAATCACCCAGAGACTAACAAAACTTAGATCTTGTGTTAAACACATCAAGGAGAAAGTAGGAATGTGCAAGTCCTATATTTTCAGAATCTGTTCTGTGCAAACCTGCACCTATAGTAATTGCAGGGAAATAATTTTTTGTCAAAATGGGGAAAAGGTACTGCCTCTCTTTAGGGATTAGTGAGTGAGCCTCTTTGCAGGGATGAGTGACTGAGTCTTTGCAGGGTTGAGTGAGTCTCTGTACAGGGCTTATTGATTCTCTGCAGGGTTGAGTGAGCCTCTGTGCAGGGTTTAGTGAGCGTTCGTGCAGGGTTTAGTGAGTCTCTGTGCAGGGTTGAGTGAGCCTCTGTGCAGGGTTGAGTGAGTCTCTGTGCAGGATTGAGTGAGTCTCTGCAGGGTTTAGTGAGTCTCTGTGTAGGGTTGAGTGAGTCTCTGTGGAGGCTTGTGTGAGCCTCTATGCAGGGTTGAGTGAGTCTCTGTGCAGGGTTTAGTGAGTCTCTGTGCAGGGTTTAGTGAGTCTCTGTGCAGGGTTTAGTGAGTCTCTGTGCAGCGATTAGTGAGTCTCTGCAGGGATAATTGAGCCTCTTTTTAGGGATGAGAAGCCTGCTGCTGCTTTTCCTCCCTCCAGGACTGGCGGAGTTCCATTGTTTTTGAGAGACTTGCCATTTTTCCATTGGTGCTTAATGGCATCTCCTGCAGACTGCAGGCTCGCCATGGTGGAAATTCGGCCCCTCGGCCTCCTGCCTGTAGTGTGAATCTATGGAAACTTTTTAATGTCACATTCATGTTCAGCACAAATCCCTGGAATGGGTAGTGGAAATTTAATAACAAAAATGAAAACATTTTAAAAATGTGAAAAAGAAAAATGTAAGTGTTTTAGGGTCTTAAAACACTTAAACTCTAAAACTTAACTTCTCTGCATATGTTCACGGAATGCAAACCTCACTGCTGGAATTGTTTAAGAGAGAAACGATAGAAAGTGAAGTATCATAATACAGTATAGCATCCATCCCATATTACATAATATCTATTTAGTGAAGTGAAATGAAAGTGAAAATGGCTGATAATGGACGCTAAGTTGCAGATATATAAATAGCAAATTATATAATCCACAGAAAACCAGTGATAATGAACCCTTATAATAATTAAATGTCTATGCAAATCCAGAAAGCCGGTCCTGTTTCTCTGGCACTGCTGTGTATGTTTACCTGCATGTTGCTTTTAAAATTTCAGAGTGGAGGAGACGAAGAGCCTTCTGCTCTTCTTCCGGGCCCTGAGGGCCTTCTCCGAGAGGTGTGAACAGAGAAGCAGGACGTTCGCGCACTTCAAGGTAGGCTCCCCGGCCCCTATCCGGTCCTCCGCGACTCCAGTTATTCATGCCGATCTGGGTGGCGTGTCTGAGGTCAACTGGGACTTTCCTCCCAGCCTTTTTTCCCTAGAGGTGGCCCTTTCATTGCCTGTTGTAATGGTTAAACTCACGCCACTGTTTTGCTGTTGTACTGTTGGCTCGCTTAGCCTTTCTCAACCCATCTCATACCTCATGCATGAAACAGCCAATCCAATTACTTTTCCCCTTAAGTATATGAAAGGGAAATCTCCAGTTATACTTGTAAAGTTTTAAATGAGAAATGGTAATTAGGTCAAATATGATTAAAATATTTTATGGGGATTCCCAGTCCCCTGTGGCATTACAGTACAATACCCACATCCCCTTTAAATACAGTGTACATTTGCAGGTCATTCCGGTCTGCCTTGTTAAAAAATAAAAGAAATTGAAATTCCTGCCAATTATAATGTAGGTTTGGCTACTGCATTGCTGAAAAGAGAGGACTTAGTGGATTTTGCTTTAATGGAACATTTCAGCAAATTAAATCATACTGTTTAAAAATCAGAATAGTGTTAACGAACTACTGTGAAGCACACCAGTAATAAATCAATGTGGCAGTCTAAAAATGGAAGCTTCGTTTATGAAGTTGTGCAGTGATTTGACCCAGAGTCACAGAACACCTGGAGCAGACTGCAGAGGGATAGGCTGGGGTAGAAGTAGCCATTTACCTGTCAGAAAAAACGAATGAGATGCCGGCTGCAGACAGGAAGCACCCTGTGAGGAGATGGATTTGAGCCCACAGCATGGGGCGGTTGGTCTGTGGATGGAGCTCTCTGGGGAGGATGCTGATAATGCAAGTTTTTATTCCCCCCATGAAACTTTTTCTGAAGTCCCTCTAGTTATAACAAAACAGGGGAAAGACTGATCGGCACCCCTGGAAGGATTCAGTATGTTTGGTCGAAGGATTTCATTTCAAAAGACTTGGGTTTTTGAAGGAACGTGGGAACATAGACAGACACCAGACAGAAAATGAATCAACTGAGACAGAGTGTGACGAGTATAATTTTCAGACAAAACAAGTACTCCCTGAAATGTGAGAATGAAGGGCATGTCTCTTAATGCCTTTGACAGAGTTGCACCCGCACTGTGGCCTACTCGCAGATCTGAAGTTACACTGTACATTTGAGAAAACCAAGTCCTCCACTGGACATTTCTTTTTTCTTTCCTTAATTCTGTTGACTAAGTTCCATGTGTTTGTTGACAAACTACCACTGTCTGTCCAACTGCCTGTCTTGTCTAGTTTATCACAAAATGCGCATTGATTCCAGACGGCTGTTCCTGTGTCTAAGTAATTCAGCATGTATATGGGTGCCAGCGTCTTATGGCCCACATTCATATTGCTTTTATTAACGTTTCTGGAAAATCTTGTGGCTTCTGGTTATCGTGTTTATTTCATATTCTTTCCATACAACAGTCTTAATGTTAAGATGTATATAGAAATATATTTACCACTATTACTGTTAAAAAACAAAGGCATTACCATTATATCAAAGATTTAGACGCTGAAAGATTTTTCATAGTCTCGTTTGAACCTTGATGATGGAAAAAATGCCTTCATGTCCAGTTGAGGATTGTGTTTGTGTAGTGGCAGCAGGGACAAACTGGCACTATTGTGTATTATGGAATATGTATTATGGAAACAATTCCAGTATTTACTGGAATATGGGATTAATATGGTTGCCAACTTGGCCAGCATAAAGAAACAATATCAGTCTCAAGTTTTCCATGGTCACTTGCACAAGTTGCTCTGGATCAGAGCATCTACTAAATGCCTACATTTAAAATGCAAATGCATGCTGCATTTGTAGAACAGTCTGTAGTTCACAGAATATTTATCTAGATTTAGTTTCTCATTCACCACACTCATAAGATAAATTAACATGCATCAGATCATTGTATCATTGTATCAATGTTCAGTGTGACAGTGTGTCAATAACATGTTGATAAAAGTAGTGTTTTCATAAAGAGGTTTTTCAGTATGAGAATGGTAAAATAAAAAAACCCTTAAGGTTTTTGTAATAAAAAAAGTTTTTTATTAAAATAAAGTAGAACATTTGCCAACATATTACAAGCTGTGCTGTACAGCCATACACTGATTGGTCTGTGGGTTCACATAGAAGCAATCATTTACATGTAGGGATAACATAAAATGTTACTGCCAGTTAAATATAACCACGGCAAGTAGTGCTTGACTAAACCTAACTTTCTTTGAAGCAGGACATTTTAATGAATGGAAGCCTACAGTGGGTAATTTCTATTTATTACACCATTCTCCATTAAAACTTCAAATGGTGTGGACTGCTAGATGATGAGTGTTTTCCTCCCCTCCAACCAATGTTAGATACTTTTTAGGTTTTTTTAAGATTACTAACTGTTTAAATGAAGGCAATTCACAGAATTTTGGGGAAAGCTGAAAGGCCAGCTCCACACAAGATTTAATTCATGAAGGAGCTTAATGTATCAGAAAGAGGTTGAGGTTATGTACCCTTGTTTTAGATCTGTTGTCTGTCCAACCTGCCTAGCAAGTTCAAAGAAGTACAAAATACGTAGACAAAAAATGCTATTCATTCAGACATTTGACATGAAATTGCACTACAAAATTTCACAATACCCAATGTAACATAGATCAAAGCCATGTAATTCGGAGGCTTGGTTAATATTGAAAACACGTAAAAGAAAATGAAACAACAAAAAAAAGGAATATTGCAGTTTTTGTGGCCAGTTTTTTTAAAAACTTGCTGTGAGAATTTGCTTATGGTTTCTTTTTTCCCACCTGGTCATCTCTACTGAGCTGTTTCAGGAGTATTGTCCAATAGGCAGTGAGGACAGGCATGTGAAGCTGTTGGGATACTTGCCCAGGATGACTGGATTCCCCTCCATTCGGATCTCATTAATGTTGGGGCGGATGTAGTAGGTATTGTTGCCCTTGCAGAAGGTTTCATCACTAACTGCGGCGATGTTGTTGTTCTGCAGGTAACAGTGGTGGGAAGGCAAGAGAATGGCACATTTCACATGAACAGTAGCTACCGCACATTTAACCAAACCTTTGAAGATGACTGCAGATTCACTCGAGTGCTGGTTTTATTTTGTTGAAGTTGCAGAGTATTCATTTGTCTGGTGTCACAAGGGTTAAGGTTTATGAGAACTGACCTGTAGATGGACAGTGCGCAGAGACTCTGGAAGGGGTGGGACTGCCTCCAGCTCATTGTTGGCAAGATAGAGGTATGTCAGTTGGGTGAGTTTCTGTGGAAAATGATGTATGGGTCAGTTTCCCATGTCAGAATGCATGACCATGATTCAGTCTTCAGACTCTCTCAGATGTAATTCAACGTGCCAATATGGTAAATGCAGACAGTCTGTCTGACAGTATATTGCCCCCACTGCTTTGATTTTGGTAATTGATGTAAAGTATTCTAGCCGTACTAATGTTTTCTATTGAACAGCATATGTGCTTGCATTCAGACATGGTACCTGGAAAATGTTAGCCTTTACTCCAGAGGTTCTGAGCTGGTTGTGATTAGCGTTGAAGGATCTCAGTTTGGCTGGTAGCATTGGGAGTTTGACTAGATTGTTCTCTGCAAGCGTGAGTTCTTCCAGCAGTGTTAGCTTTAAGAAGGCACCATCTTCAATCTCCGAAATGATGTTTCCTGTCAGGTCAATCCTTTTCAAAGTGACTGAAATAAAACATGGGGATATCATATGCATTTCATTATATTGTAGGACCTTTTTTTGGAACATGGATACCTACAAGCCACAGGGATGTTTGAATGCTATGGGTCCGCAAACAAAATGATTGAATATCTGTGCTTTGTGTCTGGGAAACAGATTAGCCTCAGAGAGAGTTTTAACCAAATTCTTTCCCCCTGAAAACTGGTGTTGCATGATTCACAAGCTAGCTTCCGTATGACAGTGCAAGCTAAAAGGCTTAATGATAGAATAGCCTTGATTGCTTTAATGGTTGCTAACAGGCTAACTTGGCTGCATAAAACTGAAGTTCTGATGTAAATGCGTACTTGCTGAATCTGCAGTGGTCTGACTATTGCAATGCTCATACAAATGAATGGTATGTTTGGCTGTTGTTAGTTCAGTGTTATGAAATGATTCCCTAGTTGCTAGGTAATGTCAGTGTTGTCTGAAGATCTGAATGCTATAATATGAACCGAAACTTTTCATAGCATCTGAGTAGATAAGTTTATAGATGCAAAATACAAAGAGTAAGCTGTTCAATTTTTCAAAACAGACTCATTTACGAAAGACACTGAATTAGAATGGTATCGTGCCGTTTTGTACCATCTGAAAATTGGCAACATATGAACAAACCGTCACTGACCGACGTCTGCAAAATCTTTGGCCTTAATCTTCTTGATTTTGTTGTAGCGAGCATAAAGGTAGGCGGTCTCTTTGGGCAGAGGTGGCACTGCTGTCATGTCAGGCACCACTTCCTCACAGTACACGGAGCCCGTCAGACACACACACAGCAGGCAGGTGGGCAGCTCTGGAACGGTAGAGGAAAAACAAACTGCATAACATGGCCTTTTAATGTTGAATGATCATCAAACTGTTTAACTCCAAGTGTAAATCTGTCAGTTAGTATCGTTGTAAAGATCTTGGCTCTGAAGTTACACTCAAATTGTTAGTTTGTTCAGGTACAACAGCATCGTCTAAAGGGAAAATTAATAACAATCAGTTTTGGATCCAATTGAATGAAGGGAATCAATCCACAGACTGTCAATCCTGCCATCTATAACTTGCAGGTGTTGCAAGGACTCGGTGCACATTGCACATTGCACCACTACTTAATACAACCTTCAGCACATACATTACTATGGTGACTTTTTAATGTCTTTATGGAGTATTTATGATTGGTTAAAATATGTTGCCAGTAGTTCTTTGCTGCTGAAGCCCTGTCTACTATACAGACAAGTGGGCATGCATAAATCATGCATAAATAAAGTTTGGATCCAGACCAGCGGAAAACACACACATACTACAGTATTGCTTGATAGTTCCATGTTAAAGATGTTGTACAAGCACCATGTGGCCATTAAAAAGGAGTACGCCTTCCCATTGAGCTCATAAATCAGTTTTTAAAAGCCTGGAGGAGGTGACTTAGAGGGCTGTCTCACCACTTCCCTCTGCTGTATCCAGGCTGTCGTCAGAATCATCAGGGGTGTCGGCCGGTGGCGAACCCGCGTCCGCATCGTAGCCTGCGCTGAGCGCCACCTCTCTCTGTTGAATGGACATGCCATTAGCCTTAACGTGCAAGTGTAATGTGTGTACAGCTTATGCTAACAAACCCGGTCCCAGTCAAAGTGGACGGAGTTGTGCGTCTGGGACGACTTTGACCAGTCATGGCACAGGAACAGCTGTGCTAGGCTGTGCTGCCTAGCATTTGCTATAAGATTTTTGGGTGACTTTTTCTGCGGCAGATTTACCGTCAGTAGGTTTGGGCTACAGGCTGACTGGAATGTGAACTTTTGAAGCTCCAGGTGGCACGCTGCTGTTTTGCCCCTCGAGCAGGATCTGGATCACTTCAGGATGAAAGCTTGGAAAGTGGAGCATACAAATAAACTCCTGCTGCTCTAGTTCAAGGGGGTGTATTGAATTATGGCCTCATTCTCCCTTTGACCTTTGAACTGACCCCTCCCCTAAGGTGAGCAGAAATCTGCCGTGCCACTAGGTTAACTATAAGCAGGAGAAACTACCTCCCCAGTGTCTAGTAGTAGTTGCAAACCAATCAGGCACTCCTTACAGAAATTGGATATTACTGCAATTGAGGTAAAACATATTTTCAAGATATTACACCACATAAAATGTTGGCTGATACACAAATTATGCCATTTTCAGATATTTCAATTATTTAAAAAATTCAGCAAAATATATTTTTCATTATAATCCCCCCCCCCCCCAAACAATCCACACGTTTACATTGTATTGCAAAATATGCCATTTCTGTACAGGACGGGGATTCTTTCTCATTATTTCTCTGTCATATCTAGCTTCATGTGCACACACATGGACCGAAAGGGGTCAGAAGGTCTAAAGCAAATTTTAACTCCTTTCTGTACTCATTGGAATGATTTGGTTTTCATTTGAGAAGCCAGTCAGAAAGGTCTGTTCCAGGCAGCCACGTAAAAGAGGGGCACGCTGCATCTCAGTAAGAGCCCAGTCATGCCTCTCACAACACAACCACAAGATTGCAAAAGCAGCGGGTTGTCAAGCATGATCCCTTACTGGAAATAGTGATTTACTGCAGTGTGAAAGCTACACCTCCCTCATGGTGAACTACTGTCTGATGCTGTACCCTAGAACCATCTTAACAGTCATAATGCTCTACCCTAGAACCATCTTAACAGTCATGATGCTCTACTCTAGAACCATCTTAACAGTCATAATGCTCTACCCTAGAACCATCTCAACAGTCATAATGCTCTACCCTAGAACCATCTTAACAGTCATGATGCTCTACCCTAGAACCATCTTAACAGTCATAATGCTCTACCCTAGAACCATCTTAACAGTCATAATGCTCTACCCTAGAACCATCTTAACAGTCATAATGCTCTACCCTAGAACCATCTTAACAGTCATAATGCTCTACCATAGAACCAGTCAGCAGTCCATGGCCAGAAGCTATCAAAGTTATATTTTATATAGATATGTGTAAAAACGTATAAGTACATCATGTATAGGACATACAGGTAATCATAAATTGAACTATGTAGCAGATACGTTAAAAACGTACAAGAAAAATAACGTTTACAAGTAGAGCAATGTATGCTAAATACTAAACTTTTCTAAAATAAAAGCTCTTCCACCTGAAAGTCTTGAGGGAAATGCATTTGGTTTAATGATTATTACTTCCTCACAAGACGGAACTTTTTTAAAGGTTTTTAAATATATTTATTATGATTTGCATAGGTAAAGGAAATAAACAGGTATTATAAATTTACGAATAACATGTTATTTACTCAGCATCAATATCGAATGGCTATTTTCATTATATTAGTGAATATAATGATAAGTAACAGTTGGCAAAATGAGAAATGTTTCAATAGGAAATGGCAGTAGAGCTACAAAAAAAGCAAATATTGGTTTTAAACAAACCCCAACAATTCTGATAAACACATGCAGCAGAAGAAGAAATAACGAGAGTGTACCTTTGCCTTCTTAGACTCCGTGTGGACTTCATCAGTGAGTGAGTCCTGCAGGTTGGCAATCACTGGTCTGTGTTGTGAGTCGCGGCTGAACTGTCTCGCCGTCGAGCACAGAGCACAGGACGCGCATATAAAGGAGAAGAGCAGCGCTCTCTGAGCGATCATCTTTTCCGCGGGCGCCAGCAACGTGTTCAAAAAGTACCGTGCGGAGGGGCAGGAGATCAGCTTTGGGTACGATTGGCCGATTTCGTGGTGCCTGTGAGTAAAAACGCGACCCTGTCAAATCTGTATTTAAAGCCCTCACCAGTGGCTGCGAGGGGATTCTTTAGCGGGAGTTTATGGAGCAGACGTTAACCCTGCGCTGGCCGGCTAGGGGGGAGGTCTCCTCGCTGCTGCTGCTGCTGCTGCCTGGCACGCTGTGCTGCCTGGGTAAAATACACAGTGAGCTCTGGAACAGTGGGAAGCATCCTCTCTCTCTCTCAATCCCAGTAGTGGCCCGCGGTGAAATTAAATTTACTCATTTATTGTGCAGTTGGCTTGTGTTGTCTGGGTCTGGTTTGGTTTCTACTGACTGTAATAAAATTAAATGAATAATAAAAAAGAAATGTTGGAATTAAAAATGAAACATTATATAGTAAAATTGACCCTGAACCATTTTATTTGCCAAAGGCCTCACAGAATTGCATTATAACAGTGAATATTAAATTATTTTTTGAAAAAACTTTTTTGTTGTATTTTTTATTTCATAGTTTTAGTCCGGACAGATTTCAGGTTACAACATTCATTTTGTCTAACCAGAATAAGATTTTACGGATGTTCAGTTATTATTGTTATACTTAATTGACCACATAAACCGGTTTTCATTTAATTTCTGGAATTTCCCCATATAATAAAGAACCTGCTTAATTATTCAGGAAAATGTACGACATGTGTTTTCTTTTTAATTAGTGTTGGATTTCATGCAGTCTGCATCGGGTCTAAATTTATTGTGGACCAAAAATGCCTAAATTAAAAAATGAATGAATGAATGATATAAATAAATATAAATGCAAGAAAAATGTACAAATAAATTAATGTAAAGATATAAATTAATAGATAACGTGACATAAATGGATATTTCTGCATTTATTTATTTCTGTATTTCTTTGTCCTTATGATAATGAGGGGGTGTGTTTTTTTACATTCAGGCATACCAATCAACCCCAGAGGGGGAGAGTAGGAGGTTGGCTCCTAGAGAAATAGTGTGCAGTTCCTAGATGAGATGTCTGATCAACCAGAATGATGCTCTGTAGCCCAATCTTGAGCTGTGCACCATACAGTAGAAGCTTGTGTTCAAAAAGGGGGGGGGGGGGCTGCAGAAGGGGTTAAAGCAGGGAGCAGTGTATCTCGGGTTTTGACCCAATCACTGATTTTCTTAGACTAGAGAGGTTCTGGCACTGTGCCTTGAGTTCAGTTTATGGTGTACTTCAGAACAGATGGTTATAGGATCAAGGCCCTGTACAATGCTACTGTTCCCTTAATTGAGTTACTGCAGAGAGTAGTAACAGTGTCGTTAAGTAGTTGCACATTTTTGGCCCATCTGTACTAGAGCCATGACCGTTTTGGTATGGTGTTCCTGGTACTGGTCGTGAGCCACCAAAATTTGTCTTCTTCCTTGTCTATGTAACAGTATAGTGTTGTACATGGAATGTTACGGAAATCAGTGTTGTAATGGAACACCAAAGGTGGCAATCAGCTGAAGGTGTGTTTTCCACAATGCTGCATTCTTTCACTCATGACTTTGGATCAAAATGAATGTTATCTCTAATCCCTGTGCCCTTTGGGAGGGCTTACAGCTATGTCAGAGGCACCTTATGAACAGAAATCAGTTTGCAACTGTAAATTTGAGCCAAACGTGTTTCAGTGAGAAACGCATGGATACACGTGGAATCCCTTCCCTGCACCTCCAAAACAGAGGATGCACAAGCTTGTACAAGTGTGCTGCACTGAGAAGAATGCCAGTGCCTGTAGTGAATGCTTTTACTGAGAGCTTTTATTTTATGCTTTCCTTCTGTAGAGCATCTCTGTCCAGCTGGTAGACATACTTAAAACATGAGTGAGGTTATAAAGTTGTTGAGCATATTTTATTTAGAGCCCTCATTTATGGTTCCCCGCCGACCCTCAGCTCTATGTGGAAGTTCTCCTGGCCCTTTGGTTTTAGCCATCGCCTCAAGGAATAAAGTTAAACTCTGAGCACTTTATGTTGCCCATTATATAAGGCATCCGAATAGTACTTCATAGACTTACCCATAATAGGGTCCTTTTTTAACTAGATAGCATTAGCATTATGGACATTTTTGTGGCCCCCCCTTGCGTTATGAAGACCAGATCCTATTAACAGAAGAGGCTTGTGAACTCTGGTAGCCCCCACTTCCCCACTATGTACTGCAGTGTTCAGAGAGCTGGACCTGTGAATCAGAGGGTGCATATTTGATAATATAATTTATTTTTCATATAAGGTATGTTATGTCTAAATAAAAGAGCTGGAGGTTTGACACAGCATCTCTTTTGTATGAATATTCATTTTGAGTTAATTTCTGGCAGTTCACTAAACGGTCAGACCACTGATTGGTTAAAATCTAAATGCCATGTGTTTGAAACCTGGCTTCCAAACGTTCAATAGCAAATCTTCCTGTAGTGGGCAGTGTAAGAGCTTTCTGAATAAAAAAAAATAATTTACAAATCTCAACTGAACATTGCCTAATATTGTAATGTTTTTCTCCTTTGGTTCTTATTGTATAATATAAATATTAAAAATGGTTATTTTGATTTTACGGGGTCTGTGTTGCAAAATCTTTTAGTGTAACAATTTATAAACTTCCATTAGTGAAGATTTATGGTGTCCAGGTGCTATTTATGGCCATTTTCCAGACAGACAGTAAGAGGGAAGAAAAATAAATGCTGGCTGTGGTGCCTGGAGGAGATGGATAGGGGGGAAATTCTGTCCTACAGGGAGTGCAGTAGATTCAGTGGAAGTCAGACTCATCACTTCTGTGTGATGCGTTCTGTGTGTCTTCAAGAAAAGGGCCACAAAACGAGGACAACATGGAGAAGATGGACATTGGTCAGAACACCCCTAACAGCATTTGCCCGGACTAGGACATTGAATATTGCAGTCAGCTAAGGCTAAACTGTTGGCCTTTTATGAAATTAAAAAATTAAATAAAATAAATGCATCAAACATGCGACTGTCCTGGCCAGCATTTCGAAAATCGTGAATGTGCTAAACAACGTTTCTGCACATGTCCGCTGTACCCGTCAGGCTGCTTGTGCATGACATTCTCTGTAAATAGGAATGGAAAATGTGTAGCCTGCCTAAAAATATTCTGTGCCCTGTGAAAAATTAATTGGAGAGCGGTCGGTCCTTCATGCTGATTTACAATGTGCCTTGGCTTGATGTCCTCCTGTGGTCCTCCTGTGAGGGGCAAGGCTTTGGGACACAGTGGGACTTGTTTATTGAGTGTTAAAATTGGGTGAAGGGTGCATATAAACCACTTTTGTGTGTGTTATCCCATTATGTGTTTGTTTATCGGAGGTTTCTTGAAAAGAAAAAAAAAGGGGCGAGGGGTGGGGGTTAGGGGGCGGAGGGCCGGGTTGTGAGGGGCGAGGTGCCCATCGAACCACTGGGGGAACCTCGAATGGGGGTTGTTCAGAACTCTGAAATGTTCATAGCTTTGAAATTGCACATATTTTAATTTGAAATAGTTATTGGAATGTGTGTTGCATTACTTTTTTAGCAGGCTCATTTTAGCTATAGATCATTTATGTTGACTAATAATCAAACAAGCTGTTAGTAGGATCTCATAATGACATTTTTTGTATGTTGGCTTTCCAAGAGACCACATAAGAAGACTCTGCATAAGAAGACATGGCATAATACTGACCTATTTAGTAAAGGACACATTCTCTGTACATTTTTGAATAGGGTGTTCAGGTTCAAGTACACCCCTACTGAGACTCTCATTAACAAAAAATATATTTGATATTGACAGCCAACATAGGGCTGTACATGTCTAATTCTCACCTTAATTTGGAACGTCCAAACGTTTGCGACCGCAGCCGCATTTAAGCACTTAACCCCACTGCAGTTTTGGGAGACTGTCGACAGAGCCCTCCTGTACCCTTATGCATGCAGCATGTTGTGGTGCCTTAACTGAATACACCACCTAGCAGTATGGCTCTGTGTCATTCAACCAACACTAATTTACAACTTTCCTTCCAGAGTGTTAGGTCATTTTTTAAATTATTTTTTTACACCCACATTTAAGTGAGATGAAAAAGCATTTAAAGCATCACATAATTTTAAAATGATGTGTTTTCTCTTCTGTGTGATTTGTAAAAGTTTGCTATTCATCTATGACTGTCCCACAGACTGACAATAAATAATGACATTAAAAAGAGAAGATCATAACATGAAAGAAAATGCAATGTGTTAACTTATACAGTAAAATGATAGTACCCTATCAGCTTGTGTTCTATTCATGCCTACCGCATCATTGACAAGTGAGCGTAATTCGATCATGCATGCATGTGAGCCTATTCAATAAAATTCAAGCACAGGTTTGATTGGCAGGTGAGTATGCTCAAATAAATGGACGTTTGGGTAGCATCCAGGATCAGCCTCAACGCAGCAAACTTGACTGAACTTTTTTGCCATTCGAAAAATCATTTCCTAATTGGTTCAAGATGAGTTGTGTCCTTATACACTAAAGTCTTTACAAATCATACTGCTTTCATTCTTCTGTGGCTGTTGGTTGGTTGTCGAGACTGTCATTGGGAAGTGGATTAAAATTAGTTGGCAGACTTAAGCCAACTCAGCTAAGACAACTCTATAACAGCATTGCTGATTTTAGCTCCTGTAAAATATAGACTGTACGCAGTCAGCATTCTCAGCTGCATCCTTAATGCCAGATGACACAGCCCCGTGAACTCATAATAGTCAAGTATGCTGCCACGGAGCGGTGTGGTATGGTAGCTGGTTTGTAGAGGCCCTCCCAAGCTTTGTATTGAAACGGGATGAGTACGGTTCTGTACTCAGGAAAAAGTTACACACTTGAGATTCCGACAGGTTTTTAAAGTCACACCATTTGTCCACTGATTAACATGTGCCTTCTGTGACTTTGTGTGCATGGTTCATAGTCTATGGCAGATTTAATGAGGGCCTGAAGTCCATGTATGTGAGAACTTGTGTCTTTAAACTATAAACGCTCCTCATAATTTTTCCTGATAATATTTTTTTTTGCATGCAGGGGGTATTCTAGAAGTGTGAACTCAACCTGTGCTCTGTAATGCAGACGATAGATAAATATTATGTGTCTCATTCTGCATCTCCGTCATTGTTTTCCTTGTCTCCCTTTAGCCGGGGACTGGCCTTTTTTGGTGGGGGTGGTCCTTTTTTGGTGGTGGGGGGTGGTTTCTTCTCAGCCTTCTGCTCTCCGTAGAAAATGGTTTGGATGCGAGGGAAGCACGCGTAGATGTAGTAGTCAATCGCTCTCTTCAGCCTGTTGTTGTCGATGCGAATGTAGGTCAGTAGGTTGGGGTTGTCTTGGTCCAGAGAAGAACACATAAGTGAGACATTCAGATCTGGAAAACACAAGGAAACAGTTATGTTTTGAACAATACGTTATTCACTTAAAAATGTATTATGTAGTATATTTATATTGTCTTGACATTGGCAGTGGTAAACAAATGAAATAATTCAGCTAATTACATGATCCATTAGTCTTTGAAAAACTTATTCATTACAATTTACAGTTTTCTTTGCTGTGTTTCCTAATGTATATGGCCAGTTATTCTCGGTTTATTTTAATGAGAAAGGATTTGATCGAACTCCAAATGTAAGTACAGTCAGTGTCAACTAATATCATCCAGTAAGACAAAAGAAACACAACAGATTTGCCGAGCATTGTTTTCCATTTTAAAAGATGGAAAATAATTACAAAGAAGCAAATGCGCGCCTGGCATTGTTGACACAAGTATCACCTGTACAGCACAGCATAGCTGCTTTGCTCAGAGTGGAAACTCACTTAGAAACTCATTGTCATTAAGGTACAGGTGCTGCAGGGCTCTGGGGACGTAGAAGGCTCTGGACAGCTGGTTGTGGCCCAGGTTCAGCTCCGTCAGGCTGGACAGGTTGAACACCTTGTAGGGGACGGCCTTCAGTTTGTTGTAGGACATCCTCAGGGACAGGAGGTTGGGCGTTTTCTTGAAGTAGCCCTCGGGGATGGAGGAGATGGAGTTGTTGTCCAGGGACAGCAGGATCAGGGAGGCCGGCAGCTCGGACGGCATGGACTTGAGCCTGTTGCCACACATGCTGATCTGCATCAGGCTCTTCATGCCGGAGAGCACCTTCCCCTTGATGCCGGCATCCGTCAGCCGGTTGTTGCAGAGGTCCAGCACCGCGACGCCGGCCAGGCCCTGCATGGCGTCGACCGACAGCTTGGAGATCTTGTTGAAGCCGAGGGAAAGCTGATGGAGGGTTTTGGGCAGAGAGGGGGGCACCTCCTCCAGCTGGTTGTAGTCCAGGTGAAGGTGCAGGAGGCTCTTGAGCTTGGCCAGCGCCTTGCGGTCCACCAGCGGGGACTTGAGGCTGTTGTGGCTGAGGTTGATGTCTGTGAGGGAGGTGGCGTTGGCGAAGGGCTCGGCCGCCAGGGCCTCGATGTCGTTGGACTGGATGTAGAGGTGGCGGATGTGGCGGGGAATGGCGGGGATGGCTCTCAGCTTGCGGTTGTTGCAGTACATGGCGTACGGGTAGGAAGGGGGACAGAAGCACTCGGGGGCACACCCCAGGGGGTACGGAGCGTAAATGTCCATGTATTCCAAGGGCGGGGGAAGAAGTACCTCGGCGTCATTTTCGGAATAGTTGCTCTCGTAGGCGTCGTCGTAGTCCTGACACAGGACGTTTACCCCGACGAGAAGGGCAAGTAGAAGCCAGCGATTTGGGAGATTCATGCTTCAGTGGGCTTTCACTGTCACTGTTTAAAAAAGAAGAAGAAAAGGGGGAAAAGGGCCTGAAATGTTTAAAGTACCTGCTGGCAAAAGCCACTCTGGCGTTCCGCACAGAGTCTCCCGAACACAGACAAAACTATTTGCCATCTGTCTATGAAGCTGATATTTTTAATTTGTGGCTAACTGCTTCATCCAGAGCTGCCTATGCGGTCTGGAAGCCATTTTCACAGCTGGGTTTTTACTGTTGCACTGCAGGTGGAGCACATGGCTCGAGGGCAGACAGGAGAAATGGAATTCATGACCATTTAGCTGAAGTCACAAGTCCCTGATCACCGTTCCATACTGCAGTTTGTATAGCCTGGTTTTACTTATTTTTTTATGATGGGATTTCTGATAATCATCAGTGAATCAACATTGGTTCAAGCCTCTGTATTACAAAAAATGCAGTTGGAGAAATGGAAATTCTAGAACTGCCAGCTGAGTTGGAAGAAATGCATTAACTGTAAGGTTAAAATAAGTTTTTACCATTTGCTGTCTGGTCATGACATTCTTTTGTACAGTTTACAAGGCTCTAGAGGTTCAAGAGGGGAATGCTTCTTGCTTGTTTCTGTGACATTTCAAGTCTTACAGATTTCCGAAAATCATTTTATTCATTGCAGAAAAATCTTTTCATGCTGTGTGTTTTTCTCTGGAATTGCACACTACTTTATTGTAAGGCTAGTATGAGGTCATGTGGTGTGGGACCTGGGCAGTAGGGCTGCTTGTAAGCCTTTCTCTGCTGTACAGGGTCACTCATTTAATGCAAACGCCACATATAGACAACATGACTCCTACTGTTAACACTTTTGGATTGTGTCCAGATTGGAAGTTCTGTGATAGGTCAAATAAATAAATAAATAAAATAGTGTAAAAGTTAATGATAGACAAACTACAGGTTGAAACATCATACTGTGAATTTTTCTGGTTGTTCAGCACAAATTAGGAAGCTATCATTCACACAGTAATATGGTATTATGGTTTGGTAATGTAAAAATGCCTGTTCTATTCTTTGTAAAGGATGTTTTCTGCCTAAATATTTGCAGCAACATTTGCAGTATTCCCTTTGAAAGTTTGCTTATTCCGTAAACAGGCATCTCCAGCTGTACTGGAGATTAGTCCACCTACTGTAAATTACCCCAAGCTGTGCACTCAGGGAGCATCTATCTCCCAAATGCCCATGTGGCTCATTAATAATGCAATTGAGTGTCCTAATCACTATGAATCTGCATCTTCAGACATAATACTCTGGTTAGAATTATCATCTGCACTGAAACAAGGGTTCAAAAATATTTTAATACAAATGAGTAATGTGTTTATCTTATTTTGTACTTTCTCTGTGGAGCGTTTTAAAATGATTTTATAATGGCACTACATATAGATGCTTGGACCAAGCGATCGATGCCTGATTGTTGGGGAAAAAGCAACAGCAATCAAATGAAAGTCGGTTGTCTCTGAAGTAAGATTTCTACATTTATTCTGAGAAAAATGTCATAACTTGCACTGAGGAGCAATTTTTAATGCAACAAATATTGAATATTTGTTAAAAATTTCAGATATTTTGATTGTTTGGAGTACTACAACTGCACTTTATTTCCTTTTATATAAGCCCAAGTCAGCACTTGATAACTTCTGTTTTTGCAGATGGTGGACGCGCACGCCCACACACACACATACACACATACACAAAGAAAACTGCAATACTATTCCGTAGTTCGAATTGAATTCTTACATTCTCATTAGGTTAATGTGGAAAACTTAACCTTCCTGTATAATCTGGGCTTTCTGTTCCCTAAATTACGGTTTATGTTGTTAGTGGTCAGAAAATGTCTTCCCCAGCTGTCTAATGAGGCAGGTTGTGCGTAGTTTTACGTATGCTTTTCGAAGGAAATTGCTGAAGTTTAGATGTCTTTTTTTTATTACTGGAAAAATATTACAAAAATATAGAGATTTTTCCCTTTTCAAGTAATGATACTATGTCTGTGGGTAACTTCAGTAATTTATTATGATGTTAATGAGCTTTAAATTTATGGTTGTCATCTGAGAATAAAGAAATTCTCTTACATGTAAAAGGGACATCGCCCATTTTATATGGTATTTGGATCTATCCCCTTTTTGCTGGATCAGCAAATGCAAGTTTATATCAACAGTATCAAATATGAAAACAGCCTGAGTAAAATGGGATTATGAGTTACTTGTGATACTGTATCTGAAATCCAAATACCTTTAATAATTATTTTGAAGCTTTATTTCCCAAAACCTGAGGCAATGCTTGACTAAGCACACCTAATTTAGCAAAGTACTATTTATATTTTTTAAATTTCAGTTGAATTATTCCCATAATCATTTTAACAATACCTGTCTACCCCCCCCCCCCATTGCCAAAAGCAAATGTTAATATCATACCTGCTGGTGAGTTACTCTTTCTGTGTGTGGGGGGCGGGGGGGGGAGGACGCAGATCCCCCTGTGCCTTTAGAGCGATGCCAGACCCCCTCTTTGTGTTGGGGTATCCCCTGCAGGCTGAGTTATCGCTCCAGGGGCAGGCTGCAGGATCCCTGAGGCGGCTGTTCACCGTCGCGCCCGGTGCAGTTCGGTCCAGATCCCAAACGGTCTCCCTCCTCACTGTGGAAGCGGTGCTGAACGTTTTGGGCCCATGTGCTCAGTGACCTCAGCTGAGTCTTCTGGCTTCATCTCGCTCTGTTTTTTTAATTCCCCCCCCCCCCCCCACACCTCCCTTTATTTTATTTGAGGAGAGGTGAAGACCAAGTTTCCTTGAAGATCAAACATAAGGGATCAATCAGAGACTTTTTTTTTTTAATAATGCCATGTGTGTTTTATTATTTCATCCCTGTCTGGAATGTGGTTCTTCCTGATTTTACAGTGAGTGCATTCTGCAGACCTAAAACCCATTTCATTTGTGTCCAGGATAATGACGATCGAAATGTGGAGTCATGTGAGCACATTTTTTCAGCTGCTTAATCATCTGGTCTCTCTAGGTTGACATGAAGAATGGGCAAATAGGATTTAATTGATCATTTCTGGGGACAAATCTCCAGGCTGTTCAGTCAAATTGTTAAATGTGTACCAAAACTGTAGGTTTAATCATGTGCACTTATTCCTACTTAAGGTGCCAGTGCTAATGTATGTTAGCGTTGGCACCATTTAAGATTCCAAATGAATGAATCTTAAATGGTGCCAACGCTTTCGTAAAAGGTTGCATGTGCGTATAATACAGATGCACAGATGCAATGCGCAGGTACTTGCCATGGTAAAGCGTCAAACACGTGCACTAAAATTGAAATTATATCATGAAGTTCAGAAGGTGAACTATCCCTTAAGAAGCCTAAAGGACAGTATAAATGTAGGAGCCGAGCTAATAGAGAACATTTCTGTATTTTTATTGTAACTCTGTAAGTCTAGAAATGAGCATAGATCGGTATAAAACAGCTGTTCAGAGGAGTATATGAGCAAATCAACTATTATGGGTTGCAGACGTGGTTTGGACTGAAACCTTGAATCTGATATCTTTGTCTTGTTGATGAAACTGCCAGCCAAATCAGTTATGTTTAAAATATTTAATTTAATTAAACTGCTATTTCCCCCCATATCTAAGACACTTACAGTATTATTTAGGCAGTCCTGCAGAAGAAGTGCAGATGGTCTCCCTTGACCCATATTCTGTGTTGACTTTCTTTTTGGCCGGAAGGATCCATCAGCATTAATTCTGTCAGTAGCCAGATTTATTTTTACAGAACTACACCCAACATTCCCATTTATTTGCCTCACAAGAACTGTTTATGGAGACTTGACCAGGCACTTGGATCCACAGTGGCTGTACACGCTCAGTGATTGTGAATGAATTAGTTCCTGCATTTATGTTATACTCTACTGAGCAAAAAATTAATACAAAGCAAGCTCAGTGTAAAGAACACAAACCATGGCTGCGTGCTGAGTTATTGCATCAGTGTTCTTTTTTTATAGTGAAACAGTATGAAAATCTGTGCAAAATATTACCAGATACTTCATTATGGATTTTTTGATGATTTTCTGAATAAATCCATGATGAAGTACCTTCTGGACCAAATTATTATATGAAATGCTTTAACCCTTTAGATACCAGTACAATTCCTGCAGGCTACAAACAATTATAAAGAAACCTCAATTATTTTGCCAGTAAAGTGACTTAGGCAAAGTGACTTAGAAAAGTGAATTTCATATGGTAAGCAAGCACCACAAGAGCTGAAGATATTCAGTTACAGTTGTGTAAGTGCCACCATCAAGGTGCATACCTCAAGACCTATAAGGTACATAGAGAGGTTGTTTTGATATAGAGACATTTAGGTGTTGTCTGAAATGGGGAGTCAGATGTTTGAAGATCTGTCTTCCTGCATGATTGGAGGTGGTCGCTCCACCATTCAGGGGGTAATGTCCGAGAACAGCCGGGGGCCACGATAAGCTCAACTTACTGATGTTTTGCAGGAAACAATGTCTAAGGTGATGTCAGCATGAACTTGGTGGGAAACACACTAGTTAGAAGTGCATTCTCCTGGTTTGTAGTATCCAGGCGACTCTAATTCAGTCCACTGCTTTTTCAGTCAAGAGCATGAGCAGGCAAGTGCATCAGAGAACTCTGAAGCAGAGCAGGAAAGTAATGGTTGAGTTGCAGTGCCCAAACCGCTCATTACAATGCAGTGGAGAAAGCAGTGGAGAAATGTGATATGAACCATTCTTCACCATGTGCTCAAGGAATGGCCCACATGTGGCACACACCTAGAAAAAGCCTTCATGCCATGTTGCTGCAATTCCTCCCTTCCAGGAGGATTTCCTTCCTTTCCACTGATCATGTGCGGTCACCCAGTGGTTTGATAAGTATAGCAACAATGTATTCCATATTGGACTCCATATTTATGGTAGGTTCTGGAACAACATGCGAGAGGTCATTTTCCACCTCCTTCAATGAGGCATGAGATTGGCTTTCTTGTGGATGAATGGTACCACATCCCTCCTGCAGAATTCAAGATGTTGGTAGATTCTGTACCACAGCTGATCCAAGCTCTCCTGGCAGCACTTAGTGGCCCATTGCTCTATTAAGTGTCTTCATGGTGTTTCTACCTTCTTGGCCAATACCTGTGAAATCTGAATTTGACCCAGACCTGGTAAATAGTTGACCTGAAAGATTGAATCAATATGGAATGCACTTTCAAAAAGCCATTATGTCTACTTTGTAGGAAATATATTGAGAGCAGATAATCTATGTACAGTACATATTTTCTGCATATTGCCTCCATATGCAGAGGTGGAAGCTGATGAAGTGCCAGCTTTCAGTTACAAATTGGCGGCTGTTTCAAAGCCAGGTGTACGGCCTGCTTGAATAGTTTGGGAGGTGAAGCCACGTCTGGGGGTTGATTTTGGATTTCCATCTTAAACTACCTGCCAATCCTCTTCTGGCTAGTGACGTGCTGCTGGAGATCCCACAGAATTTTACTGTCATCATTCAAAGACCAGCAGAAGTCACTGAGACAATTGATGTTTTTTTTCCAGCAGTATATCAACAAAAAGTGGGTGCCGGAGGGAAAATGAGAGGCACTCAAAGGCAGATGAATGTACATCAGTGAGGAGGGGAGCAACCTTTGTGATGCAAAAAGTGAGGGTTTTTTTGGGGGGGGAGATTAATACCTAGTGGAAATCTGATGTCCCAGCACAGTGATGGCCACACTGTGCTGTAGGAGGTGCTGTCATTTGGATGAGGTGGTAAAAAAGGCCCTGATTATGCTCTTTGGCAGATTCCATGGCACTTTTTGAAATCATTAGCAGTGTTGTGTTCTCTTACTCTGTAGGTCACTCGGGATAAGAGTGTCTACTAAATGACTAATGTGATGTCATTTAATGCAGCGTTCTGGAGAAATGAGGAAGTGTAGAGCCTGGGGCTTTGCCCCTTGTGTGGGTGCTAGTGGCACGGCAGGGATTTTGAAGGGATATTGGGCCCATTCCACGTCGAGTAGAAAAAAGTTGTGGGTGGGGAGCGTGCTTGAAAGAGAAGGAGCTCACTGCAAAAGATCAATTCCTTATGCCTTGGACCATAAATAAAAAACCCTTATTTACATGTGAGGAATGTACTGTTTGTCACAATTATTTTCAAGTGGCTTTACAGACTAGACGCTGCCAAACATGAATCTGGCTACAGCAACATCAATCGGTCCCTAAAACAAATGTCACATTTCTGCCATAGCCAAAAGGAATTTCTTTAGTGTTGACTCGTTTGGGAGTGTCGTCAACATATAGGAGCAATAGTAGAAAATCCATGGGCAAGTTAGAAGTGATTAACACCTGTCAGACACCCCTCTGCCATATGTCAGAGTTGGGCATTTAGCAGATACTTCCTGCACAACAGAAGTTTCATTGTGCCTGTCAGAATGAACTGTGGCTACATTTTTACTGACTGTTTGGTATCGCGTGTCTTCATCTTTCTGCCAGGTGGAATATCTTACGCCAAAATTATCATTAAACAAAGCGAACAATTCTTGGATAATACTTATAGCAATTAATTGGATTATGTTGTTTTGCACATGTAAACAGACATTTGATATGCTCATATTTTATTTGAGTTCATTAGCATTTGTATGGGAAAGTTTTAGATTTGGTGACTGGTTAGATGTGGTTAGGCTTAGAATACAGAATATTACCTTTAATCTTTTGTTGTCTCAAAAGAGACATACTTATTATTCAACAACAGAACAGTGAAATTAGATGAGTACAATGCTGCAAGAAAAACTAACAAATGCAAGTCAGTGGAAATGTTTTTTTTTTTTTTTTTTTACTTTTCTTATGTTTTTTTGTGGTTTCCTGGCTTCTTCACATAACTCTTGACAGAATTGCCCATTTCTGTTCAAGCTGGTGTACTTCGTGACTCAAGCTCATAGATATACATGTTTTCCCCATAGGCATGTTTTTACATGTCTCTATAACCTTCATCTCATACTTGTTACTTGTACACGTACTTGGTGGCGTGGACTGTACATGCATAGATTGTTTGTTGTGACTGTTGATGCTTGCCCCTTCCCAGCAACACCCATATTCCTTTAACCCTTATGTTGTCTTCATATTTTGCATGCACTACATGTACACTGAGTCTAAAATGACTTGCCCTTGAATTTTATACCCAAAATCAATATTTTTAATGTAGCAACAACCTGTCACTAATAATGATTAGATAATCATTATTTATTGTATATTGTTTTCTGACTTTACAATCCCAAGAAATTGTATTACTTCAGTCTACACCACTCATTTGTACTGCAAAATGCATGTCATTATTGATTTTTCTGCTACATTAGATGTGTGGCGACTAACTTTGATTATGCCTTCTGATTTTATAACTACAGGCTTATGAAAAGACTCATAGGACAATCTTTGTACCCTGATGGAGTACCACTTTTAGAAAAATATGAAAGACCAATGTTTTACTCTTCAATGTGTAAGACCACAAATATGTGATTAGAATGTTCTTAACGGAACATTCTAATGGCGATGTAACAATCACTGCTGGTAATTGAAAGCAATAGAGGTGTAGAACACTGGCTTAGAATTTTGAAAGAACATTCTGAAAAACCTCATCTTCAGTGGGGTTTATCTATCTTTTTCTAATGGTAGAGTCACTCCAGGAAAAGTCATCAAATTTTATGCTGAAAAAAATTACATTTCAGGGGTTTTCACTGGTGTTAAACTCAGGATAGGGTAATTTTTGACTGTGGTGACAACAGGAGGGTTAAAACATGCGTTTTGTAACCTTGCACAGAATTGTCTGATTTGTTGGAATTGCTTTGATGCATGTGCAGTGCTTATCATCACCATAGGCTGGTGCTTATTTGACCGGTGGCCTGGGGGGTAAATGTTTGTTGTGCCTACACGGGTTTAAAGTAAAATAAAAATATTGCCCCCATAAGTTGAAGAGCCCTGCCGTAGGCCATACACCACTCCCAGTATGTCCACCAAATGCATATGCTGAAGATGTCAGAGCTCAGGAGGTTTGCAGCTCTGCAGCAGTTATTCTGACTGATGGATTGTAGTTCAGAGCTTTGGTCATTTATTGTAAAAGCACCAGTCTGTGCTTTCTGCCCTTGTGGGATTTGTCATCTGGCCCTGTGGTTTTGTGAAGTTCAATGTTTTTACATTCTGGAATAGAGATGTTTCCCCTGAACAACTGGCATTCGTTATTGTTTTCATTTCAATGGGTTTCGACTATGTTTCAGCTCGAGGCTGCTTTCTTCAAAGACCAGATGGACCTCTGTGATAATAAGATTCCTAGGCACTCCCAACCACTCAGCTTGAACAAATGTGTCCAGAATGTATGGTGTTAGATTGGAGAGAGTAAACACATTGCTCTCAGCCAGTTGTCTGTAAGGAGGATTCATCACGTGGAAAAGTCCACTGGAAAGCCAACTTTGTCACGGTTAAAAAGCGGCACTGATTATTCCCTAGTGCCTGCAGATGTACAGAACCAGACACACCAGAAGCCAAATGTCAGGACAATGTAAAACTCCAAAAAAAAAAGAAGAAGAAAAAATAAAGGCCTGAATTCCAAGACCCCAAGGTTATCAGATCTGATGGCCCAGGGTTGGACTTACTTCTGTAGTTCCATTTAACACTGAGAGAAAACAGATTTACTGTTCCTGTGTGGAAGGCTGTTTCTTAAGCTTACCCGTTGATATAAAGTTTGCAGTGAGTACAAGCTCACATAGGCGGGCCCAGAATTTTTTACTTTTTATTCACTTGGAGTTCAAATTCAAATTGGAGGGCTCCATTGCGTGCAGACTTTAAAATGATTACTTTGCCATTTGTTTGTGTTTCAGAGCTTGCATCGGCAGTTTGAGAATATCATAAAGGAATTGGCTGAATACAGACATGATGATAACTCAATGAAGGATATTCTATATGCTGCATCTGCATAGTGGTGTATGAGACCTCATCAACAAACTGATTTTCAGTCAACTTTCAGTGGGATTTTACATGCATTCATGGGCAGTTTAGGGTTTTGTGGAAAGTCAAAAGTGTCTCTAAAGGTGCTTTAGATTGTGTGGTCCTGCACACTCCCGTGAGATTGAATGCATAAACATCTGCAGTGTGTTGCCCACAACGTCAACAGGAAAACAGGTTCATTTTTAATTGCCTCCAAGCCAAATCCTGAAGTCCCCTCATGAACAGTGGAAGTGTTTTGTAGACATTGCGTATTATCAAAAGAGCTTCGTTTTTCCACTCCACTCTCCTTGGAATGCGAGGTTGTGTCGGGCTCCTGAGCGGCCGTTCAGTACTTCGTTTGTGGTCAGTGTGTGAGATGTTTTTACAGCTCCTGAGGTATTTCCAGGAAGGCTCCTGCTTTAAGGGTGAGGTTCTGGGAAACAATTTGAGCATTATTACAGGGTGCTGATGAGCTCTGACACATGTCAGGCTGTTAAGGGTTAATGGGAAAAAGCTGCATGCATGTGGAGAAGTGCTTCTGGGAAGCTTTATTGGAGGGTCTGCCGTCTCACATGACTGAGTGAGCTTTAAAAAGCTTAATACGGTGTTTGTAAAGACTGTGATACATAGGGGCATATTTCCAGTAAGGTCAGTTTTTCTCCAGCTATATATTCTCATAAATCACTTCATTGTAAAACGGAATTTATAAAACAGTGAGCAGTGAGCCATTGCTGTTACACTTTGACAACCAGACAGAGTCTGCTGGTTTATGAATGAAAGCTAAATTACATTATCGACACAGTGGTACTGTCAGTTATCAAGTGGGGGTGTGCACAGTAAGTAGCTCACATTCTGGGTTTTTTTTTTTAAAGAAAAAGAAGAAAACATTTCTGTCAAGCATGTGCAGGCCAGTCAGCCTGGCTCAGGTGTGAATGTAGGTGAATGGTGCTGGACCTGCTGCTGGTTTTGGGGAGACGTCTGTGTGAGACGTGGCAGAGGCAGCCTCGGCCAACCTGCAGATTTGTTCCATGTGTTTCCTGAGCCTCCCTCCTCTGCTGAGGGCCCGGCCGTCCAAGCCCTGATTAGCAGAAGAAAACAGGCCGATGAGACCTCCCCCCCCCCCCTATGCAAATGTGCTGTGGAAAAATATTTCCTTTTTCCTTCTTGCTTTATTTAAAGCAAATACCAGAGTGTAAACCTTTATGTCACTGTTACTTGGTAAAGGTTGCGTAGATGTAGGACAGATAATTGAAAAATTGTGGAATTTATGGAATTCTTTTGTGGAATAGTAAGGGAACACTTGAACTCTGTGGTGGACATGAGAAGAAAAAATGTAATGATGAGGAGAATGTTAGGAGCTGCACGGTGTCACGCGTCATTGATTGAAAGTATACTGACATGATGTGGAATTGCAGGGCAATCTAAGAAGAGTATTTCTGTGGTTCTTGAACAAGCTGAACCCTCATCCATTTTAAGGGAACACAAACACATGGTGATGCTGCAGAGCAATGCATGACCTCTGAGGGCTCGGCACATTGACACATACACGGTTCACATTTTGATCCTGTTTACAGTAGGTGCACTACCAGGCTCTCCACTAGATGGCATTATTTGAAAGGGCTTTGCTGTAAGATACATTTTCTTAAAGGATAACCCTGGCGATTTAAGTAAGTATTGTGAACATACTATGAAAACACCAAATCTGAAAATGTCCAACTCTAAGTGCTTTTTGACCTTTTCCTACCCCAGCGTTCAGCCATGAGCCATTCATTTCAGTTGTGCGCTGAAGTCAATTAAATACAGGAAGACATATTTTCATTTTTCAGAAAATGTTACTTATTATCACGAAAAACATGGGCAGTTCCGTTCCAACCAAATTTACTGCAAAACGGAGCAAATGGGGGATAGAAACATTATCGGTTTTGGTCTTTTCATTGGATATGTTGGCGATACTGGAAAAAAAATGAAAATGACTGTTGTTATCCTTTGAAATAAAAGCAAATAACACAGAGAGTTTGCAACGAGAAAAAGCTGAGGATTTAAATATAACAAGTAATCAAAATGCTGCCTCTGAAATAGTTGAACTACTTTTATATATTAAAACAATATGTACCCAATGTGTATCTTATGAAAAATAATTATGTCAAAATGATTAATATATAGCCATCAAAGGTTTTCTAGTTAATGCAAAATAAAAAATAAAAGCAGTCCATTGAAACTGGCACACACAAAACAAATGAAGTTTTGATTTTTATGTGCCTGCTTACAGACCCTTTTCTACCAAATCGCACACACTGCCATCTAGTGGATATACATGAATCTCCTGCAAAGACATTTTTAAAGCAATACACTAAACTTGGTATGGGGAACTTTCCAGAACAGCTAGTGTGTGTGCAAGTTGCTTGGCTGATTGGCTTTATACACCAACACCAGTTCATTAGTAGATTAGACCACTGCAAAACATTTCGTATAGGAACGCAAGAACAGCTCTCTTCAGCTGTCAATTGATGAGCTGCTCACAAGAAGCGTAGAGAACATTTTTCGATAACTTAATCAAGGTTAGTTAAATAATTAAATTGAGCAGAAGTTGGCAGGAAATGCAGACACTGATGACACTCTTTCCCCACCCTTGCACTTAAAAATGCAGTTCCCTGGCGCCACATGTGTCGTCTTCTTCTTTCGGCTGTTCCTGTTAGGGGTCACCACAACGGATCATCCGTTTCCATCTCTTCCTGTCCTCTGCATCTTCCTCTGTCGCACCAACCACCTGCATGTCCTCCTCTTTGGCCGTCCTCTTTTCCTCCTGCCTGGCAGCTCCATCTCCAACATCCTTCTCCCAATATACCCAGCATCTCTCCTCCGCACATGTCCAATGCACAACATGTGTATGTGCTATGAAATGACCTCTGGCTTTCATTTTGTGTTAGTATTTGCCTGACACAGTATGGGAGGAAGGGTGGAACAGTACAGGTAGATTAACGTTCTGATTAATTACCTGTACAAAGATTTTTTATTTCAAAGGTATTCTTCCACCGATGGACACATAAACCACTGTGTTTATAACATTTAATTGCTGTTTCAATACCCTTTTTGAGGATCTAAGTAGCATTCAGACCAGTGCATTTAGATTTTGTCCAAAACACATTGGAAAATGGTCCTCTTTCAATTCTACAGTTTTATTTAAACAACTGTGCCGTTCATGTGTTTAAAACTACAGCATCCACTACTGGTAATGGATTTAAAGTATTATAAATAAAAACAAAAACTCCACATATTTCCTCAATAGCACAGCAGTCTCTGTGCTGTCATAGTTCTGTCTTAGTATTGTAATGTTTTATTTCACTGAATAAGAAAGCGGTGTTGTGCTAACCCCACCTGCTGGTGTGACAGAGAAAAGCCCTTCATAGTTTACCTTCTAATACAGCAAGAGCATAATATGGTGAAGATGGTTTCTCTCTAGGTTTGTGTTGTGGTTTGCTGTGGTGTGGGAGGGTTGTGTCTTCTCTTTGTAAACTGAATTGCCGGTGAGTGTGTGTCTGTATTCTTTTACTTGCCATTGTATGTAAAGAAAAATAGGTGGACATGTCAGATTAAAAACAAGTGTAACTTGAACCGTTTATTCAAATTGAATAATAAATATACAAGTCCTTGTTTTAAGTACAGTATGCATATATACAATGAAATATATTCAGATTAAAGCATATTGAAAAACATATATCCTAGGATGAGTTTCTGTGGCATAATAAATTCAGGGGAAAGGAACAACTACATATTCGATTACTTAAGCATGCAAACTGAAACGTAAAATAAAAAATTCCAAATTTAAAAATGATCATATTACAAGGAAACCACCATGGCTGTGTTTTTATTCATTAACACGAGGATGCTCATGTTTTATACAATCCAATGATTGTCTTTTGTTTAGCCAGTTAGTGATGTTGGGTGCATTTAATGCTAATGCTGAGCACAACAGCACATGCGCTGTACACTGCACTCGGGTTTGCTGCAATATAGTGTAGTAATGTCCGCTTACCAGGAGGTGGCGCTGTATAGTCATTTTTGAGCAGCCGGATAAGGCTGTAACATAACCTGAAAGTCTGGCTGCTGAAGGCCTGCCTTGTTGCTGGAATCCAGGTGATTCAATTGTTTTTGTATCATAGGTCTCCAGGATCAAAATAGCAAACAAACACAAGGAAACAGACCTTTCTTATCACTCTTAAAACTGACCCAAGGTTAGTAAAAGTAAAAAAGGGCGTCATACTCCATTGTACACCGTTTTAGGCAGTGTAGGGCTGGAGGCGTGTACTCTGCCTTGTGTGGTGTAAAGTAACTTTAAATACTTTGCCATTGTATTTGAACTGTATTGAAAGGGATGGTTCATTTTCTGGGTTTTTAAAGAATATATCATTATTAGTTTTAGTGAATATTTTGAGTTGGCCCTGACAAATGTGTCATTTGACAGGAAAACTGGATGAGTTGACCAAAAACATGCACTAAAGCGCAATAATAATAAAAAACTTGAATGTCAAATGTCAAGTACTGTTTGTCCAGAATCCTTCTTCAGTGTGCCTCTGCAGGCCTAAATACTAGATGCGCATACCAAAAGCACTATGTAAACAGTCAATTTCAAGAATGTAGTTGTTCAATAGTAACGTAAAGTAATGATTGCACTTGATTCATCTAAAAAGAATGTTGGATCCTCAGTTTTCAAGGATGGAGAAATGCCATTTAAAAGCAAAGCTCTCAACATCTTCCCTTAAATGGAACAGACTAGCTTCTTTAGGTGTCCATTAAAATTTCATCCCTGCAGAGGTAACCCCTTGATTGGTTATATTAAAATTCATTTTTCCTTCCTTTTTCATTTTATACTCTTCCGATATTCAAGTAATGAGACCCTCTCTCTCTCTCTCTCTCTCTCTGCTCAGGGCTCTTAAACCTTGGTTGACAGTTTCTAATCCAGGTCCTGAAGGTTCCACATTGTGCCAGGTTGTTTATTTGTTCAGTCATTGCTCCCTGTTCATAAAGTTATTTTTCCCCTGAACTGAAAAGAGTTAACTGATCTGGGCTCTACTTGCGTAATAACTGTCTGGAAGGAACTGGCCTGATGCTGCCATGGTGCTGGTGTGAGGCCCTGCAGTACCAGGATTTAGGGGCGTGTGTGGTGGGGGGTGGGGGGTGTGGGGTGTGGGTGTTGGGTGCCAGCCGCCAGCAGGGCTTCACTTCCTCCTCCTGAAGTTCCCCAGCTGCACGCCCCTGCGGCCGGACACACAGCGGAAGGTGGCGGGCTGCACCTCCCAGTACTTGAGGGGGTTGGCAAACAGGCTGATGCCCACATAAGGGGACTTTTTCACTTTGCGTTCCACGGGGCAGAAGTCATGCAGTCCCACACTGCTGATGCTGTTGGAATGAAGGTACACCACCTGCATGGGATGTAGGGTTGCATAAGTGAGTGTGAGAAAGAAAGAATGAAAGAAAGAAAAGGGGTGTTAGCCTCCAGTCCAGGAGAGCTGTAGTTTTTTGGTGCATTTCAGCAACTAAGTGCTTAAAGGAGTCACACGCCTTGTTTCGAAGGCCGAAATGGATGGTTGAAAAGAAGCCAATAAAAAACTGCAGATACTACAGCCATCCAGGATGTGAGTTTGCCACCCCTGGTATAGGGTACAGAGTTATAAACTTATCTCTTTGCAACACATGAATCTGTAATCTCAGTGCATGGGATTTTTTTTAACTCTTTTTTTTTTTGGTGCGTACAGTTAATATTTTTCACATTAAGGAATGCTTATGTTTCAGTAAATATGTCATAATATTTAGCTGGGTAGGGTGTCAGTATTACTCACAGGATATTACCGTAAAAATGTATATCTGGTATTGATTGTCTGTATGGATTAAAGTTTTGGCAGTACATTACGGCGTCATATTGATCATAAAGCCCAGAGCAGACCATGTTAATAATTTGCCCTGTGTCTGATGTAAAAACGCTTCGTTTGTAGGCATCAGTGCTAAATCACTGTACAGTGAGGTCATTGAGCCAATGAGGGTGATTAGATGCTACAGGAGAGCGGCTGGCAGACAACAGCACCTTACCTGTAGATACTTGAGGGAATCCAGACCTGCGGGAACGCTCTTGAGTTTGTTATTGTCCAGGTGAATCTCTCTGATGTTGGGGATGCTGGCCAAGCTTCCGTTTTCTACAGACTTGATTTGGTTATAGCCCAGGCCCAGCCTGTGGTGCGTAAGGCAGTGCTTTTAACAGTCGGACACGAATACCTCCCTGATGACATCACCTAACTCAGGTCTGCTTTTGATGCACTTAGCCAGGGCAACACAAACAGCTTCCCTTTCTTCTCATATCGTTAGTTTATGCAACTGAATATATGCTTTAGTGAAGCAATTCTAGTTAAGTGCCTTGCTCAAGTGTGCAATGGCTGTGGAAATTGAACCTACAATTTCTAAAATAAGCCTAGTTTGCTAACTACTACTTTAGCGGATATACCTGTCTGAGTACGTTTAAAAGCTGATTTTTATCAATTAATATAAATATATATATATATATTACCTCAGTAAGTTTTTGTATTTATAAAGGTCCTCCAACTCCACCTTTCCAATCTTGTTGTAGTCCAGGTGAAGCTCAGTCAGTGAGGGTGGGAGGTCTTAAAAAGATTTGAATTGATCAACACATTTCCGGCCTGACTGACTCAAATTTGTACTAAGTGTGTAATGTCTGCAATAGGACGCGGCACATTCAGCATGCTGGTATACTTAAAAAAGGGAGGTTAGGATTTACCCTTATGATTTACACCTTTTCTGTCTTGACATATCTTAGTTGTAGAGCACTCAAGCCCTGATATTTACTAAAGTCATGACTCTAATTAAAGTACAGGAGGCAGTTGGATGAGGTTACCTTTTGGTATTGCTGTAATTTTGGCCTCTGCGATTCTTAAATACAAGGTAGACATGCCGTCGAACGCTCCCATCTCTATCCCACTGTTAGCAAGGGGATTTGCGCTCATCTCTGCAAAGAAAGAAAATACCTTGTTTCTACATTTTTTTTGCGTTCAAACATAACAGACTGCTGCATCAAAAGTAACTGAAATTTGCAGGTGCTCATTGCAGATCAAAATAACTTGTATACCAACTGTTGTGCTGGCCACACCATTCTGTAGATACTGATAGAATAATCATGAATTGTAAATATAAAATGAAAGGTATTTTTATGAAACATGAATTGTACAATGTGATAGATGTAATGATCCTTGATGAAATGCTTCTATCCTTCTTTTTCCTCTCAATTTGTAAAGTCCTATTATAATTGACTGGAAAATCTCCTCAGTCAATCAAACAGAGCATAGAAAAGCACATGCTCCCTTCCAGACCATGTAGTGTCAAACCACTGTTTCTTTTCACACTACAGTCCACAAGCTGAGCTCACACTGACAAGAACAGGGGAAAACACTGGCAGACTTGAGCCAGCAGACTGTGGGTGCCTGTTTGGCCAGCCGGGCTTGCTTACGAGCAATGACATCTGACCATAGGTAGCCGATTGAATCCTTCCCTCCCTTGAATGACACTAAGGCCGGTTATGCGTTGCCTTGCGGGACTACCGGCCACAATCAGCGCTGGCACAGTCCTGATTCGATAACAGACTGTGGGGCCCGTCCACACACTATCATGGTCCCTAAACCGGATGAGCTGCACTGCATTTTAAGCAGCTGTCCAGGAGAGCTCTACCTAGGACATGCAGGGACCTCATTCCCTGAAAGGCCTGCTTCTGGACTTTGTTGATTTTGTTGTCGTGGATCCTCAGCTCCAGGACGCTTTTGGGCAGGTTGGCGGGAATCTGTGTCAGCAGGTTGTAGGACAGGTAGAGCAGCTGCAGTTTGTTTATGTTGTGGAAAGCCTTGGGATGGATCTTTGAGATCTTGTTGTTGACCAGGAACAGCGCCTGTAGTCACAGATTGGAGAGCATTTACAACGACGTGTAATTTGCCCCATGACTAAAGTTGCAGCTCTGGTCTTTGATGTGAGTCATTTCCTGGCAGTAATGAGTGCTTAAAGTACAACAGAGGCACCCACTCAAGAACAGGTGTGCACATATTATTTTCCCTATTGTCTGTTACGGCTTCACCTCATATCAGCATGTTTCTCACATCCATAACAAACCCCTAATGAGAACTAAAAAGAAGACCACCTATTTGCATTCTAATCCAAGATGCCTTTTCCACCTAACTTGAGCTGAAATCAAATCAACAATTCTGACTTACTGTTGTTTATAGGGTCATCATTTACATATAATCTAGGAAAATGGCAATGCCCCCCTTCGCTGGTCTGCAATCACAGTTGTCCTGGGCCTGAGCTACTTTTCCAGTCCAAAAACATGTTAAGTGTGCTGTGTTGACCAGTAGGCTACAAAACTTACATAGAGGTTTTTGATGCCTTTGAAGTCATTTTCCTTGATTTCAGTTATTTTATTGTTCTGAAGGTCGATCATTAATGCGTCTTTGGGGATGTTCTTTGGCACTGCTTTTAAACCTGTGAAATGAAAAAGAGGTGGTTAAGGGGAGTTAGTGAAGAATTTCATGTGCCCTGCTTTTTTAGAGAAGAATGAAGAAAATATTCTACTTTGAATCTGAATTCAGAGACAGTCTTGAGGTTTAAAAGAAAACAGAATGCACAGTTGACACTTTTTGCAGTCATTATACATTTTAGCATTTAATTTTTACCTCTGAGGTTGAGATTATTCATACATGGTGTATTGAACCCATAGCTCAGCAATGATTGATTAAAATAAGTTATGTGTTTTCAGTGTTTGAATGCCTTTGGGCAGTTATCTACTTTGGCCATGCCCTTCAGTTGCGTTTTACTACTATAGAAACCATGAATGCTTCATTAATATTATTCCAGGATTTCTTTTCTATTTAATTTCACTTAATCACATTTAATTTTGACATGAACGCCGGAATTCAAATGGGACCTATTCATTTCCTCATTTGTTGCTTATGAGGTACAGTTGTCATTCTGTTACAGAATGGGGATGGTTTTGTTTTGTGCTCTTTAGATGACTAAGAAAAAAAGAATCTGCAAAGGGCTACGAGTTCCCTTTTGACTGCAGCCATGAGTGCATTGTCTGTGACTGAACATTTGGTATGCATCTTCGTTCTGCTATGCAGTGAGCACATTTTAATGTTAATTAATAGAATATGAAGTCATGAAAGATGACAGATGCCCTGGAGATGCATGACTTGTTTTGTTGAATTTTGTTTTGTCTGCGCATTTTCTGCTTTGTAGTTTGTGGCCCCTACTGTAAAACCGGGGGGTTCCGAACAGACCTAAACAACTTTTGTTTACTTTTTACAAGGATGTTTGCCTCTGTCCAGCTCCCTGCTCTTTGGGCTGTAACAGAGCTTACAGTTCAGAGCTCTATATGGAATTAAAGATGTGAGAATACATGGTGATGAGAAGAAGCTCATCATGTCCCCGCAGACTGGAGGGCGTCCGGGCCTGCAGCTGCATCACCCCAGCAGTCTCTGCTACTGCAGCACGAGCTGGCGTGTAGGCCATGGGTTACACGTTGTTGTGCTCTGAGAGGAGCTGACCAGCCAGTTTAACTAAGTTTAACTAAAATAACGAAATTAAACTTGTGGTGTGCTACCAACTTAATGTATTTTTCAAGTAATGTAATAGTTTTGGGTTCTCACAGTATATTTCGTGATCCTATGGATCAAAAATAATGAAGTGTATTTTATGGAAAGCTGTACTCTTTCCTCGGGGAGAATGCTTACTTGCTCGCCATCTAGTGGTGAAGAACGCATCACTGATGTAAGTTTTGTGGCCAAAGAATCCTGGCATGTCTACTATATACAGCAATTACTCAGCCATGTTCAGGTGATATTTGAGTGGATGTTCCATCTCCACATAGATGCAGGTTTTTCCAAAGGCGTAAGTTGTCGCTAGAATAGCAGTGGCCCAGAACCCTGTGATTCCCCTAACTGAAAAGCAGATTTTATCTGCTCTCAACAGAACCACTGAAAGAATGTTGGAACAATCATTTGTTTGTGTTCCCCCCCCATTACCTGACCTTGCATACTCATTTACAATAATAAATGAGTAATGATGAAAACACGTTTGTTTACAGATTCAACATAAACCTCCCCCTTAAGACAGCATTTTGTAAGTAAAACGTCGAAAGAATGCTGTTTTCAGCCCTTATTCGGGAATTTCAGGCAATATTGACCGACAATAGTTACTTTCTTTTGAATGAAGCGTGATAGCTAGCTATGTCATGGAGAGTAGTTAAAAAAAAAAACTAAAAAAAACAACGGATCCTTATTGGACTTGTTTTCCCTCAGTGTCGAGTTGAGCTGAGTGTTTTATAGGTATTTTCAGGTGCAGCCACAGTGCTGTCTGGTGGGTTTTTTTCTCCTCAACAATAAAGTTTTTGTTTAAGTGAGTCAGATGTGTTCTAAGTGCACAAGACCGAATGTGCTTTTGACATCAAGATGGAAAAACCATTACTGCTGTGACAATGAGTAGCAGGTGTGTCTGTGTCTGAGTGAGTGCACGTGTGTGTCTGTGTGTGTGTGTGTCTGTCAATTAAGGAATATGCGTCCTCTCACCCAGATCTGAGCACTGAATCACCCTGAGGAAGCACTGGCAGCCGAATGGACACTCCGGTTCAGGGGGCGGAGAGCCTTTGGACGGAAACAGGAGGTTGCTATCGTCGTCGTCATCATCCCCGGCATCCTGCTGCATGATGTCATGATGCCTCAGGAAATTCATAATATTGATTGGCTCGTAGGGCTTGGCCTGGCACAGTGCCAGGAGGCAAAGTAGTACAATCTCCCTCATGGCAGGGCCCAATTTCTGACAGCAGCGTTTAAAGAACCCTGGAGAGAGACATCGGTGATCATTATTCATTCGCTTGGCAGATGTCCAGAACAAAGCTGCAAAGCCATTCGTTTTACTCTAGCTTGACCTTTGTAGGGAGAAGTACTTTTCCTGGTAAGCATTACCTGCTCACCAGCATACCAGGGTCCCCCCTGAAATGTGTTCTAAGAAACCCCCAGCCCACAGCCCCAAATGGTTTCCATGCCCTGGTCATTTTGTGAAGTGTAAATTCATATTGCATGACCTGCCACTGACTTTTGTGGGAATTCTTTGGTGGCACAATGGTGCTGTTGAAAGCACTGTCACCTCACAGCAATAAATAAAGTGTTATAGCTAGCTGTGTCACGGACAGTAGTTGTAAAGTAATCTGTTTTACAGGTCGTTGCTGTAAAAGAGCATGCATGCTCAGTCAACCGCCCCTGTATAAATACAGGTCAATGGATAAAATAATTTCATGTAGTTGTTTTCTGAACAGTGATGAAAGATGTAGATGATCTGTAATTCAGGTATTCTGTTATAATGCTCCTCCAACTCTACTGTCCTATTTACATCCAGACATCATCTAAATGTGTAATCAATGGCCTCGGTATTTAATTTGTTAATGCTGTTTGTGCATATAACATGGTTACTATTGTTACTGTTACAAGTTGTATTCTGTTCTTATGGTTTGTCCTGAGGAGAACTGTTTTACAGACTTAAAGATTCTCAGCCAGTTTACACATGTACTGCTGTGATGCAGTTTAACGTTCTCATATCTACAGCCTCAAAGCAGTTTAATGTTCTCACATGTACAGCCTCAAAGCAGTTTAATGTTCTCACATGTACAGCCTCAATGCAGTTTAATGCTCTCACATGTACAGCCTCAATGCAGTTTAATGCTCTCACAGTCAGCCTCATGCGTTTAATGTCTCACATGTACAGCCTCAATGCAGTTTAATGTTCTCACATGTACAGCCTCAATGCAGTTTAATGTTCTCACATGTACAGCCTCAATGCAGTTTAATGTTCTCACATGTACAGCCTCAATGCAGTTTAACGTTCTCACATGTACAGCCTTGAAGCAGACCCTCAGGATCTGGCTAGCCCACCATGCGCCGTCCTGCTACTGCACAATTTAAACAGTGTTTTTATTGTGTCTGAATATGACTTTACCTCCCGCGCTCTGTGCCTGTGAGGGACGCTGGTACTGAAGGGGAACGCTGTTTACATGGAGTTTGTCTGGAGTGCAGAGAACCGTTTCACCTTTCAGTAAAATGCTCTGCTGTTTCATTTTAGCGTTAAAGCTCTGTGGGGCTCCTGATCATGCATGCATGGCTGAAATACATAGTTCACCTCCTGCATAGTTGAGTAGACTGTGGAGATGCAGCAGTGGCAGATTAACATACTTGTTGATTCACATTGTTTAAATTTGCACATCGGAACGGTGGCTGGGGAATTTTAAATATTAGTAGAACAATGGACTTTTGTGACCTTTTGCAAAATGTGACTGCATTCAGTGAATTGCATTTTTTCCTTCTTTGTCCAGACATGCATAAAATGTAAGGGAAGAAATGCATTTGTAAACTGCACGCTGTAATTTTGTCAATGGGGATGTCACACGAGCCTCTTATTTTACTGCTGCTTCTGCTGAAATATATCAGGCATCACTGTATCAGGAGGGTTTGTGACAGGAAATAGGAGTCTTAAAGGGATGAGGCAGGGTTCAGCATCAGTAAAACAGGAGATTCTACAAACCCCAGATTAAAGTTTGAATGTGCTGCAGGTGTGCATGTATGAAACTAATTCAGTTTAATCAAAGCTTAGTAAAACACAGTTTTGTTTGCTTTTGCTGTCTATATCAGTTTCTTCTTTTGTGTTGACAGTGAAATATTTTTAAGCCTTATTAATTACAATTTTTCATACATGCTGTGTATGTGCAGTGTTTATGTCAGTCGTGCAGCAATTTAGTGTGCAGGTGATAGTCAAAATAAGCTTAACAATTTCAGAGTATTGTTAAAATATAAGCATTAATTTAGAACATTTTTTAAAAGCTTTTATCAAGTAGGTTCATGCAGATCTGTCTCTTTTACTTCAGTTTCTATTGCTGTATTTATTCACAGCAGTACATTTACCTGTAACAAAAATAATGTCCCCCTCCCATAGTAATAGAAAACGCATACCTTAGGAAAATTGTGTTTAATCCTCGTTTTATCTTGAGGGAAAATTGTGAAATTAGATTCAATTGACGGTAGATCCAGTGTCCACAGGAAAAAAAGAAAAAAAAAAGGTTTTAAAAAGGAATTAAAAAATAAATAAAAAAGACAGCAAAAAGCCCCGAATGGAAATAAAAGGCTGCTGTTGCTGGCACGGAGGCTTGCGCTCAAATAAAGTGCTCTCACATCACGGTGTTCACGACAGATATCGAAAGCGCATTGTTACCACTCATATGTTTCTCATCAGCACTTGAGCCTCCGCCAGGAGCTTTAGCCTGCTTCTGAGTGCCCAGCCCCAGTCTTTACACAAGATCCACTGGTAGGTCCTTTGCCCACTGGAATAAACAGGTGGCTTCCTGCCATTCTAAATATTATACCTGGCTTTAAACGCGCATGCCGTTACATAACACTGAGGAATGGGTTTGGAAAGCCAATGCTTTTCACAACAAAAAAAAAAAACTGATTTCTTAAATTTCTTTCTATGAATCATCATCGATTTTAATTCTGGGTATCGATTTGCCAGAAAGTTATGTAAAGGGATCTGGGAAGCACGCAGCCTGTTCACTTTCACCTGTTTTACTATCTTTCATTGAGCAGGATGCACTGACCGCAATTCAATTCAAATGTGCATTTCAGCGGATGGATATGCTCTGTTGTTCGTATGAGTGAACTTGGTTGTGATATTGAGAGGATCATTAGTCATCAAGTTTTTGTTTTAGCTGTAGCCAGATACAGAACAAAATGAGAAGCAACGATATACAGGTATGAATGTAACTGCTAATATTCTCCCTTCTTATGTAACTTGCATATTAAATGTATTCATTCGTTTGTTGATGCTCGTGCTCATACATAGTACTAGACAGCCAGTAATTGGTTTACCATGAGGGAGTTTATGACCGCAGCTAGTTTCCATTTGGCATCCCCCCTGCTGGCCCCTTCCTAAAGAAAACACCTTGTGCATTATGAGCAGTTTGTGCATTAGAGCCGTACTTTAAATGCACTGATAGTGATAACATGACAGGCACAGTGGTGCAGTCTGCAGGGCGGCCGATTCTCTGCCCATATAGGCCTATATGAATCCCCCCATTCACAGGCGTTGCAGAGCTGCGGTGGTGCAGGCGGGCTGCAGGCTGGCGCACGCTCAGACAGAGATTCATAGGTGCTGCAGAGCTGCGGTGGTGCAGGCGGGCTGCAGGCTGGCGCACGCTCAGACAGAGATTCATAGGTGCTGCAGAGCTGCGGTGGTGCAGGCGGGCTGCAGGCTGGGGCACGCTCAGACAGAGATTCATAGGTGCTGCAGAGCTGCGGTGGTGCAGGCGGGCTGCAGGCTGGCGCACGCTCAGACAGAGAGCACCCTGCCCGCCCGCTGTGCTGCGCTGCACTGGCATGGTCAGGGTTTCAGTTCAGGCAACGGGACGAGCTTTCACTAGGGACACGACACGGCAGCCCCTGATCCTAAGGGGATTTTAGAATAGGTGCACATTGCAGAAGTGTTGCCCCCACACTCTTTCTCTCACACACACACACACACACACACTCACTCACTCACTCACACCATATCATTTCAATTAGAATCCTGAATTTTGGAACTGTTTTTCATTCATTGTATTTATCATTCATAATTAATATCACATTCATTAATATATGATTGTGAATGAGGCTAGTTGTGATATTTTACCCGAGTTGTTAAGAATTAGTTTCAGTCAAGCTTGTAGTAAGCATATGGAAACCCTTGCATTTAATATGGTCAAACCAACTTTCAATAACAATGTGTCCATTATTCTCCTGTTTTTCATTGAATTATTAATCAGCATACTGTCACATCAGATTTCAAGATTACTGACAGTAAATACAGTGATACACTTAGTATCTATGACAGTCTGAAGATGAAAATAGACTATTTAATACAAATATTGGATGTTTTTCTTACCTGTTTGAGAAATCCAAAACCAATCCTTGCCTTATAAGAACATGATATATGGCTGTCCTGCAAACCTTCTTCAGGAATAAATTTAAATAAAACCTGAATTTTAAGGTTGAACTGAATCTAAGCAGCTCCTGCTGAGTGGTTACATTAAATATAATAAACACGTTCCAAAGAAGAACATCACAAACTCTTCCTCTTTAGCCAAAGTGTAATGCATGAATATTTAGCACCTGACCGATATTCGAAAGAGATTAGCATGACACACGCCTATTATATTTTAGACATGAGCAGCGTTTGGTGTTTTACGTCCTTGTGCAGCTGTCCAGACCATGTTTCAGAGGATGATGGTGACAAGCCTCTGAAGATTAAATTAAAAATAGACACCGACGGAGACTGGAGAAGCATAAATCAAATGTGAGCAGTTATATTTAGAAGTTATGAGGTAGTTCCCCGCTCAGATTATGGCATCGTTGTCGGTATTCCGAACAGTTGTAATGAAATACTTCCTTGCATTAATTATAAAACACAAACTTTGGTTTGAAGCAATCCAGCACAGATTGCAGAATTTGGACTTTATTAAAAAGGGGAAACACATCATGAATGGTTTCACCCCAGTTGACCATAGAAGTCTGGAATGCGTTTTATTACTGCTGGGTTTTTTCTACATGGAACCTGATACAGCACTTTGCCCACCCAAACACTGAACTCCAGACATTCCTATCAGAGTCTCGCAGGCCTAACCTAATGCGACCCATACGAGGAACGTTTCCATACAGTCTGGCAGCATGCACTCCTTAGAGCAGATCAATACCGGGGGAAGTCATTGGAGGGACAGTACACTAGGCAGTGTTCGGTCATAGTTTTATATCTGGCTCAGTTTAAAATTTGTCCTAAAAAAAGAGTACTGTCTTCTGTAAAGACATTAAAATGATAAGCTACCCCATCTGAGTAAGCAGTTTGGTTTTTTTTTTGAAAGTTGCTCTTGGGATGCTATGATTTAGCATCTGTATGGTGATTAAACATCCATACAGAGGAGGAACTTGCATACTGCAATGGAACATCCCTGCAGAGATATTACAGCCATGCAGAGATGTTCAAAGAATCCAAGACCTTGAGTCCTCTGTGTGTATCCTCAATGGCGTCAAGTATAAATAAGTGTCCTCATGATGCATGACCTGGCCTGCATTCAGCATATTCCAGAGGGCACTTGGACACTGAGTGATGTGAATGTTAGTGTGTGTGTGTTTGTGTCTGGGTGTGTGTACCGTGGTATGTTTTCTGAGGTGCTTAGGTATGTAGTGTATGTGTTTTTGGTCACTGTCTAATCTGGAGGATGGTGCCTGTGTCTCATGACATTTTCACTGTGTTGCTGCTCTTGAATAGACTCTGCACTCCATAAAGTCAATACAAGATGCAGTGCCCTTGCTTGCAAAACAGTAGTTACACAAGGAATGATCAGTACCTAATGAACTGAAAAGAAAAAAATAGTAAAAGTAAATTCACATTAATGCAGCAATTGGTAAATGTGTAGGCTATATTCCAAATAGATATTGGCATGAAATCATTGCTTTAAATTTTTATTTATTTGCTTTTTTTAACAGTGCCACATTGTTCTGTCTGAATACTCTAACAGTGAATCCAAAGTCTCTGATGGTGAAATAAATATAAGGATGAACTTAGAACTTTTACCTTGGTAGAGGTTATTTCTGGTTATTGCCTCCAAACACAGGAGGTAGAAGCACTGTTTAAATGATGGCTTATTAATTGAGCAAAAAAATCCTACCTCATTTTTATTTATGGTTTCTTTAAAAAGGGACAGATTGATACACTGAACAATCGCCACAGTGTGCATAGCTTATGCTCGTTTTCAGTACCCATCCTTTTCATAGGAAAATCCTTTAATTTATGAAAGCAATGAAATAACAGGTCAAATTTAGAGATTAGCTTTTACCTGTAGACTACTCCTAGCTTGTTCTCATGTGACCGGAGTAAATGTTTTATGTTCTCCTCTCAGTACTGGACTCATATGAACCGTCACTACTGGGTAGAAAGCCAAGATGTGCGAAAGGTACGGTTTTCTTCAGGACACAGCTGCTGCAGGTTTTTGGAAGCTCGGTGCGCAGTGCTGCAAAGTCCGGTTTATTTACTCCCCTGTAAGACTCTGAGGGAAAGGGCAGATTTTGTTCATGAGCACCAAGAGTACCAAAGGTTTTGGAAGACCTTGGTTTATTTTTATAACCAGCCCAAGAGCTGAATAATACTCAGATGAAAAAATATCCAGGGTCAATTTGGGACAAAATTTATATGTGCTTACTTCACCAGAAAATTCAGTTTGGAGAACAGTCCAAATCTATGCTCATGACCTAGGCTTGGCAGGGATTTAAACCATGAAGACTATTTTCTTACATAATCTCTCTAGGGGTGTAATATTTTCCAAGAAGTTAAATCATATTTGGTACAGTAGGGAGAATTGTATTTGTGCGCTACTGTTGGGACTTTAGGGCTTTCTACCTCTGTCAGGACCACATATAGTAAATAATGCTTCCCTTACATGGAAAATAGCTTTTTAAAGTCCAGCTTATCAGAAAGGGGAATACATTTTACAAAATAGTTTCATTATTTCAATTGATTTTTTCATAGTATTAAGTTTTCTTATTTTGGTAAATAAGATTCTCAAAATAAGACATTTGTGTTCAGAATCAGTGTATGGTTCTAAAAAAGTCTTGGTTGGGGTTATGTGAAATCATGACGTTAGCTCATCCCGTTTCGACACATGGAGCACAGAAGGTATTTCAAAGACAGTTTTAAGACAGTTAACCATTTTGTGTGCATTTATAATCTGTTACACATTTAGACATCCATGTGTATGCACATATGTGACAGCAGGCATATTTATTTTATATATTTCATCAGGAATGGAAGATCTGCCATTTTAGGAGTCACCTTGGGTAAAACGGTCCATACGGATGGGGAATTTAGTGTTGTGCAAAGAATGTGTCTGTATAGCAGACACATTTCTGGATGATGTTTGCTGAGACAGAAGTAAAAGTCTTAGGGTACCACTGTTTAACTGGGAAGGACACACCGTTCTGTGAGTGATTTTATTTCATAATTTAGAAAAACTTATGCCATTTGTTTTTCTCTCAACTGCAAATCTTGGGTGAGTTCTCTAATTACTCGGACTACATTCAGCCTGAATATTACATAAACCAAAATACAAATAAAAGTCAGCACTTAATCAGCAAGTTATATCGCAAAAATGTGTCTGCGCTTCAGAAAAGGAAAGTGTCTGAGAAGACCAGGCTGAAATTTTACTTAAGTCACATGACTGATCTAAAAGCAGCCCCTTGTGTGGAAACCGTCTATCATGCAGTGGTGGTGGAGTGTGAAGCAGGAGCTGTGCTCTTTTAATATGGTCTCTGAGGCTGTTTATGGTGATGGACCTTTGCATTCTGCCCATACTGGAATATAATTTTGAGATATCTGTGGAAAATATAATGACCTGTCAAATATTTGCTTGGAAGTCTCACCATGCAACAGTGATAAATGTTGTTACATACTGTAATGGTCTGAAACGTCTGCAACATTACAGAATTTGTTCACAGCAATGACTTATGGTCCTGTGGTCATATTTTCCAATGGCTGATCTGCTAGTGATGTGATGATAGATTTATTCTGTTCTATATTCTGCCAGTGACCATACAGTATGGGTCCAGTTACTCTTTCGGAGTATCACAGTACAAGTACCACAGTTTCATGTTGGCTTGGTTTAATTCTTTTTTATTTGGTTGTTTAGTTCAGACTTTGACATCAGTACGGTTTGAATAATTAAACTATGGTAGCTATCCCGTACATTTGTTTGTTTTTAAAATACATATGTGACATTGCAGTACAAAAGGGTTATCCCCACTCGTAATATGTGGCAGCAAAATATGCATAGTAAAGAAATACAGACATCAACAACACATAGTTTAACAAGTGTCAGTTGTAACAAAAATAACATTTGTGAAAATACAAATATTGATGATTGTAGCATATTTGCACTTGCATCTACATTTGCACTTGCATTTGAATTTAGGTTGATTTACAATGGGTATGGCTTGGAGGCAGAGTCATTTGAAATAGGTAATTATTACCCAGAAAACTTGCGGTGAATGCTGTCCCATCTTCTTCACTACTACCATTAATATGTCAAAACAAGCTCAATACCACTCTCATTTTTAATACCAATAAGTAATACCAGTTAGGCCACGGAAAGTTACATTTCCTTGGTTTGTCTGTTGATGTTGTGCTGTTAAGTACTGCGATAACCTATGCAAAGGTACTTTAATCTACGTATCAGTTGCACATTTAACTAGTGACCAAAATCAGTACTGTTTAAACCCAAATTTCAGTAGTGTTCTGTAAACAAACATGCATAACGAGACCCTTCTCCATTTTTCTCCTAACAAAGTGGCCCCATCTTTTCCCTGTAAGGAATCATCTGAATATGAGTCGTGTAATAAAAGCAACTGTGGGCATGTTACTCGCTCTAGGAAGAAATCCAGATTCCTGGTTCATGTTCTCTGTGCTTCTGATTAAAAATGTGAACAGTATAAGCTAATATATGACCAACAATGTTTGAAGAATGAGAATGTATTTGGAGATGTATTTCAAATAAATGGCTCTCCATAGTGCAAAAATAGGGAAAAATGATCTTACTATAAGATTTATCTCTCAGATTATTAAATACATAACTACGAAGTGTCATAATGGAGAACATTTTGTCAAAGGTTCATATGCAAATTAACTTATGTCCTTTTATATAAAGGTTTTGATGAAGAAAAATGGGAGCCATAGAAGCCTGTCATAATCAGAGGGAGTTAATACACAAATTAATCTTATAAAATAGTCTGGTACATTCTTATTTTATAGCCAACTCAACATGAGAAAATCAGAATGGCTTTGTTCTGGTTTTTCTTGGATGTAGTGGTCGCCTGCTTAGGGGGAACAGGCTTATTTTTGTTTTCATCGGCCTGCGGTAAGAACAGAGCGAAATAAAGGCGCTAATTGGTCTTCTGAGGTTTCAAAACGATGCTCAAGTAAGAGTGTATGCAGGAGAAGGCAGTGGGTGAAATTTTCCTGGTGTCGATGACGTTGTTCTCCAGACGCAGTGTCATAAGGCTCGAGTCTTCTTCACTCGAAGGGTCGCAGAACGCATCTTCTGCAATGCTCCTGGAAGAAGGAAATACATGGCCAGGCTGATCAGCTTTCTTCGTTTTAGCTGCATAACTCATCCAGAGTTTTAAAAATATCACAAAATGAGAAGCAATAGCCTTGTGCTTTTTTCAAGTTAAACGTATGTTGAAAGACTTTTTGTTTGAAAAGTATAGCAGGTGAAAATCTGTGTTGTCATTAGTAACACTGCATTTATTGGCTTAAGAATGCAGTTATTTTTTAATGTACTTAGCAGGCATCCTTACCTATGGTAACTGATGTTCCTTACATTTGAATGTACTTTCCATTTTTTTAGCAATTGGATGCTTACTCAAGTATCTAACCCTAACCCTAAAACAAACCATAATTTACTGAAATAATTCAGCCTGAGTACCTACAAATGGTACAGTACAAGTATTGTCCCCCATCTGCTCATTTAATCCTCAGCCTTTTGGATACAATCTGTGCTCCTGAACTACCAAGTCACCTTGTTATGATTCAGTAACACTGAGTGAATAAAGCCAAGTCATCGCTCCTTCAACAAAAAAAAAATATTTTTTTTTTTTTTTTTGTTGCTGCTGAGAGCAGGTGTTGTGTAGGCAATGGTCCATAGCAGTGAGGCAGGCCGTGAGGTTTTTCTGGGTGAAGTTGAGACTCACCCTATGTTGTTGTCATTGAGCCTAAGGAATCTCAGAGACTTCATCTCTCTGATGGAGAGCGGCACGGTGGTGAGCTGGTTGTGGTCTAGAAACAGCTCTGACAAGGAGCGGAAGGACCCAAAAAAGGACACCGGGTCCACCCCTTCGCTGTCCAACTTGTTGAAGGAGAGGTACAGGTACTCGATGCCAGGATCCATGTGGGCAAACACGTAGCCTGGAATCCTCTCTATTTGGTTGCCAACAAGAACCAGGTGGACCAGGGATCTTGGCAGGAACGATGGAACGTGGTAAAGCTTGTTGTGTGAGAGGTCTATGGACTCCAGGTGCCTTGTAGAAACCAGAACCAGGACATCAGACTTAATGCAGTTTTGATTAAAAGCAGAGCTGAAGATTGTTCATGCAGGCTCAGTTCATCCCTGTGATTAAATGTATGATTTCTGAACAAAACATGACTGACTTCTTTAAAGCCTCGTCTATGTGAAATGTGTGAAGTAAGACATAATATAACCAGTGTATTGAGGTTTGCCGTGGAAATGACTTTTTATAAAGCTGAACTTCATATGCAAAAGTTGAGCAGCGAAGAAAGAAAAGCTGCATCCGCATTAGTTTGGTTGGATCGCGGTCCAAGTCGACTTGTTTTTCATGTATGGGGTATTTAGAATCATCCCTTGACATATGGTCCCAAGGCATGGTGTGTTCACAATTTAACCTCATTAAATCATAGCTGACATCATACAGAAGGAAACCAGACTCCAGCTCTCTCAGTCTGTTTGGAGGTTTTTGTAGCAGAGAGATCAAAGGCAGCCTATGGACCTAGTACTTGTGAAGAGCAGTCTGTGTTGGTTGTTTACTTTATGCCAGTGGTGTAATAGCACATTCAGGCTTAAGCCAAGACTTGATTTGAATTATAGAGCAGGGCATAGGCTATGCCAGAATCCTTTATTTACTACTACTCTAATTAGGCATTTTGTTTGCTACATCTTTTACAAATAAAAGAAGGGCTTTGATAATTTGTGAAAGACTTGCACTAAAACAAGTATCCATATGTGAATGTGTTTACTGTCCACCAGTATCCATATGTGAATGTGTTTACTGTCCACCAGTATACATATGTGAATAGGTTTATTATGCATGTGTGAATTAGTTTACTGTGCACCAGTACACGTGTGTGAATAGATTTGCTATACATCACTATCGGTGTGTGAATAGGTTTATTAAGCACCAGTTTTCATGTGAATAAGCTAACTTGGTTCCAGTATTCAAGTGGACAAGTTAACGGTGCACCAGTATTGAAGTTAATAAATCATCAGTATATCAGTGAATGAGGTGAAATCTCAGGGGCCTCCTGGCAAGAACCGTGTCCTGCTTATTCCTGTCAGCTGTCTTGATCCTCTGAATACTTTGTTTTACACCGTTACTCAATGTTATATTCTATATTACTTTATAGTAAGTATACTAAGAGTAAATAACCCTAATTGTTTTTTTTACCATTTAAAATAATGCCTAAATCATTTTGCTGTTACAAATGGTGCTGTTTTTTTTAAGCCTGCGCTCTTAAGAACATGGATAGTTATTGACAGCACTTAAATAGTATATTACCTCCTAAGAACGTGGATAGCTAATGACAGCACTAAAATCATACACCACCTCAAAGAAACGCTGATAGCTAATGACAGCGCTTATGTAGTATACTACCTCCTAAGAACCTGAAGAGCTAATTACAGCACTTAGCTGTACATAGTGCACTACCTCTTAAGAACATGGACAGCTAAATGACAACACTTACTTGTGATTGATCCAGGCCAAAGGAGCAATCCTAGTCTCATCTAGCCGATTGTGCCTTAGGACAACAATATTCAGGTTTCTTGAGTGATTGAAGACAGTTTCTGATATTTCTTCAATGACATTGTTTTCAAGATGGAGTTCCTGAAAAGCAGCAAGAATAATGCTTGACATGTATTCATTTCTATAGTATGCAATCACTGCCCATATTACACTTCATAAGAGTATCACTGCCATTGGCAGTACACATAAAAGTATGTTGTAGTCTAATAACCTGCTAAAGTATCTATTTGTGTGGTGAGGTGGAGTGATCTGGATAACCGTAATTGTTGTTTTGACTTAAATGTTTTCCCAGAGGTGAAATCCTGATGACTTAAAATACTAGATCGCAAGTAAATGCTTATTTACCATTTACAATGCATATAATGTATGATATGAAAACTGATATGTAACAGAAGTAGGTTTTTTTGGCTTATGAAGAGTGGTGTTATTTATCACCTTGATTACAGCCAAAAAACATAAATATTAAAATACCTGCACCCCCCCCCCAATGGCAGTGTAAGTATATGTTCCGTTCTGTTTTTCCTGTAACTGCAACTGAGACATTATTTCAGCTGTACAAACATTTTTTCTATGGAGTTCTGTGATGTTGAATGGCATGAAATTATTCACTGAACCTTAAATACTGAGATCTAAGTGCAGATTTAATTGAGATAGGCAATGGATTGGGAGGGCTTGTTAATGGTTCCTCAACAAAATGATTTGGATGATGCACCCTGCCTCTGGAGGTCTGAATTGCGGTCCGTTAAAAACAGATGCCTGTTTACCAGGCAGTGCTGATTTTATTCAGGCCCCGGCAGAGACTATGACAGGGTAAATGTGCATCAGCTGAATTCAGCGTTGCACATGAATTCTCCACATTCTGGTTGGCATTCCCATTGAGGACAAACAGTGCCGTGGCTGACTTTCGGGCGGTGCCAGTGGTATCCTGGGCGACGCCCACCTGCAGAGATGCGGGGAGGCCCTGTGGAATGGTGCGGAAGTGGTTTCTTCCCAGTCGCAGGTAGGACAGCTGCGCGAGGGGCAGGAAGGCTGAGGGAGCCACGTTTCCCTCACTCAGCATATTCCCTTCCAACTCCAATGTGATGAGGTTCTTCAGATCTGTCAGGGATTACAGTGCGTGGAAAAGTTTTTTTTATTACCTGGTACAGTGGACTAGCACTGCTGTATGTTGCATTATGTTATTAAATATTGTTACTGGGGAGATTAGTTGTTTATAATGGACATTTTAGTTATTTGGCAGATGTTTTTAGTCAAAGCAGCCTGTAACAGGTTAGAATTTCTATGCCGTTTTCAAAAACAAACATTAAGCACATTATCTGTCTATGAAGTCGGGCGGTTTTTCAAGGGAAATTTAACATGAGGGCACATGGATGGGTAAAATGCAGACGAGTACTTTGAGGAAAATGTAGACTTTCATTAGCCTGTTTTATTCCATTTCTGCAGTGTGCCTGCAATGTTAAACTACACCTCACTGTTACCCTGACCTAAATTTCCACTAAGCAATCCAAGGTGACAGTGGTAAGGGAAAACTCCCTGAGTATTTATAAATGGTGTAGAGTTCCTGTACTTTGCATGCTGTTCTCATTAATGCCTCGAAGGTTGTTTTCATTGATCTTCAGCTCCTGTAAGCTGGGGGGCAGCTCTGAGGGAATGAACTCCAGGAGGTTTCCATCCATGTACAGGCGTGTCAGGAACTTCAGACCCTTTAAGGAGTACAAGGACAAAAAGAGACATTCATTTAGGGGTTAACGAGAAACATTCGTTGACAATCCTGAAGGCTTTTAGGGGACCTAAATATGAGTGAGCGAATACTGGATAAGCAGAGGGCATTGGCATGATGTCCTGTGTGTATCAGTTTCTCCTGTTATTTTGTTGGTCTATATTTCTCCTGTCAGACAGATGGTGTTGGTTTCTCCTGTGCTCTGAGACTGGGAGTGTCATGTAAACAGTCTCTCTCTCTTTCTCTGCTTCGTTTTTGTAGACTGCTCAAGCTCCCCAGTGCAAAGAGCTCGTGCTCGTTTTTGTCCTCTACAACAAGTTATTTGGACCCAAGAAAAATAAGGAAGAAAAGCATAATGTGTTCCTAGAATACCGCTGATGTTTTACACAAACGAGTGCCATGGAATTTGTTTTTCCTCTTTAGAAGAGTCCCGCAGGCTTCTGTCTGAGCAGGGTGGGAGAGGGGCTCGTTGTCAAGGCCTGAGTGCTCTGTTGTGAGCAACCTGTGAGTTCCATTGCACACAGCTCAGAAAAGCCAGACTCTGAAATGGGGTCCAAGCCATGAAAGAGAACGTTAGGTGGGATTTGTAAGCGGTGATGCCATGCGTAATCTACAGGGCTGTCAACATATGTGTGCTTGAAATACAAAGCAAAGTTTGAATTTGGCTTTTTTGAGGTAGATGTAATAATGCCAGGTTGGTTATAAAATAGTATTTCTTGCCGAAAAAAATGATAGTTTTGCAGATGTGTATATACTATTCAAGCATTTGCAGATGGATATATACTATTCACACATATGCAGATGGATATATATTATTCACACATTTGCAGATGGATATATACTATTCAAGCATTTGCTGATGGATATGTACTAATCACACATTTGCAGATGGATATATACTATTCATGCATAATGGTAAAATCATAAGGTTGCTGCCAGAGAAAGCATGGAAATTTCACATTTCATATTAGTTCAAGAAAAAATGGCAGGTCAGTCAAGTAAATCCGAGATCTCCTAAAGCTACTGGCACCTGGTGATTCTTTTAAAATGCAGTAGACGTTATTTTGAAATACGAAATAATTTCCACATGTAGTCCATTATTTAAATGATGCTCAATCTTGAAAAATGGAGCAAATGTTTCACACGTTAATTTTGGATTGCTTGTGGCCAGTTTAGAATCATCAGACATTGGAATGCATAGTTGGGGCTTTTGGAACCATGATTACACTACCTCTCTCCAATTGCAGTTTGAATTGCCATTGATTTATGCAAGAACTACTGTGTGTGTATCAAGGATAATCCCTATCCAATATGTTGTGGGGGAAAGGAAACGGACGTCGTTTCTTTACTTTGAACACTTGCGGGTGGATGCCGGATGAAGTGAGTTTGTTCTTGCTGAGGTTGATCCACTCCAAGTTGGGGAGGCCGTTGAAGGCCCCTTCTGGAACCGTGGTGATATCATTCCCTGTGGGCGGAAAATAAGCCACATGAGATCAGCTCTTCAAATCGTTAAAATGACTCTGCTTATTTATGAAAAGGCCACTTATCTGACCCACAGCTGTAATAACTAAAACCACTTTTTTTTTTTAACAAGGGGAAATAGTTTGGACGTTTTGGTCCCGACTTTGTATCTGGGTGCCATAACTTTTGAATCTTTAATCAAGATGAGTGCACAACTCCAGCTGGTGCTGTGTGACCTCTTCACATTTTAGTGTAGATGAACCGGAAACATCTTACCTATTTCCATCTTGTCTACTCCTACTTTTTTAAGCCTTGGGACCAGAAGTATCTGGACACCCTTTGGTCTGTTGCTGTTTTTCCAGATTTGGAAGCTGCAAGCCAGGGCTATTCACCCAATCAGTGCCCAACCTCACTAATGCTTTTCTGGCTGAATGGAAGCAAATCCCTGCAGCAATGCTCCAACATCTAGTATAAAGCCTTCCCAGAAGAGTGGAGGTTGTTATAGCAGCAATGGTTGGACCAACTTCATATTTATGCCCATAATTTTAAATTTATGGATGTCAGGTGTCCACATACTTGGCCATGTATTGTACCCTGTGTATCCTGTGACCCAGGACTGGAAGATGTGTGTAGTTTTGATGGCTACCTCACCTTCTAGGCTCAGAGCCTTGAGTTGGGGGATGGACAGCGGTGGGATGTTGGTGAAGTGGGCGTTCTTGCAGGTTACTGTGACGTCGGAGATGACGCAACCGGGGGGGAGGGAGGGGTTGAGGTGGTTGGGTTCCTCAACCCGAGGAGCAGGGAGGGGTGCGGCCTCCCCTGGGGAGGTGCGCCGCCGTGGCATTTCAAAAACATCTCCTCTCAGCCAGATTTCCTCCTCTGACCCCACCTCATAATCTTCTCTCTCCTCCCACTCTCTCTCCAGTCCCTCCAACTCCCTCTCTCGTCCCTCCCACTCTCTCTCACCTCCTTCCCACTCTCTCTCACCTCCTTCCCACTCTCTCTCTCCTCCTTCCCACCCTCTCTCTCCTGCTTCCCACTCTCTCTCTCCTCCTTCCAACTCTCTCTCGCCTCCCTCCCACTCCCGCTCGATGTCCTCCCCCACTCCTTCCCAGTCCTCCTCCAGCACCCTCAGCAGCTGCCTCCTCTCCATCTCCAGCCTCCTCCTCCTGTCCTCCTCCAGCCTCCTCTCCTCCTCCATCCTCTGCTTCCTCGCCCTCTCCACCGCCGCCGCCTCTTCCTCGCGCCTCCGCTGCTCCTCGCGCCTCTTCTCCTCTTCCTCCTTCTCCATCTTCTGCAGCGCCTCCTCCTCGCGCCTCCTCTCCTCAAAGAGCTCCTTCTGCTTCTTGGCCTGCAGCTTCTTCTGCCTCCTCTTCCTCCTGCGCTCGGCGTCCTGCTGGCGCGCACGCTCCTCTTCCTCCCGGTGGACCTGCTCTTCCCTCCTCAGCAGCTGGTCGATGTGCTCCTGGGTGTGTGGGACGGCCGGGGCCTGCTCGCTGGGGTCGTTGAGCTCTGAGAAATCGCCAGAGAGTTCAGGGGCATCAGGGACTGGGGAGACATGCACCATGATGGAGGGAGGGAGCGGGAGGAAGGCGTGTGAAAGGAGGAATGAGGGAGAGAGAAACAGCAGCACAGGGGTAGTATGGTGAGGCACACAGTAACATAACACACACAGCACATAATATGTTGTGTGAAACAGCATATCATGTCTTTTCTTGTATGATTTATTAGTTTGTTAATAAATCATTTCATATAGACGGTTAATAGATGTTTCACAATAGCTGCTGTTCTCCAAATAATGTGTGCTAAACCAAGATGATTTGTAACTATACATTAGTTAAGTTTACTCTTAGAGATCCTCCATTGATCTATGTTGTTCTTTATATTGTAAAATATACAATATAAATGAATGTCCGTATGTATGTGTATTTTACATATGTAGTTATGTACATTTTGCATTTATAAATGTATGAATTTCTACATTTATACACACAATGTATATACAGATACATACATACATGTGTGTATACACACACATACACGCATATACTGTGTATATATATACATATATATTATGTATGTATGTATGTATATACTATATATATATATATATATATATATATATATAAAAATGGGGGGTGAGGGGAGGAATGAAGACGTATATGCATGGTGGAAGCCCCTGCTGCTGAGAAAAATATTTTTATTTGAATAAGGAGCGCAGTTATTTTTGGATTAGCATTGATTATAGTTCTTCCTGTCTAGTAACATCCATTTTCCAATCAACTTAACCTCTTGGCAACCCCGTACTGTGTTGTTTATTTAAAAAGTATTTCGTTGTTTTTTTGTTTCCTCTTGGAAAGACTGAATGAAATCTGAGTCTGGGTCCTGATCCGGCACATTGTCGGAGCCGCGTTATATTGCAGGGTCTCTGTAGTGGTTTTGGCCTGAGGAGCACCTATAGGCTGTAGCCCGCACAACCCTTTCTAAGCTTGTGCTCTTCATGAAAAACCACACCAGGTCCAGACATGGAACTGGACTTGCATGCTTCAAGTCTTGCCAATTTCTAAGACGATTGTCTGGGAAACTAGACGCCCGGGTGTTTTTTGAAAAAGCTCATCTGAGACATAGCCCGGAGCCATTTTGAGAGATCTGAAAGTTTGGAAAACCTGATTGTGGCTGGGCCAAAGCAGTCCCATTCCCTCATGCTGTTGCGGGCCTATGCATCATCCGCTATATCGTATTGTTTCTCTCAGAACAAGTATTGTGTGTGTGTGGTGTGTGCGCGTGCCTGTGTGCGCACACACCAGTGAGCCTTACTTTCCCTCGATTGTTATTAGATGGGAAGGTGAACCCTGATTGCTCCATCATTGTGGTCAGTTGTGGTCAGCTCATTGCATAGAAACATTGTCTTTGTGTGCAGTTTTACTGTAAGTAAGCGCAGAAGCAAGAGCACTGTGTGGATTCACATGTCCTCCTCGTGCTGCAACCATTTTTGGGTCCTCACCTTCTGCTAAGTTTAGATGCACCTGTTTATGTTTTGCACAAGTTTAAGTTTTAGTTTTAAGAGCTTAAGGGCTTGAGTGAGCTCATTATGATTACACAATCCTTATTCATTTGGAAAACACCTGATTTGGTGTAGCTTCTTTTTTCAGAGCATTTAAAAATGTTTTGTGGTTCAGAATGTCCCATGCGAGGGGACATTTGCGCTGAATAGTGAAGTTACGGTAAAGTGAGCCTTACAGTAAGCAGCCAGTCAATACTTATTCTGTTAAAACCTTTAAACTGAACTGAATCGCAGGGCTGCAAGCTGCCCCACGTCACGGTAAAGTCCGGAGCAACCTCCGCGAAAAACCACAGGAAAAAGCTGCGTCTTTCATTTTCTGAAAATTTTCATTGGCTGCCCTGGATTATGGTCACATGCAAATTTTTGCCATTTGAAGGAGATGTTTCCGTGGTGAGATGCTGAGCGGCTGCGCCGATGTCCAGGCGACAGAGAAGCCTGGAGGACCTAAGGGCCTTCTGAGAGTTACCCGCTGCATTTCTGTGCATTTCCTGTGCCATTATCACAAGGCTGAACAGTACATCATCTCACCACGCATGGAAAATCCATCTCTCATCTCCTTAATGCACAACTTTCCCCATTAAAACACATAATAATAATAATAATAATAATAGTAATAATAGTAATAGTAATAATAATAATGATAATGCCTGAGTTTGATGTGTCGTTGGGCACATGAGCAGTGGGTGGACAGACAGCATTCGGGGTGGGTGGGTGTGTCTATGGAGAGGTTTAGGGAGGGGGGCGGGGTAGATACCGGGGTCACTGCAGGCCGGGCAGCACTCTCCAGGTGGGATGGCGGTATGCTGGCAGCGCAGTCGTGGGCAGGTGACCTCGTCACAGGCCACCCGCCCTTCGGAGCACAGGCAGGTGAGGCAGGGCTTGGGGGACCAGACGGCCCTGTCAAACATGGTGATGCCCTGGTACAGACACTGCCCCTTCCTTCCTGAGGAGACACAGGGGACCAGACGGCCCTGTCAAACATGGTGATGCCCTGGTACAGACACTGCCCCTTCCTCCCTGAGGAGACACAGGGGACCAGACAGCCCTGTCAAACATGGTGGTGCCCTGGTACAGACACTGCCCCTTCCTCCCTGAGGAGACACAGGGGACCAGACGGCCCTGTCAAACATGGTGATGCCCTGGTACAGACACTGCCCCTTCCTCCCTGAGGAGACACAGGGGACCAGACGGCCCTGTCAAACATGGTGATGCCCTGGTACAGACACTGCCCCTTCCTCCCTGAGGAGACACAGGGGACCAGACGGCCCTGTCAAACATGGTGATGCCCTGGTACAGACACTGCCCCTTCCTCCCTGAGGACACACAGGGGACCAGACGGCCCTGTCAAACATGGTGATGCCCTGGTACAGACACTGCCCCTTCCTCCCTGAGGAGACACAGGGGACCAGACGGCCCTGTCAAACATGGTGATGCCCTGGTACAGACACTGAGGAGACACAGGGGACCAGACGGCCCTGTCAAACATGGTGATGCCCTGGTACAGACACTGCCCCTTTCTCCCTGAGGAGACACAGGGGACCAGACGGCCCTGTCAGACATGGTGATGCCCTGGTACAGACACTGCCCCTTCCTCCCTGAGGAGACACAGGGGACCAGACGGCCCTGTCAAACATGGTGATGCCCTGGTACAGACACTGCCCCTTCCTCCCTGAGGAGACACAGGGGGCCAGACAGCCCTGTTAGACATGGTGATGCCCTGGTCCACACAGTGAGGACACACAGGAGGCCAGACAGCCCTGTCAGACATGGTGATGCCCTGGTACAGACACTGAGGGGACCAGATCACTGGCACACTGTGTTCCTTATGTAGTAGTGAAGCGGCCATTGAGCTGGCTTATCTATATTCTGTAACGTTTGTTCTAATTTTGTCAAGGGGACAAGTGAACTGGAATTTAATAGGAATTGTAAATAAAACCCCAGGCTCTAGCATTGTTCCCATAGTTGGCTAATGGGTGTTTCCAAGTATAGCTTTTATGTATATGACAAATCATGATCATTTATTTTATTGGTCTGAGAAAACATGATAGAATGACTGGAGGTATACAGATTTACTGCTTATTATCCATTATATGGATATGAGGTATATGGATGTGTTCATTTTTCTTGTTTGAGAACTTGTTTGCCAGGATACAGCTAGAATGTCATTTGGTGTTCGTCAATAGACGTTTTGTCGCAATTTCAGTCGCATGTAGTTATTTTCCCCCTTCGTGTGTCAGTGTCAAATTGCTGTATTTGAAAGTTGAGGTAAAAATTGTTGCCAATTTTAGCACTACATCATAATTATATGTCTGAAAGCACCAGCCATGTGTATTTACTGTGGGCAAGACACAAAGAAATTACTTGTGTCATTTTCGCTCTGCTCCCTCTCCCCTTGTTGTGGGTTTGTGAGGTTTTCTTCCCCCATGACAAAAGCCATCTGAAGGCAAGAATACAGGGCAGTGTTTGTTCTTTATCTGATGAAAGCCTGAAATCAAAGAACCTGGAAACAAGCGCAGAAACGGGGAAACTCTGGTTTCCCTGTCAGGAGAGACTGTCGGCCGCCTTCCTCTACAGACGTCACGCTTTTCGGCATCTCTGGGTAGTCTTCATCCAAGCTCTTCTGTCCAGGTCTCGTCTTTTACAGATTGCTGGGATGTTTGCTGGGATGTTTGGTTCAGGTTCTAATGCTCCATCTCTCATCAGGGGGTCTTTGGCAGGAGGCACGCAGAGGAGAAACAAGGGCTTTCTTTCCATTACAGCAAAAGCACTGGCGTTATTAGTTTCCTTTGCCTAATCCTGTGCTGTTATGTAATCTCAAGGCTTAATGAAGGTCTGAAGGTTTCCTGGTTTAGTGATATCCCCCTCCATCGGTTTCAGCTCAGGCTGTGTCCCACACATGTTAGCAATCACTGTGAAACAGCGGAACCTAAGTCTGACATGCCTTGCTTGATTCTGCTTGAGTTCTTATTAAAATAACCTGGACCTGACCTTTGATTGCAATCTATTTTCATTGAGCATAGGATCTTTAAAAAAGCTTTGTGGTCCTGCTTTTTTTCAGAAATATGACAGATTTTTGTTGAATGACACTCCGTTACACTGTTTTGATCTTTTTTGATTAATTGAAGTGTGTGCTGTCAGAATGAATACCTCCACTGCAGTAGTAATCCAGGCAGCAAATTGTCGCCTAAAACTCAGCTTCTCATTGGACAGAGAGCTGCAGCCCTGCTTGTCTGCTGTCTGCCTAAGTGGTGACCGTAAGGCTGGAATGCGGTCCGCTCTGCCCCGATTGGTCAGCGCCCGTGGTCAGTTTAGCGGGTGTGGTCAGTGTGGTGAGGTAATCCAGCCCAGCCCTGAGGTCAGCGGGCTGGGACTGCGGTCCTTCTGAGAAACCGTGGCAGGCTGAGGGCCAGAGCGCAGAGGCTGCGGCCGTGTGCTCCTGCCGAGGGCGAACTGAGCGCGTGCGCTATCGCTATGGAAAATCCTCCTCACCATGCAGCTCCCACCAGCACGGCTTTTCTGCTGAGTCTGCAGTAAACAGCACAAAGCCAAACTGGCATTCATTTAGATTCTGAGCCTTCTTCCCTCGCTCTGGCATCAGAAAGAGCACAGGTCAGTTAATCGGTGGGCTTTTGCCTCTTAACTCTCCTTGTTAAGCATTGTTGGATGCACCAAAAATGCACCAAAATTATTAAGTATTTATTTACCCCGTTTAGGGCTCATGTACATATGTTCGTAGTGCCGTACATGCATTTTGCTCTGAGCGCAGTTCATGTACTACACAAAGGGCAGGCGTCCGCTCTGTTTAGCCTTGCTCTGATGATCAAGCATAGAGTGCTGTTATTCACAGAGTGCTTTCTGGTTAGTCAGTGTGCACCAATGACATGCATTTGTCTGCGTGCCTGTTACTACTACACAACAGCTGCACTACTGTAGATGCTCAGTGGATTCCATTGTAAGTGATTGTTTCCATGGCTGCCATCCTAATACTTACTAGACCTTAGGAAGAGAGCAGAGCTTTATTCTGAAGAAGAGAGAATGGATAAGCTGAAATAAGTCCAATCAAATCACTGTGCGCATCGCTCTCTAAGTTTGGAGGCGACCCTGGTCTAAGAGAATCGGTTTCGTAAAAAACCTGAACCTTCAGCCTCTCCTGAAAACATCTCTGAGAGCTTGCTGCTGCGCCTGGGGGCGAGGTCACTGCCTGAGCCCGCGTGCTGTGCGGCGCTGGGAACGCGGCGCATTCTGGGTTCTGTGAAACGGACAGCTGTGAGGAGGGCTGTTTTTAAACGCAATTATATAACGAGAACCACCTATGAATGTGGCCTACTTTTATAACCTAGTTGGGTAATCAAGAATACCAGCGGTGGACATTGTTCTTAGTAAAACATCTTCAGTCAACAAACAAAAAATGAGTTTGAATTCTTGTTGCTTATGTTATTCTAACCAAAGTATTGTTTCAGTCATATGAGCCATCACCATCGTCAGCCATGCATATACACTTGAGTAGCGACAAAAAGAAAAGCTTTAAAACAACAATGGTGAAATAGGTTGATTACATTATGAAAAGGGAACCCTCTGTAGTGTAGCTAAGCGTGGAGCGCACTGACCCGGTATGACGTTGTAGTTGGACTCCAGCTCGTTGACGTTCCTGTAAGACTCGATGAACACGGACACGCCGTCGTCGCCGTTGTCCACGGGAACGCTCCTCAGCCGGGCCAGCACGTCCGAATTCTGCCTCATGGACCTGTTCCTCCCTCTCTTCTGTCCTCCTCTTCTCCTCTTCCCCCTCTCTACCTCCTGGGCGAGTCCGAGGCCCAGGTGGAGGAGCAGGGCTAGAGTAAGTATGACTCCTGCCTTCATTTCGGGGTGGGGGGGCGGTTTGCCTGGGGAGGTGCGGAGTGCTGCGGAGACGAGAGAGAAAGAGGATTTTTCCTCCCTGTTGAATCCTAGATATAGCTGTGTCTTAATATGCAGGTACTCCACACATTCCTCCTAATAACAAGTCTCAGACATTAAATAGCAAGGCACAATGCAGCCTGGGAGTCTCTCCCCTGATCCTAATCTCCCCCGGGCGGTGAGGAGCGCGATGGCTCACAGCAGCACTTCAGACACTCGCTTCTGGACGTGTCACCAAATGACCTTTTAATCAGGCTCACCTCTCTCAGGTGATTTTCTCTCGTAAAGTGTATGGGAGTGTATGGTGGAAGGCCCCAACCAGAGAAAGAATGGAGCACCGTTCATTGCATGTTTCTTTTGAAGGTGGCCTTTGAGCCCTTTTCTCTGCATTGTTCATGCACTGTGTACATGGCCTTTGTACGAACAGGCACCGTTCAGGCACAGACATTCTGCTGTCTTGCTACCGTGGGCTGCAGCCAAATCTAAATTATCATGCAAAGTAATGCACACGTGTCCACACACTGGCACCTATACATGCAAGCACACATGTAAGCGCATGCGCGCGCACACACACACACAAGCAGACACACTCACACACATCCGCTCATTGGGATCCTAATAAAATCTAATCAAACACACATACTGTAAAACACACAAAGTGTTTGCAGTGATTCGTTTCAGAAAATCTTTCTTTTCATAATTATTGCCAACACATAATAAACAATGTTTTCATGACATTTGAAAATGTTGCTCATTGTATGGACAAATGGATAAATGACGAGCCAGGATTTTTCTGAATGGTTTGTGCTTCTCTACCCAAGACAAGAAATGGGGTCATTATAAAGGCAATTATAATAACAACAACAGCTCTTAATACAGCTAATCATGGACAGGCACAGCCTTCAGCCAGATTGTTACAGTCATTTGATGTTTCGTCTATTCCAGTCCAAGGCCATTAAACAGTTGTTGTCAGTCTTCTCTTCATCTTAAGGGGTTCCCTTCCATTGCTGCATGCATTTGATAAGTCCTCCAAACAACTTTATTTAAAAAAAAACAAAAAAAAAAAAACATTTTGTAATCCCAATAGTAGATTGCTGTCATGAGCTGTACTGCCACTTACACAATGACGGCTAATACAAGATTCACATCCTGGAGGAACCAACTACAGGAGTAGAGAACAAAGATCAGCGTAACCAAGCAACCCCCCAAATGACTTCATTACATCGCTAATTACAGCCTTCGCCGGAGAAACTACTCAAGGTGGAATATTTCTGCAGGTTTTTTTTCCCCCAACAATTGCTTCCATGAACAGTCTCTCTGTGCTCCTTGCCAAGATAAGCATCCTACATGTGCCTGCCAAAAACCCGCGGAGGTTTATTGTCTTAACCGACAGTGACCAGAGCACCGCCGCACAAGGCAGCGGAGGCGGGTTAGTGTCTGTTTCCAAACTCACGGAGAGAGGGCGCGGGGTCTGAGGGAACGCGGGCGGGCTGTCGGCGGGAGACACGCGTAGCGACACGCAGCGTGCCACCCTGAAAAGCAGCGCAGCGCGCAGCGCCGTGCCAGTTTCCGTGAGCGACGCGGAGACGCGGCGCTCTGGCGCGGCTATCTGATGGGCAGGGAGCGGAAGAGAAGTCCAAACACCCTCCGGTGGGCCGGTTCTCCCACTGTGTGCAAAACAAGCCCGGGCCCTGGGGGCTGGGGATCATGTGGTTAGCAATAAATCGGTTCAGGAATTGTTGCAGGGAAAAAAAAAAAAAAGCCTTGCAGCCTGAGAGAGAGGGGGAAAATACAGAAAGGAAAGTATTATAATTGGTGTGGTCCTTAGGATGACAAGGCTCAAATGGGAAACGTCTGGGGAAAAAATACCAAGATTAGAACAGAAATATTCCTCCTGTCTGCTTTAATGGTTCTGCAGTCAGAGTAACTTTCTCCAGCACAGCCATTTTGCCTTTTTAAAATTGTTTTGTTGTGCAGAACAGAAAAATGTTTTACTGAGTATTCGTATTTCTCCCTCCCCTCGAGGACGAGCATACGTCTTATCAAAACAAAAGCTTTTCCAAACAAAGATTGTGATTTATGATCACAAACTACAAATGACATGGAACAACATCCTGTTTCTCTACTCCTCCAAAAGACAGGAAAAGCACAACTGCATGATAAAAAGCAGACAACGCATTTGTGGAGAATGTAGTTCTCTTTGTCCTATCCTGACTTCTTTTTGTACGTCGAATACGCAGCACAACCACAGTATGATATTTGCAGATGGGAAATACTCCATGCAAAGTGGAACACGTGTGAAAGGATAATTACGTCCAGAAACATGACAGACCGACCCTCGTGCCACCGAAGCGCTCTCTTAAGCAAACGAAAGTTAACTCTTTTAGGCAGAGAGAAAGATGGAGCTGGAGACAGAGTAAAGGACAGCGTACGTTACCGGCGGGGTCGCAGACAGCGTGTATAGCCAAATATTTCTGCTCTTTCCCGAGTTGTGTGGGAGAGCCAGCGGCTGGGGAGAGCGGCGTGCAGCCTGCTGGGCTGCTGGGCTGACAAATGCTTTACACAGATGAGCGCGCTAGCTGGGCTGAGCCGAAGCTGGCCTCTGGTGTCGGAGAGCACCGCAGTACCAGAGGAGGGCAGTTACAGGACGCTGTTGCGGGGAAGAGGAGTGATCTCCTCGGCCGTAATTACAAGGCGGCGCGCACTTTGGGCGCTGCGCGCTTCGGGCGCTGTGTCGATCGCGCTGGGGGGGGTCCCGCCGCGCGTGTCATCACCGGCGACTGGCGAGGGTGACGCGTGGGAGGCAGAGAGGGTGAGAACCCGGGACTGAAACACGCAGCGCGTCCGGGTCCTCTCTGCCCCTGGGCCGAGCCAGGGGGAGGAAGAGCGGCCCGAAAGCCTCCCCGCTCCACGGGTTTTGACGGTCTGCTGGTGACGCCCCAGCCCGGTCCAGCCCGGCTCCTGTTATCCGGCCCACTCTCTGGTTTCAGTGGGAGGATGCGGTGTGCTGTAAAACTCCCTGGTGTTCCAGAGCACCGTGGAGTGGGGAAAATGTAATTATTCCTGCATGTGCTTTGTGTGTGTGTGTGTGTGTGTGTTTGCGTGCGAGTGCGTGTGTGTGTTTGTGTGTGTGTGCAAGTGCGAGTGTGTCTGTGTGTGTGTGCATGCATGTGCATGTGTGTGTGTGTTTGCATGTGTGTGTGTACGTGTGCACGTGTGTTCATGTTGACATTTTCCTGAAATATTTACAGTTGTTTTGAAAGTGAACTGTCATCATAAAAGTGAAACCCTCAATGGAGACTGCGTATCCCTATATCCATTAAGTGTACATCCAGATGTCTTTTTGGCACCGAACAGAATGTGTTTCTGCTCAAATTAGCCAAATAAAAAACTAAAACTGTTGCCATATCAACCTCTAAATGTTTACTGGAAACACATTGGGGGTGTACACCCTTACAATGTTCCCTGCAATTAGCTCAATACCAAATCTGTGTCATTAAAATTCCAGAAACAATAGTCTATCAAAATCTCATTGGCCAATGCCAAGTATTTGATTTTCATGTTTTAGGTCAGTACCATGTTTTAATCAAAATGTTCATTCTTAATAACCAATTACAAAATGCATAAATTACATCATATTTTTAAAAAACATGTCAGACCTGGTTAGCATTAAGCTCGGACTGGTCTTTTGGGACCGTGCTTCCTGAACCCTTATAGAAGACTTACAGTGTATGGCACGGGCTGCCTGGCTGTCTCCTCCAATAACATCCGATGCCAAGAATGAATCTGTGAGTTCCATTTACTCTATATATGTCTCTTTCTTCTTACGGTATTCCATTCCGGAAAACTTTTTCCAAGCTGTCTTGAGCTGCCCCGTGATTTTGCCTTCATCTACTTCCTTAAACACAAAAATGTATATACAAAGCCATTTTGTTTTACTCGTCTAGTGTCAATTATGTATAGAATTACAGACAGACGGTTTCATCAAACATCTTCCCAAGAACAAAGAAGTATGCAGGTCTGTAGTTTTTGTGATGAAGGGGGTATATAACCTATATATAGCGACCTGTCCTGACTTAATCAGCATGTTTTATGCTGTTGGACCTATTTAAAGTGGTAATACCTTTTGGGGTTTTTAAATGAGATATTATCTGTGGCGTGGGCCATTTTCTTCTTCGTCAGTGGAAGCTTGTGTACTTGTGAACAACTTGTGCACCTTGCCAGTTCCTCCTTATGACTTTACTCCACATGACCTACTGTCCAGTGCTGAAGTCCAGTGGTGCAGTCCAGGCCTTTAAGCCCTGCTGCTTTTACAGTGCACCTTTCTAGAACGATGTTCTGGAAGCATCTGGAAGATGGGCAGAAGTTGGGCGGGGTGCGTGCAGGCTGAAATAACATTGCTCTGTACTGTGTTTTGGTTATTTGTCTTTTCTCCTTTTGATAATGAATGCCAACGTTTTGAACTTTAGCGCAGAGAAAACACTGTTAACATTGCACTGTCCAGCCTCAGAATAGACTTTAAAAACATCAAATTTTGAGTGGATTTTTTCCTTAGTGACAAATTCAACAGTTAAAGACAATCTGACTAAGACGGCCTGTTATGTTGGCAGAAATTTGACGCACTAACAGCTATATTCCTTTGCTGATGTTGTCCATTAAATAATAATATCTCTGAATTCAATACAAAATTAGTGTATTTTGTGGTTTAAATGTGAGTGTTGGTTCTTTTTTGTGGAATCATATCTTGTTTTGGTCTGTGACACGACTGTTGCCATGAGTGTGGCTAGGTATTCGCCATCGCACAACAGCGACTCCTCTGGTCAAACATGCGCTTGCAATCTGACCAGCAACTTTGTCCACATGGCAGTTCTCTGGCTCAGTAACAGCTGGTGGATTATGAAGTGAGAAAAAGAGGAAACATGCATGCTTCCTGCTCTGTTTAGGGATGTCTGTTGGCCAGGAGGAATTATATATTGTGCCTCACTGTACATAATTCTGATATGTGTTAATTAAACTTTATTTTTGGTGTTTGCTTTGTCGTTTGGAGTATGCTTAATGCAACTGAAGGCACTTCAGAAGAACGTGTCCGTGCGCTGTGAGTTTGCGCTGGAGGGCAGGAAATCACACCAGGGCTTTACGGACAGTGGAGCGGGCCGAGGCAGATGCTCTTTAATTCAAAACAGAGCCTTACCCCGTCAGTGGAGAACAAAGGGTCACTTTCATTCCATTCAGTACACTTTATCACAGGCTTTTCGCTTTCGCATGGTGCTCCATATATCACACCAGCCTTTATGGATATTGCTTGCATCAGGGAAATTCCTTGCCCGCTGTTCCTTTTTGGTGTGGAATTGATTAAGCTTGTCTTGGGGAGCCGACTGTAAAGTCCTTGTCTGAACTGGGGTGTGCTTTGGTGTGGTTTTGTTCTGTTTCTGAGTTCCTAGAGGTCTTCTCTCAGATTCAGAGAACTGCAGACAGTGACATTTGGCTCTCTAATGTTTGAGCATATTGTCAAGGCCTAGTAAAGTCACGTGTTGCCTTTGTGTCAAAGGCAGCCATAACTGAGATGTGTCTTTTTATTATTGTACAGTACCTACTACTATTTAGCATGCTCCCTTTCTGAGGTGTATTATACAAAATATAGGATATCCAGGTTTACATGTAGTTTTACCAACAGATTAAAATTGCACTCTTTTAATCTATTGTCAATCCACTTTTAAGTCTATAGGCACTGGAAAGTTTTGGTTGAATTATTGCCTGCCACACACACACACACACTAATGTCGGTCATGTTTTATACTGACTTGTCTCTTCCTCTGTTTAAATTCTAAACATTGTCGCTGAGAAATGAGTCCCACAGGCTGTTTCCATTTTCAGGGACAGGAAATTATCTGTGGGTTAGCTATGCTAATGGACTTTGCAGACGAGGTGAAGCTCATTTCTGCTTGAACGCGAGGTCAGAAATAGGTCTGGTAGGAACTGCGCTGATGTGCTGAGGTGGTCTGCAAACCACATTTGAGGATCGCACCCATAATTTATCTGGCTGTTATTTATTTAGGAGCATCCCAGTATTGCTTGTGACTTCCAGTGCTGATGTTCCAACCCTTATATATACTGCTGGGACCCCAGTAAGTTGGGGTAGTGGTCCTACAGTAGCAGGAGCCCCAGAGCTGTCAGGTACAGGCTCCGTTTAACTTGAGGTTTTGGCTCCATCTCGTCTCGTCAGCCTTGCCGAGAGACCGGGGTTTGCTGGGGAGATCTGTGCAATCCGGCCTCTCATACCGTCCTGCAAACACAAGCCACACCGACCCCGCTGCGTCTGTATTTTTCCACAGCCGCGGACTTCCAGTGAGGATCTCTAAGTAATTCCAGTCCGCCTGTTTTCAGAGACTCCTGCTCCGTGGTTGCCTGAGGTTCTTGAGTAATCCTTCTGCCCAAGATTGCTTGTGCAGTGTCATACTGTCCTACACGGTTAGCAGTTTGAAGACCTATTAGTGGAATTTGCCAGTCAATGCCAGCATTATGGTCAGAATTAGGTTCTGTTCAATTTGATGCAGGAATGAAGGCCACTCTGGTCAGACTGGAGAAATATTCCTGTGATGAGCTAATACCCTGAAGTGTTTTCTGTTTTTTATTAAAGCGGAAATTTTTATTTCTTTATTTTGCTTTTTAGACGCTTTGATGTGGTTATTCGCACTACATGGTGGTTATAAACCCATGTATGGAGAACATGAAGAAAGAATCTTCACATTACTGTAAATTTATTAAGAAATTTATTGAGAAGTAAGTGATTGTGGACTGACTGAAAAGTTTCTGTTTCAGAAAAGGAAAAACTACTGCTTACAATGTTGAAATGATAAGCTTACTCTTGATGGAATGCCAGATCCAGTCTCCACCAATGCAGTATTTGTGACGGCAGTACTGGTGTCCATTTAACATTAAATAAAATGGAAATTTGTCAGTGATACGCTTCACAAATGCACTAAAAATGCATGACACATAAAAACTACAAAATGTAAAATTACATTTCAAAGACATTGGTTCACATACTTTTCTTCTTTATCCTGAATGTGAATATTTCAGAATGGAATAATTATTTTTTGAAACAGATTTTCTCTGTTAGGGAGGCCAGTATTTATGCCTGCACTCTGTGGTTTTTCCTTTGTGATCAAATTATCATTCCAAATCATTGAGTAGCTTTATTCTATTAATGGCTATTCCTGTTTCTTTTTGGAAGCAATTTCTTATTTAAAATAAAAACCAAAACGAACAAATTACTGCAGCCAAGCATGGCATACCCTGGAGTCCATTACAGTTAACTACGTATGGTATCTGTAAGACATGATGGCTGAGGTTTTTAATCGTTTGTCTCACAGGTGCATTTGCTATTCCCATAGATTGTGTAAAAGTAAAGATATGAACAAGCCTATTTATAGGGAGATTACTTAAGCTTACACATGATTAAACAAGGTTCTACTGGTTATGTTCAGTACTCAGAAGTGTCTCTGTGTGTGTGTGTGTGTGTGTGTGTGTGTGTGTGTGTGTGTGTGTGTGGTGTGTGTTGTGTGTGTGTGTGTGTGTGTGTTTTGTGTTTTTTGAAATGCTTTTTGCTTTGTTTCATATTGTAAAGCTGCATTTTTAACCGTTGCTCTTTATTGCTTTTAACTTCACAATGAAGGGAATTAGTTTTGAGAGAATTTGTTTGCTTAATGTGTTGCTGAGAAGGATACAGTACAGTATGTGCCTGCATTACCATGTGTGCTCTGACTGAAAGATAAGATCAGGGTGCCTGAAAGCCAGTTTGAATGGTAAGACTGCAGCATTCTTACAGGGTTGGCCATGGTTGTTTTGTGTACACGTGAGAGCATGTGCTTACATTTGTGTGTGTGTGTGTGTGTGTGTGTGAGCGTGCGTGCGTGCGTGCGTGCGTGCGTGCGTGCGTGCATGTCTGTGTGTGCGTGCCTGCCTGCGTGCGTGTGTGTGTGCCTGTCAGTGTGACTTCAATATCCTGGCAGCTCCACCCAGATAAGGTGCAGTGGCTTGTGGAGTTCCTGTTTTGAGGTGAGGGGTGGAACCCTGCTTACTCACTCACCTGGTATGAACAGCTGTGTCTGCTGGCTCTCCAGTTTATGACCCAGAACAACCACACACAGACACACGACACGCACGCACACACACACACACACGACACGCACGCACACAGAGATTATAGAGATTATAGAGAGATTATAATCTCTTTTGAGATTATAATCTCAAAAGAGACCTAACAAGAGAGTAGCAGGAGTTTACAGTGTCAATAAATTCAACATTACAATCGCATTGTAAAAAAAACGACATTAGAATCATCAAAGTTCTTGCACAGCATTTACTGTGCAGATTTAAATAGTCACACTTTTTTAACTTTATTTTTTAACATAATTTTGGAATACTTTGCAGTTTTTGTCTGTAGTTTAACATGCTCCATTACCATGGGCCATTGACTAAAAACCTATCTTACCTTCTCAGTTCTAGCCCTGGATAAAGCTAACACTCCTGAGAAATTCAAAAGTACTTGTTCTTTTGAAAAAACAAACAAAAAAAACGACAACCCAAAGGCACCTTTTGACTACCTCTCTGTCCTCCAGCAGGCATCTGTTAGGGCACGTTCTTTGTCAGTGTGTCACAGTATGATTTTGGACTGACCGGGTTCCTGCTACAGCATGTGATATGATCTTTCCACTAGTCACTATGGTGACTGGAGGCCAGAGTAACAAAGACTGTGTTACAGTCTAAACATGATAATGACCTGGTATTGCTTGCTTACATATTTACAGAAAGTTAGGCCCCAGAGACCCAGAAATGTAATAAACATCTGAACGCTACAATCACTTTCTTTCTGAGATGTATAAAACGCTGGGTTAAGACCTCAGGCTTCTCTCTTCCTTTAAGCTCTGTCACCCTGAGTCTTATATTTCCACTGTGATAGTTTTGGTTTGGTTGAAGTTATTCTTCCTTTTTTCCTTTACAGAGAACTGTATGAACTCCATCCAGCTAGAATTTTCCGTACCAGCATGCTTTCGTTTAAAATTCTGCCCAGGGCTTAAGTGATTTTTCATATGAAGAGTATGAATATGCTGGAGCCTGTGGTGATGATGGAGCTGCATTTAACTGCACCTTTTGGTGCAAGGGGCATATACATTTATGTATCAAAGAAGCCATCTTCATTTATTAGGATATCTATCTTCATTTTTTATCTGTTAAGAGCTACATGGCAAAATAAGATCATATCTCCTTTTCACTATTTCTGCATGAAACTGAGATTGAAAATGGAGAACCTGTACCTGCAAACGTCACTGTAAAAGCAGTCAATATGAAAGTTTTATTAGGAATAAAAGGAAAACAGATCCTCATCTGTCAGCCCAAATAATACTGCTGCCTTTGGCAGAACCTCCATGTACTGGCTCTGGTGAATGGATACATGCACACTGAAAAACAATTGTCTTTTTTTGCCATTCAAGAGATTGTCTGAGAGAAACCAAGTCCGCCCATACAATAGGTTCGCACACGCTGATCCCACCACAAAAAGAAGCCAACGGCATCCTGCCAATATTCCAGCATTCCTCACTCCCCCTGCAAGCAAAAAAAAAAAAACGAAGAAAAAACGCAACATTGAACACCCATCAACAAAGTGCTCCAAGAGTCCAGACAGCCATGTCTGACAGCCAGCCCCAGAGCTGTGCCTGCACCGTCTGCCTCCGTAATGACTGTGTTGCAGCAGAGCCACCGTAAGTGCCGCGTCCCAGGGACCCGCGTCGTCTCTCCTGGGGCAGACGCTGAAAACATAAAGTCCCGTAATGGTCAGGTAGTGCCGAAACACGCACTGCCTAAGCACGCTATGCTGTATTTTTGTGGAAAACACACTGGTATTTTACAAAGTTTAAATGAGAAAATATTTGTTTTGTCACTTTGTAAGAATGGCCCCTGTATATCTTTAGATTACCTTCGAAGTTACTATATACTTTCACACGGGGGGAAAAAAGAGGTTTGCAAGGCACCTGAGGTGGTTCTCGACTGCATTATTAACCCAGGGAAAATGAATGTTGAACACACCGAAAACCTTTTTAAATTAGCCTTCTGAAAGCTTTACTTATTCAGTAGTAATACATTGAAATAACACTGGTAATTGCTTTGATTAAATTGCAAATAAGTGTTAAATGGATTATCCAATTATTTTTTCATCAATTTGGTATGCCAGTCACAATTCACCAACCTGTCCTAAGCAGTAATATCCTCCATAGATATTCAGTAGGAGGGAGCAGACTAACACGCATGTCTGATAACAGGCATAAAACCAGCCAGCACTGCGCAGCCATCGCGCTGGAGAACCGTGTGTCTTTACGCAGCTGACGCAGGCATACTGCAGGTCCTCGGCTGGCCAGAGGTGGCGCCGTAGCGTGGCGATTGGACCGAAACCCTCCCTCCCTTGGTTACAGCTCATTACTGCAGGCATTAACAGACATGGGACAGGGCGCTTTAGCTGGGCATACCTCCCAAGAGCTGTGCGAACGCTCTCTTTTTAAAATAAACAGCCGATTCACTGAAAAATAAAATAATAAACAAATTAAACGTATTTTCTCTAAACTGGTGTAAGGCCTATGGAGTCTTCATTCAAAATGTTCCGCTTGTCGACCGCTGAAAAAATAAATAAGGTAACTAGAATGTGTATCACACCTTGAATCGTACCAAATTTGACACGTCAAAGTTCTTGGCAAAAGTATACATACGCACACACACACCATATAAAGCACTTGTAAATGGACTGCATTTATATAGCGCTTTTATCCAAAGCGCTTTACAATTGATGCCTCTCATTCGCCAGAGCAGTTAGGGGTTAGGTGTCTTGCTCAAGGACACTTCGACATGCCCAGGGCGGGGTTTGAACCGGCAACCCTCCGACTGCCAGACAATCGGTCTTACCTCCTGAGCTATGTCGCCACTTGTTTTGCTAGGGAGAATATGGAAGGGATGTGCCACACATGCTATAGCCTGACTGTGAGCTTTCATCCCAGGGACATGAACTGTCTGTCTGTCAACAGTACAAAAGCTTATAGCTTATGTTAAAACCATGTCTGACAGCAGTGAGTGTAACACCACAGGAATATCTTTGTCATCGCAAGCACCGCTCTGGTATTTAGACAGACGCTGTGGAATAATGGTGTTTTTGTGTCTGCATTTGTCATTACCTTTAACATGATCGTCCTGAGAGACTGGGTACTGCAGTTATTACTGGGGCAGGTAGTAACAGCCCAGAAAGTCCCTCATTGCTCTCCAGCATGGTTCCTTTTTTATAGTCTACACCAGCATGTCATGCAATATATTTTTAAAAGGAGACCAGACGGTCCACCCTCCTAAGGTGTTTTTCACTCTAGTCAGACGGGAGGAAAGCAGAGAAGGTTACAGATAGAAAATGGATCACCGTTCAGGAAGCGCCAATGGGACTGAACCGCACCCCATGGTCTTTTTATTCGTTAATATAACTGAATATTTTACATTCGTAATCAAGATGAAGTGTGTTTTTCCTCAAGGTTATGCTGTCAGCACCCAACCTGGGATTACTACAACCTAAATATCTGCTAAAACCGCAATGTCGCATTACATTACATTACAGGCATTTAGCAGACACTCTTATCCAGAGCGACTTACATAACATTTTTTCACATAGCCATTTGCTATAGTAGGAGGGAAAAAAGTTGCGTACATGCAGCATATTCTGTGTAGCATGAATATATGTTGCAGGCTTTAACCAAACTGTAAAGGTTCCATGTTTTTGTGAGTTTTAGGGTCAGATGGTTCCAGTTTCAGTCCCGAAGCAGAGAAAGGAAAAAGTGACCCAGGCACATTTTTGAGTTTTCACAAAGTTAAGCATTGTGCTTTGTGAAGAGTATTTTTATCTACTCTCTGCAAAGGCTTCGAATGTCCTTTCACAGATAATTGCTTAATTATGAGCTTCTCCAAAATATACTTCTTTCCTCAGATATATATGAGGCTTTGTGGGAACCAGAGATCTGGAATATTATTTATTTATTTTTAGTTTTTTTTTTTTGGAGGTCAGGAATATTTTAGAGGGGAGATATGTTAGGTTTTGCAGTCTTCACTAGCTGAGGAACAGAAAGGTACTGTGTTTGATTAAGATCACTTTCAGTTTGCTGTGGGAACTTTCACTTGTCTCTAATTGTAGGTATGGCATGTAACAGACCAATTACAGGCTATTACTGATATACTTTGTCATACACCTTTCAACACTATGATATTCAATTTTGACATTATATTACAATCGCTTGGCAGACACTCTTATCCAGAGTGACATACAGTAGTGGATGACCTATTTCTATAATTTATCCCTGACATAGCAATTTACAATAGTGAGCTTAATGATGTGCTTGGATCTTTTCCCAAAGCAAATGAGAACACGTGATTCTGTGCTTGCAGGTTTTGGATACCACAAAGTTATCTCTTCCTTCATTTCATCTTGCATCCTTAGCCTTTTCTGGCTGTCTATTTGCTGCCACCTTTAATTCTCTGCTAGAAAGCCCACTACCAGTAAGCCATGCTGTTTCCACATTTTCACCACTGGAACTTTCCAAAGATCATATTTAATTCACATCACAGGGCACACTGAAGTGCAGAATGAAATCATCCAACCATGGAGCTTTTTTGCTTTCTCAGAGAATGCATATCATTGTAATATGTTTCCTTTGTTGGGAGGATATTAGGAAATGGAACTTTCCATGTCTAGCTGCTTGGGAACACTGGAAAATGAATTTACTGTCCCAACAGTATTTTATATCAAGGAATGATTGAAGACCTAATATTTTTACATAAAACACACAATATTATCTTTGTGTAGAAAGTGTTGTACTTAACATCTGGCAAAACCTAAGAAGCACATAAATTATGGTTTGAAGAAATGCTGTTTATTGGATGACGTTCCAGTGGGTTAGTCGTAACCCTGGTGATTTTTGCTCTTTGGAATTCCACCTCTCATAATAGTAATTTTCCAGATTGGATTTTCTTTTTTTATTACTATTTAATATGTGTTGATTTTACAGGCCCCGAACTCTTATGCTTATTTATAATTAGTTTCACCGCATAGGGCCTCATAAGGAGAACTTGGCTATACCTGGCCTTTGTGTATTAGTGTGGTGTAACCGGAGTAGGTCTGCCCCCTCCCCCCCAACACACACACGCACACACCAATTTCCCCACGCCTGTGATTCTGGGGTTTTTATATTAGATGCTTGTAAATTACTAGCTACATGTAGTAAACAAAAAATGGAAAGGACAGTGTTCCAGCTTTGAATGGCTCTGGTAGTTCTGTAGCCAACTATAGTGTAAAACAGTATAAAACAGGCATGGGCACTTTTACTAAGTTCCTCCCCAATGCTAAAATGAAAATGTCAGTGAGCTTTAACTCCATTATTCTCCATGTTATGGCCTTCACTGGAAACGGATCTGAACCCACTTGAGTGTTCATGGCATATTCTGGAGGAGTGATAAAGTGTTTGCACCTTCCATCAACTGAGCATCAGCCCCTTGACGTTAGTGTGGAAGAGCGGTGTCTTATCCTTCCTGCAGTTCCGCATGCTGTTATACGCGGTGCTATTCTGCAAATAGGCTGTATTGCCACATGTGGTAGCCCAACACCCTTTCCATTGGTGTTTCCATTGTTTTTACTACCTTGCGTATTCTGGGAAGTTCTCCTGGTGACTATCAGCAGGACTTTGAACATTAGTGTGGTCGTCTACAGAGTGATGGTTTACTAGGTTGTTGCTTTACTCTAAGAGACATCCAAGGCTCCCCTATCTGACCTGCTGTGATCTCAGCAGCCCCCTCCCACAGGCGCCATTTGACCCCTGGATAGGCCTCGCATGGCTGTATATGAGGACGCCGTTTGTCTTTGTAGACGACCATCTGTTTTTCTCTTGCTCTTTGAACCTGCCAGTCAAGTTTGTGAGCTGCACGCAACTTCTGTGTACGTGGAGTGTTGCAGATTCAGCAGTCTGATAATTTGAATGGTGTCTGCCCCATTTGGAGCAGATTGATGCCAGTTTGTCAGAAGATGTACTCAGTTGGCAATGGTTTACTGGCAAAGTGCATGTCAGGAATTTCACAGACACAGGTTGTCAATCTGGTCAGGCTCATAGTCCTGCCAGTTTATGAGCCTGATAAGTGAGGGTGGTGCCGCAGTGGACTGAACCAAATCGCTTAGGACAGTGCATCAGCTGAACAGAACATGCAAACCCCTCTCAAAGGGAAGACTGTCTCACTGGATTGTGGATGCGATGCAGTTAAAAGAGAAAGTTGGCGTTGCAGTTCCAGCTTTAGTGGCCACACATTCCCCCAGTTTATAGAAATTGTAATATGGTGTTTATCCCCCCCCCCCGCTCATGACTGGAAGTGAGGCCTTGGTTTGGAGAACTGAGCTTTTTTCACCCCGCTTTTGAGGAGCACTCCTCTGACCACACAGAAACAGTGGGTGTGGCCTGACATAGACACCCTCTGAGGTTACCATGGCTGCCACCATTAGAGCAACAGCTACTCCTTCTTATAACAGACAAGCAATAGAAAATGGAAAATATGTTTTGAGGTTACGAGCAATAAGGCATTTGATTTTGTACGCAATGTTGGTTAGAAGCAGTACATTTTATATATTTCTTAGGGGCAGTGAACAGTGTAAGCAACACTTCCTCATTCACCCTTTGCAAGTAAAGTCCATTAATAGAAGTGCATTTATTTGTATTGGTTCTCCCCAAATGCTAATGACCTATCCCATAGTCATGTGGATATCCCCAAGAGTATAACATCTATACTTCTAGGGGTGTGGTATGAGGTTTGAATAGTCTTGGGTCAAATTGTTTTTGAAATACTTTTTAACCTTTGACACTAGCAGAACACCTGCAGATTAATGACTGCTCTAACAGTATGTTTTTCCACTTTTTTCACTAATACAGTATTCAGAATATCTTCTGTCATGTGGTGCAAAGGTTTTGGTTAGTAACACACTTTGTTGAAAATCCTGAGGTATCTGCTCAGGTATTTTCAATTGTTGGCACCTAAAGAAGTAAAAGCATTTCAAATACATATTTCACCTGGGCCAAGTCTGGCTCCGCCCAGTTGGGCACCTGCGCAAGGATAGCAGAGACAGACGGATACTAAAGCCACAGAAATTACACCTTTTTTCTGCCAGTCAGTTGGCAGTGAAATTGAGCTGCCCTGAGCTGATTAATGCTCTGTGTTCTGGCAGCAAGCATGTGAGTTACTGTACAGGCTTGTGTGTCTGTTCACAATAGAACACGGCATCGCAGAGCCTAAAATGAGGCCTATTAAATGAATTCAATTTCACACTGCATGAGAGGTCTGAAAGAAGGAATATGGGATTTGTTTTTCTGTTAACTCATTAATATGGTAAAATGTGCTTCTTCAGCAGATTTATGTACTGGAGTCAGGCACAAAAATTAAGAGACCACAGTTGTACTGTAATTGTTTTGTTTTCTGCAGTTATTCAGTAAACCAGCAGTTCTTTTACTTTCTATATTAGTAGTAACAATCTTAGAAGAACAGTATAGCATCTTCCGTTTCCCTCTTTCTTGTGGCATTAGGCATTGTGTAGAAGTCGATGTTAAATTTACTCAGGGAAATGGAAGAGCTTGGGTCGTTTTCAGTGGGAAGGGGGATGCAAGCCAAAGGATTTGATGTGTCTCCTGTGTTCTCTTCAAGATCTTCATGGTGAGCCACAGAATGTGATGCATGTAGTCAGCGGTCCCACTCAGTCATAACATATACTTGACAGACCTCAAGGAAAAATTCTCTTTTTGCATTTATTTTTTTATAATATATAATTGCCATTTTGAGGACAACCTAAGTTCATTTCATTGTCAGTGAAGGTTATGGTTCACTGATGCGTAAGGCAAGGTTATACTTAAAATTGTGGACAAAATGATGAGAACTCCAAGACATGGCAAAAGCATGGTGGAGTCAGTTTACCCACAAATTCCCACTCTCGTATCTTACCCAAGAAGTTGAAAGAGAATCCGATTCTGAACGTTTCAACAACATTCAACATTTCCTCCACATTACAAATTTGAGGTGACCTGCCTGGCACCATCCCCCAACCCAGACACTGGCATTGACTGTAGAATCAAAGCATCCTTACTCATGTTTGGCAAGTGTGGACTCTATTGTTGTTTAGTTAATAGTTATCAGATATCAGTAAATTGTTCAGCACTGATTGAGGCACAATATAGTATGTAGTGACAATGAAGGGGATCCTTCTGGACCATCCACAAAGTTCCATGTATGGTGTGAAACTAATCTTTCAGATTAATACCTGCCGTTAGTATCCTCAGTTTTAATGGGAATATGCTCACTTTAAACTTTGTGGTTTCATTCATCATTTTAAAAACTGGAGTCCTCGTGTTTCTTATCAGAAAAGATGTGGTATTTTGTTGCACTGTGGCTGAGTTTTGTTTCCGTTTCTTTGATGGCAGGAGAAGTACCCAGAGGTGGTCAGACTTCCAGAGGGCTGCAAGGGTGAAGTCATGGTGATCCAGAACCCCAAAATACCTGGGTATCTCTTTCAGTCACTCCACACATTTGCTTGTCTGAAATTGAATATTAGCTGGTGGCTTCTTCATTGGGCAGACTTAGGACACAAGCTGTCAGCTGAAACTCTCTAATAACAATTCTGTCCTCCCCCTTTCACCTTTTAAGGCCAGCTGTTCAGTGATTGATATCCTTGTCTTTTAATGCACCAGCTCACATTGGTCTGGGAAGGCATAACAAGGATAAAATAAAATTTACCCTTGACCCTTGTACAAATTGTAGGTAACCTCCAACTTCCCCCCCAGTGGATTTATGTCTAAGGTCCATTGCTTGCATTTGGTTTACATGCCCCTTTGACTTTGTTCTAAATATGCTTCTTATTGACAGAGGATTTAGCAAGAATTGCATTCCAGCTTGTATTTGGTAAATATAGTGCTATATAAATACATTTCCTGGTGTGTGTTTGTACTTAGGTGTAGTTACCAGTTTTACTTTCATGTGGTATAGTACAACTAAATTGGCAAAGGCTGAATAGAAAACCTGACTGAGCTGTGGTCTATTTTAATCAGGTGCGCACTGAGCTTCGTCTGGAGCATAAATGTTTCTAATGATGGAGTGATCATACCCAAGATAGACCTACTGACAAAACTGCCGGAAAAAGGTAAGAAGAAAAAAAAAATATGTTCAGGCTCCTCATTTATAAAATCACATTCAGTCTGGCTAACTTGTGTATGTTTTAGTAGTAATGGGATAATGAGCCTTCAGAATGGGGAGGGGCAGTGATAATGTATTATTCTCAGACCTACATGCCAAGCTTAATGTGACATTTTTGCCATTGATCAGTGAGTGTAACACATGGTGGCTCGGAACAATGGAGTGTATATTCTACTGTGAGCTGAAACCAGGAATGTAACAAACTAATACACCCCCCCCAAATAAAATGGCAGCACTGGGTTTGGACGAGGGGAAGGTGGCAGAAAATGCTCCCCAGTCATTCCAGAGCCTGCTGCGCATTCTGGGAGTGGAAGCTGCCATCGAGGCCCTCATAGCAGCGGTGTGCGTGGAGTAGCAACACGGACAAGAACGCCAACACGCGTCTCTACATCATTTATTCAATATAAACACCTCCTGTACAATCCCCATTACGAAATATCTGTTAATGCCATCTGTACACGTTCTCTCATCACATTTAGCCATGTATACATATACTGTATGTAAATATGTATAATTAGTCAAGGCCTAGAAAAATAAATAATTTAAATACAAAATGCCCAAAGGCAAAATCCACTTTTGAGATTGTTATACCTATACACTTAGTCTGTATTACTCCTGTCTCACAGTGTGATTTTTTTTCTCTTTTTTAACGCAAGTGTTATATCAGTTCTTTATAGAGGTTATTCACAGATAAGTGGCAGCTCTTCTCTTCACAGTTCCTCATAAAAATACAGTATTTCTCTGAACTGTAGGGTCTGAACATTTATTCTATTAAACACACCAGTAGGGTCGTTTTAACTTGTTCAGAGCAAGTGGGTTAATTTCTTTGTTTGGATGTAAAGAAAAAAAAATGAACCAAAGCCTGTTTGCTTGCAACAAAAATTGATCAAAACCCTCAATATATACTGCAAATCCAAAAATGCATTCTTTGGTGCAAAATTACTGACATTCATCTCATTTTCAGAGAACAGTATTATTCCGTTTGCTAACTGGATGGCAGATGGAGTTGTACACTGAATCTGCTCATTGGTGTTTGTCACAGTGTTGCACGTTGCAATAAAATAGTTTTGATCCAGTTGACCTAAAATCAAGGTACTGCATTACCGTTTAAAAAAAATGTTTCATATTAATTTTGTATCATCTCACTACTTTTCCTGCGACATGAAATTAGGTCTATGTGTTTGGCTCATGCCATTTGCAGATGAAAATTATTCTCCGGGCAGTTCAAGAACTGTGCCTCCAGATAAAGGATCAACATAAATTTTGAAATGAGGTTGTAATATGGTACCAAAATAATGGAAACTAAGCCACTTGCTGTTGCGTTTACTTGACAATACTTTGATGAGTGATGTTAGAGTAACAACTAAGCACTGAGAGAGGAAACCGTGAGCTTTAGGTTAAAAAGGTAAACCCCCTATGAATGTCCCTGAAAATCCAGTTGCCAAACTGAATCTGACGTGCTGTGGAATGGGGGCAGATTCTCTCCATTCTATGAAGTTCAAGCCTGAAATATTACAGGTTATGAAAATTAAGCAGCTTGGTTTCTCCATGTCAGGTTATCATCCCACCACTGCCTCCTTCAGCTCAGACAAACTGAATTTTGGAAACACATAGATTTGGATTAATACTGTTTATGGCATGGAAAAATTGTCTGTTCAGACAATTTCTAACCAATGTTGGCAAATTAAGTCCACTTTCCTCTTCCCGTATGGCAGTCATGTATGGTTGCAACACTGATGGGAATGTTATAATGTCCCACTATGCTGTTTGCATGCACTGAATGGAACTAGACCAAGACTGAGGTTGATCACATTATCTGCCAATACCTTAGTGACTCCCGCTTAAAGTTTCAAGGTTAGCTAGCCCTTTTCCTGCCTTGTCTTCACTGGGCCTGTTCAACAGAGGTTTCAGTCTGGTGACCTGCTGTAGCATCGTACATAATCCTGGACCCATGAGCACACGCATGGGTAGCTGCGCACGCCTTACATTTTTACCATGCTCAAATATAGGTTTTCTGTTTGCAATTCCACAGAAGGAAACACTTTCTTTAAGAGTGACCTAAATGATGGGACAGGTGGATGACTGTTGAGGCTCCTACTTCATTGTGCCTTTATTTCTCCAAAGTGAAAGACAGCGGGGACTTGAGTGTGTCTGCGCTCCCGTGTGCTTCCCATTCTCTCCCACAGCTTCTCAAACACTGCAAAGCTGCCTCGTAGCAAAACGCTGAATCTTTCCATTAAAACAATTAAAAAAAAAAAAAAAACCCCACAGGCCTTTTTGGCACAGGAAAATACCACACAGCAATGTGTACCTAGCACCGGCGACACGTGAATGACTTAGCCCCTGCTCCACCCCGCCCGCTCTTCTGTCTCTGACACACCGAGGCACCGCGTGTTCCAGGGAGACCAGCCCCCATTAAGGATATGCTCAACGAGAGGATGTTGGGCCCCACCTACACCTACCGCTAACATCCGAGTCTCGCCCACATTCACTCCGGACATCATGGCGTACAGCTTTTGCAAACAAAACAAACAAAAATGGGGGGGTAATTAACAGTAAAATGTTTTGTGGATTCCATCTTTGCCTATGTGCTGGAAACGGGGGAGTGGTTCATACAGGATGGAACACCAGTGTGCAGTCTTCATGGTCCCTCTCCAGGTACAGGCTAGACACAGCTGCCTCCTGCTTGGACTGAAGGCTTCGCGAGTAGTAGTTGACTATTTTTGAGTCGAGTTTGTACTGATGGGCGATGCTCTCGTAAGGTTTGGGGTCCAAATCCAGGATGGACACGGAGTAGGTGAACCTACGTTTGGAGGGCTGAATCTCCAGGTTAGGTTCCGGTCTGAAATAAAAAGATTTACAAAAGTTTTTATTTTTTTTACTTGCCCCAAAACTAAAGCCTGCACTTCTGCTACATTAATTTTATATGCAAGCGGTTGGTCTAGGCACTCACTCTGTTAAATGCAGAAAAATTAGTGGTAGCTGACAAGTGCAAAGAGGCAGAAATTTTGATACTTTAGCTCATCTGGGCTTAATTACTTCTGCATGACTAACACAATAAATTCCCTGGAGCTGGTAGCAGCCAGGTTACTGTCTCTTAATACCACGAATATGGTATACCTACTGCTGCAAAGTTTACCCGCTTCCCCCAGTCTGTACCAATTGGGGAAGTTGTGTTTTTCTTCATTTTATATTATATTCAATAACTAGCTAGTTCCCCTCCCCTCCATGTACCAACCAGCTAGCTCGATTAACAACTATTTAGCCATGTAGACTAACTTTATACTAATGTTAGCTCGGTTAATGTAGTCAGTCAATGGTAATGAAAAGCACAAGGCCCATGCTGTATCACACCCAGTCTACCGGGCTGTATTAGAGAAGGATCATCCTTAAAGAGATAAGATGCCGTATGCACTGTGTTTGGACTGTGGCAGCTCCAGCCAGCTGTTGCTTTGTTGATGATGCTGCACTTTTCTGGTCCATTGCATCTGGTGGTAATGACATGTTTGAGGGGGAAACCGTTCTGCACCCTCCCATTTCCAGCTCACAAGCCACAATCTGAACTAAATGGGAAGTGGGTCAGACACTCTATAGGGCGTCCATAGAGTGCATCTTTAGAAAAAGTTTGGGATAAAGCAGAAGACTAGGAAGCGTTATTTGACAAACGTGGATTCATCTTGCCCATACTTACAGCTCGTCTTCCCCACAAGGTGCCAGGGTGATCATCACCGAGCAGTCTTTGGCTGTCATCGCTACTCTGTACTGGTGCACCTACAGGAGAACCAGTGCAGCCATTTTAACCATAGAAACGAATGAAGGGGGACTGATCTGCATTCACATTAACTGCTATTACACGGGGAGTGGGGGAATGACCATTCCAAATTTCACACATTTACTAATGCCAACATTTGAAAGCTTTCTCTTGGTTGTGCATTCCATTTTCTCCCTTAGTTTCCTTCAAATGGTGATTTTTGTTTTTTAAAGGTTGAAAGAAGCTGCTTACTTTTCCAACTGCGTATTCGATCGAGCCATCGTCTTCAGATGGGCAGTTCTTTATTTTCTCCAGGAAATGTTCGTTGTATGGCCCATCTATCTGCAGTCTGCTCCTGGGAGTCGCAGGAACGAGGGAGAGGCTTGAAGCACGTGCCACAGCCCGCATCACGAGATGCAGACATCGCGCATGAATCTTTGCAGCACAAATGTCAAACACACCGGCACTGCATATAGACTTTTATGCTGATTCACACTTCATTCTGTACATGTGCACCACCCAGTGGACACTTTCACTCATGACTGCCAATGTGTTCAAACTGAAGATCTTTGACCACTTAACACACTGCACCATCAGAGCACAGATACTGCAGGGCTCATTACCTCTCTTTGGGGAATTCCTCCAGGTGCCGCTCCACTCGTTTGTACAGGGGATAAAGCCCTTCGATGTCCAGGCTGTCCAGCATCTGAGCTTGCAGTATCTTGGACAAAACGCAGTCTTTGGGTAGGTAGTGGTTACCTGCAGTGCAGACAACAGCATGTCAAGTACAGGAAAAGTACAGTCACAAGCGCTTCAGTTCTGCCATTACAAGAGTCACAGGAAATTCATCTTAACCCAAGTAACGTCAAAACTGGACTGGTGTTTCAACATCCAGGATGAGTCACAACTGAGCTTTATCACTGAGGAAGTGTGTCAAACAAACACCCGGCGTGGCTGGTTGGTTGAACGTGCCGTGCGGGTAGGGCAGTGCGTGGGGGTTAAACGTGCCGTGCGGGTAGGGCAGTGCGTGGGGGTTAAACGTGCCGTGCGGGTAGGGCAGTGCGTGGGGTTACTGCGTGCGGTAGGGCAGTCGTGGGTTAACGTGCGGCGGGTAGGGCAGTGGTGGGGTTAGAGGTCGGCGGGTAGGGCAGTGCGGGGGTTAACGTCGGCGGGTAGGGCAGTGCGTGGGGGTTAAACGTGCCGTGCGGGTAGGGCAGTGTGTGGGCACTGCAGTAACAGGCCGTGCAGCTCTCGGGCTGGCGCCGTGTCTCTGCGGAGGTTAGCGGGTCGCACCGTTGCGCAGCATGTCGCGGTGCAGGAGGCCGGCCTCGCAGTGGGCCCTGCCCTCCGGGGCCGGCCCCTTCCTGGGCTCTCCCTTCCTGGGCTCCCCGGCGCGGCCCGAGTCCCAGCTGCTCAGCAGGGCGCCGCAGATGACCTGGATGAGCTCGTTCAGGACCACCTTGCTGGACTGGTGCCCGTGGATCAGGCCGTTGCTGGGGTAGAAGTAGGGCTTGAGCTGCTGAGCCAGCCCGTTCAGGTCCACGTCCTCCTTACAGCCGTATATCAACTCTCCGTTCTGCCGAAACGCCAAACACGGCTTGAGAAACTAGCTGGAAGTCTGATCGATTCCTGAGCAACACCAAATCTTAGGTCTTGGACTAATAGCAACAAAATTCAGAGTCTGACAGTTATGTTCTTAAGAACCTATAATATAAATAAACTACAAGTACAATATTGATGGATGACCAATAAAACAGTGAATGGAGACTAAAATTAACTACAGCAAAAATAAGAAAGAAAATTTTGTACCTTAAATATTTTGAAGTTGTTTTGTGGCTCCTCTAATAAGTGTTTAATTGCAAAGCACATTCTTTGTTTGTTCCTAAATGGAAAAGAATTCAAATAAATGCTTCGTTAAATGTTGCCAGAATTAAGATAACAAATGAAGTAACAAGTTAAATACAAAAAAACCCCCCAAAAACAACTAGTGTAGACCGTGGACCAAAGATGTCAATCTTTTAGGGTATAAACTTGCTGAGCTGGCTTTAGTTCACGTGTCAGAATTAACACTTCCAAAAAAATGTACAGCTACCAGACATATTTGTCAGCCTATATACAAAAATAAACATGGTTAATAGCTGGACACCAAGTCACCAATCAAATTTAATTAATGTTATTAACAATTAATCACAACTCCATTGCCAACATTTCAGTGTTTGGCAGAACTGGGATTAAATCTACTCACCCTGAGAACAGATCCAGGGGGCAGTATCTGCTCATTGTCTTCCATTTCCCATTGGCTAGCTGTACCAAAAATAAAGAATAACAAAAAATATATTGTAAATGTGAGTGCATTTACAGTTCTACTTCATTTGACCAGCAGAGGGGGTGAACTTAGCCAAACACTCAGCTTCCACCAATAAATGCTTTGAAAACAATATGACTGGTCCTACTACTAACCAATTCTATGTAAAAGTAGAGCGGTACCAACATTGGTTAATTATGTCAGAACATAGCAGCACACTGTGGCTACCTTCAGGGAAACTCTTGAGGACACTGCCTCCTTGACTCATAATATAGCTGCATAGATCACTAATTAGCTTGAGGACCAGGTCCAGCATGCTTACCTTAAAGTGTTGATGCATACAGAAGCGGCACACCTTGCGTTTAATTTCCTTTGAGACGTGCCGTGAAAATGGAAGGAATCCACACTTTGGCTGCAAAACGAGAACATTTCAAATACTCCTTACGATCAAACAAGCCTCAAAGTTGTTAATGTCACAGGTGCCACGACAGTCATTTACAGCTGCACGTACTTTGTTTTTTTAAGATCTTGTTAAGTCAATTCATCACACGATTGGATTCCAAAGGAAAGGGCACGGTGAAGGAGGGTTGTCATGATATCCCACTTTCATATCGTTGATATGCCTTTCAGAAATATGGCGATATTTGATGTTATCGTTTTTTTATATTATAGTTGAATGAAGACAACGTGAACAGACGCGATTACCACACGTGGTCCAGAGGCAGCATTGATCTGGAATAGCAGTAGCCTTAGCATTGCTTACTTTAGTTACAGTATGATTCAACTGCAAACAATGACTCAGACCAGAAGCTCAACCCATTTAAGCCCTCGGGCAACTAAAGTTGCTGAACCACTCTTTTACCATCTGTGAATTATTTTTTTTTGTGTGCAAATGATTATATGCAAGAAATCTCTGGGGAAAATCTGGGCATTAATGGGTTAAGTTAAATACGGCATTTTTATTTAAAACAACAATGTTCTTTTAAGCTTAAAAAACCTAAATTAAAATCATAATAAATATGAACGCTTGACTTGAAAATTTAAATAACATTAAGTGAAACCAAGAAACGTTACTCAAATTAGAATTTTTCTCCAGGCTAAACAACCTACTTTGATATTTTAGAGTTTGGTCTTGTTTTATGCGTTTGCCAGATAAACGAGCAGGTTAACGTCTCTCTGGCGTTAGGATGTTATGCAACGCAGTGGCCCCGCAGGGCTGAACACTTGCTCAGACGGCACCGGTAGCACTAATGGGCCTACTTCACAGCCAGTTTCACCATCAGGGGAAAACGTCTCGTTACTTCCCCACCAAATGAGAGGATCCTCTTCTCCGTCGATTATCAAGGATAAAACTGCATCTGCACTGGCACCGTCAATAAACTGAATAGCCAATATGCAAATAATATCCAAATACTTAAATCAGGGTAAATAATAATGCAATATTAAAAAACAAAGCATAGAGATGCTGTTGGGAGACAGCAGAAATAAAATAGAAAAAAGATTGCAGGGGAAGGACAGTCTGCTCAGATTAGTCTCTGGTGCTACACAGCACACGCGGTAAGTTATTCAGATCTGGAAATAACTCGCCTGTTTATTTCCAATGGTTAAACTTATTTCCATCTTAGTAAAATCATTCATGTATATTTTATGCTCAACAAAATTTAATTATTGTACCTGTAGGCAATGATATCGGCAATATCTTCAAATATCTTGATATGACACTGGATATTGTGACAACCCTACTGTGAAGTGAGCAGAATTTATTTTCTAGTATGCACTGAGAAAGATGGAGGTTTCGATGAGGGGGGGGGCATATTGTTTCCTGCTCAGAACAAATTTCTTGAACAAGAGCAGGTGTCTTAACCTAAATAGGCCAAAGCCCCCCCATTTCCTGTCATCTTTTTCTATACAGAGGGAAGGTCTGTGTTCACTGCAAGCTTACCTTTATTTCTATACAGAGGGAAGGTCTGTGTTGACTGATGTGACAGGAGGATATCTGAGTTAGATTAGGCAGGCACACAGCGCATCCGCTGAAGGTGTCCATTACTTTGTCACAGCGTGATTCTGCAGGACAGACACAAACCCAACACTCAAATTCACTTCCAACCATTAATGCACCTTCAACATCTTGGCCGCTATGCCAAATTTACCTGTACCGTTTCCTAGAACCTGTACGTACCTGCACATACTACCCCAACAGCCATGGTCCTCACCTACCTATTTGGACACTTGTCAAAAGACACCAAAAGAAATTGACCTTTTTGGATGTGAAAGCCTATTGTAATTCAGCCTAGTATTGACCACTGACAACTCATTTTCAATCATATGTCATTCAGGCATATACATGCTGAATATCAGGCATGCCCCTTAAGCATGGTGTCACATGCACTAGTCTAGTGAGCTGGCGGGGGAATTATGCTATATTCGGAACATTCAAATACTGCTTTCAGTTTCCTCATTTGCCCGAGGCTTGAAAAAAAAAAAAAAAAAAGAAAAGAAACGAAACTTCCCCGCACTGAATTACATTAAACCAAATTTTATTGAAGGCTGAGTTTATGGTACGTCCTACTGCCCTTAAAACTTGGCTTATGCAGAATTGTGCCATTTATTCCAAGAAAACTCATATGTGGACTTTGCACAATCAAGTGTACTGGCCCTTCCCTTTTGGCTTGAAGGCTCAAAGGTATTGCACACCAAGCGGTTGTACATCCCAGTGGCCCTGGCCACCTCACGGCTAGAAAAGATAAGGTCTACACATCATCCACTGTCACAGCAGACTCACTTCTCTCTGAGTTACCCTCCCCCCTCCCCAGTTCCCAAAGCATTCAATGAAATGAAACCAACACTATGAGCTGCCCCACGCAGCGAGGACAGCATTTCCCATTAACCATTTTTCTACTCTCCACCTCCCGCCGTGTTCCGGAAAGAATCAGAAATGCAAAATGGCTCATTTGGTTCAGGCACCACCACTGTGGCGCGTGGATGAACCTCGCAGCCTCGGATCCAATCTGGACTGTGCCAGTGCCAGCTGCAGCCGGTAGCTCTAGGGCAACGTGCAAAGAATGGTTCATTCGAATAGGGTTCTGTGTGCATCGCCATCTAGTATGGATGTGAATTACACATTTGTGACCATCGAATAGTTGCTGACTGAAACGGGAAATTACAGACTAATCTTTTTTTTTTTTTTAAACCATCTGATGTAGAATACTGCTAATAATATGCCACTACTTGAATTAGTGCAGATCGTGAGATTAAAACTTTTTTTTTTAATTTTTTAATATTTTAAATAAGCATTCCTATATATTTTTGCAAGAATGATTGTATGCTTCTTCGCTCACTGCACAGGTTAACACATGACCCAAATGAAGTGGCAAGTCACAGTCACGCAAGACTCAGTAGCAAGTGCAGTGTGCACATAGTGTTGTGATTACAATCTACAGTGTCAGACTTGAATAAAATGGTACTGAAAGAGGTGGCAGTTTCACTACATTTAACTCGAGCTGTGATGGTTTTTTGCACGACAGTGCATCACACAGGAGTGGGCTATATTCGGCCTCAGCACATGCCAGTAGGTCCCTAAACCCTTCACCCTGCACCATGCTCACGGGGAGCATGCAGTCTATCACCACTTTAGCAATTAAATCCATCCTGGGTTCAGCTGGACAGCTGTCACACTTACAGGGTCTCACTACAAAGTAAGATGCTTCTTTGCTGTGATCGCTTGGCCTCAGAGGTTTGACTCTTAGGTGGGTTCACCTCATGGATGTCGACATGCGAATCTGGCAGCACAGATTTAGCACTGATCGGTGTTTTCATTGAGCTTTTCAAAATCATTCCACAAGCGGCACTCTTTTGCAAGTTGGCCATCGTTTTAACTGATGGTAAGTAAAATGAATGACAAGTCCCGCCCACCCCCTCTGTTACCCATTTAGAGCAGTAGCCACTGTAACTTTTGGTGATCTTTTATTTCGAACGGTTCGAGAATTCTAAAGAAAAATACGACTTTCAATGAATTTAGTATTCAACATCCGTGCTCGTCACTGACAATCGACGAATTGACAAATTGTTCACATCCATGTAGATTGCGGTCGAAGCGGCACATTAAAGGTCTTCCTCCGACACAGCATGCAAGCTTAGCTGTAGTCTGAGGCGTGAAAAGAAGCAGCTGGCGGCACCGCACGTTTCGGAGGACAGCCGTGGATGGCTACACCCTCCTGAATTGCATTTACGCCGCTGCGGTAGCAGACGACTGGCCATTCCAAACTGGGGTGGGAACTGGATATGCTCAGCCACGCTTTTGAGTACCAAATTTTTAAGATTTTTTATTTTTTAAGTTCAACAGTTTTGGTAATCACACCATTCAAAAACGGTTACCAAATGGTTAAGATTCCAGCTTATTTGGATCCCTAAAGTTCAGAAACTTATCAGGAGAGCTCATCTCCAGTCTGGGTCAACACTTCTAGAAAGACATCAATTACAGAAAGGAGCACCACCTGCCAGGTCACACGGCACTGAGAATGGCTGTCATTTCAACACGCTCTTAAGCGCGTTGGAGGATTTCGTAACATAGCAACAGGAAATGTCTCATGTTCCACTTCAGAGAGGAAAAAAAGGGAAGGAAGACCTGTCACCATCGTGAGAGCGCTGGCCTTTTGACATGTACCTGGACGTTCCTGTTGAACCTTCAAAGACAGTTGCCTCACAAAGTCCAAAGGTAGTTTGACAGCCTCCTGTGGGGATTTGACAGACTCAGTTTGTTTCATTCAGCGGTTTACTCCATTCCCATCTCCCACCCCCTCACAAAAACAAAATTCAACTGAAAACATTCAACAGCTGACAGCTTCACCACAAAAGGTACTGAATCACACAAAATCTAAATCCCTACATGACACCATCTATTCAACAGGAAATTACAAAACAAAAACAAACAGCATTTTTAAACTGCATTTAAGTGGACTGTATTCTGATACTTATGGAACAGAAAAATCTACACAACTTACTCCATGATGGACGTATTTCTCCCCCAGGAGAGGCTTCATAATATTTTTATTGAAGTCAACGATGTTCTGGATGTGCCGGAAGGCTTGTTCTGTTGTCTGAGAAACATTGGACAAAGCGGCGTTTAGGAATTTCTAGTTTCTAGGTTTTATAATTAATTTGAGTCAGACATTATATTGAGGATATTAATTATGTTCCCAAAACAGCCAATGTAAGCATGTCATCTTTCCATTTCGGTGTTGGGCGGGTCATCAGCATACAAACTTCAAGATTTTGATACCTACGCTGTACAGAATGTCTGATAAATAATGGCATCTTTCCTAAAGTGCATTGATAAAATGCTTTCTCTACAATCTGCACATTTATGCATTCTCCTCAGACAAAAGCTCTGAGAAGCTGCTTCCTATGGTATTTTACAGGGCTCTGGCACACACAGGATTTGTTTTTTGTTTTTTTTTTGCTTTTTACCATTCCTCTGAGCAGAATCTCTAGAGCTGCTTCCTTTTCACTTCTGTGAATCATGGCCTTGAGCTGAAATTACAAACCTCCAGTCAAGACTGAGGTCTTGAGATTGCAATGGCTAGTCGAGAACATTGTCCTCATGCTCTTACCCACTCCTTTGCATGACCTGGAGTCATGCTTTGAATTGCACATAATCATGCGGGAACATTCATTTTGACCATACCTGAGCTTCTCCACAGTGAGAAGCAGATATGTTTGTAATAAAATATCATAGTAAATGCCTGAATCCAGGTTTCCTTCCATTGTAACGTGGGCTACAGTTGAAAGCATCCGTATTTCAGAGATAATGCCACTCTGCTAAAGATGAGCTATAAAAACTGAGTCCCACACAAGGCTGATAGGCCTGTCTGCAAAGCACTGTTTTTTTTTTTTTTGTTTTTTTAAGCGATCATCTGATCATGAAATGGTCAAAAATGATTTTTACTGCAACACTTCATTCTGAGTTGTTGCTTTAAGAGACGTTTCCTCCGTGCATCTCCAGGGTGAGGTGCCCCTGAATCCTGATTATAAGCCACTTCTCAAAAGATTCAGAGTGTCCCCAAACATTTGCCTCCCCGTTAACAGGAAGTTATGGCAAGATTAGGCTATATTGCAGGATTACATATTTAGCAACACAAATGTAATTATATATGAAATAACAAAATAAAAATAAAAAACTTTTAAACATGTAATTCTGAATGATCCTGAGTGCCATACTGCTAATGTTGGCAATTACATTTGTGACTACTAAATAAGTGCACTTCCACAGTTTCCTTCATGCCATTCATAATTCATTAAGGCTGCAAATACATCTGAAGATCACATTAAAGCAATTTCACAACTGATAAACAATTTGATGATTTTTAATTAAATAGTTTATACTCCGAACATGAAGTACAAAACAATTCCTTAGGTGATCAGGTAAGTAATGATAATAAAATGATTTGCCCCTGTATCACTTGAAACTGACTGTCCATGAATCCATGACTGTATTTTAGTGGCAGAGTCATTTCCATACTTAACTTGCAAATGTCTCATTCGAAAGAGCTAGCACACATGCTGATCCTGAGCCTTCGTGTTGTTTTTATCTTAGTATTGCTTATCTTTAAAAATTTACACTGGACTGGTATGTTGTTTGCAAAGCGTGCAAACCCTTATGTTAATGCTTTTTCCCCCAAATGGAACAGCTGCAAGTTAAATGTGTCCAAATTTCAAAGTGGAAAATGGTAGGACAATCAAATTTCAGTCAAAGAACGAAGTCATGAAAGGACATTTTAATATACTTTGTAAATTGTAAATATCCCAAAAACAACACCAACATGACATTCCATGAAATTCCATGTCAAAAAATTGCTCTTTGTTCCTTGAGCAGTGCAGTCAATCGGTAAATGCAGGTAAAAAGACAGTAAGACTATCCCCCCTGCCCACTGTGTTGAACAGTAGACCTTGGCATGGTGTATATATTGTACCTGGGGTGAGTGCTCAGCATTTTCTGCAGGATACTTCAGAAGACGAAGAACGTGGGAAAGCTGGAAGAGAGGGGAAAGCACCACTCATTACGCATTTAGATTTAACTGCTTTTAAACAGCATGCGGACAGCACTAATTTCATAAGGGAGTTAAGCAAACTGCACAGAAAAAGTTCTTCATTTATTAAAAGAAGTCAAGAATGCAGCATTTGGCATTTTAAAAGAATGTGAACAATTTCAAGTTAAAGCTGATTATGAAATCTTTTCAGTACTACCTTCTGGAAATACTTTCAGCATGACGGTTATGTAAAGTCACTTGCATAACTGAGGGACGGATCTCAACAGAGTTGTCAGTTTTCAGTCAATGAACAGTCTGCTGTCCAGTGAAAGGGTGCAACTCATTCTTCAAAAGTGTTCCAATTCAATTATTCTAAGCACATGGCATTAACTTTCAAAATGTCCTTAACAGAATTACACCTGACATGATTGCTACATCTGTCTAGAACCAGTTACAACTGGTGTCTTGTGTTTAGCATGGGGTGTGTCATGGGAAAAACAAAAAAGAAACAGGAAATGGATGTGCCACAACCTGCTGTTGACAGTGTATGCAAATGGTGTTCGGTGGCAGCATTATAACAGTTTGTTTACACAGAAAATTTACACATTAAATACCTCTCCCCATGCAACTACCTGCACAATGTTCTGCACAATGCATCATTTACACCATATCATCTGTTTAAGGAGGGTGGGATAACAGGCAATGTCTACAATAAACAATGGAACAAGTTAGCACAGGAGAGGAGCACTGTAGGGCTGGGTTGCAGCATTCACAGTACACACCCATTTCAATGACAGAACAGACACAAATCCCTGTTCAAAAACCTGACTGTATCCCCTATCGGGGATATTCCCATTTTACACAAAGACAATATTAAAGTGTATATTAAATATTTAATTAAGTCTTCAAATGTAAAAGTATGTTACATCCGTTTAAATTACTCTCGCTTCTTTCTTTTACCCAAGTCCAACCAAGCACTACGGGAACAACGTTGAAACCAAATTTAACCACGTTCTTGGCGATAAAAGCGGTTGAAAATTACTAAATATAACTGGGATAAACTCGTTTGTTCAGATGCCCATGAAAGTTAGTTTTGAAAGATTTGGTACATGCCAATAACGTTACAATTATCTTTTTTGTATTCTGTTCTGGGAGACTTTAAGTGTAAAACAGGAAATATTTTGTCTCGGGTCGAATTAAAACTGCATTCGTAACGTTACCCTTTCTACATCTGCTTCTACATACAGGTCCATTCTTATCCCTGGATTTAACTTCCTGGACAGCAGGATATTAAATCTTAGTTAGATTTAACATTCTATAACCTCCCACAGACTGAAACATCAACGTTAAATATAAAAGGGTAGTCTATACGCTAAACGTTGTCCATTCTGTGTCCTCAGTAACTGAAGTCAGTTTTACAGCAAAAAGTTGTTTCGTTTAAAACAAAAGTTACCTAACGTTAATGACCGTTAGCTAGTCAAGTCTAACGTGAATTTCTTTACAGCAAGGATAACGAAACGTTAGCTAGCTAACGTTAGTCCAGCTATCCAATGCTTGCCAAAGCCAAGTAGCTAGTCTAACGTTAACTATATACAAAAACCCTAACTTGTTGTACCCAAACAGTTAGCTACATTAGTTAACATAACGTTAGTGTAAAGTGACAATGATAAACTAATTTAGAATTGTGTTGGCTACCTAGCCAACTAACGCAACATCGCCGGATTTGACGACTGCCAATTAGCTAGCAAGTTATTCAGCTACATTAGCTACCTCGTCAGGTACCAAGCACGTAGGTTGCATCAGCAAGCAATTAAATTATAGTAGCAAAGCTGAATACACAACCAAGCAACTGTAAACAGAACTTGTACAATTTGATCCTCCTAACAAACGCCTGGATTTGTGTTAACTTGTGGCAATGCAGTGCTAGCAAGCTAGCTGTGATGTCATGACAAACTTGCTGGCTAGCTAGGTCGCTAAGGAAGACCTCACATAAGATAAAACGCCGACCGTTAAGTTATATTACCATTGACTACTCTGTGGGGACACGATAGTTTTCTAAAGTTATCTCGCTAATGTGAATATTTTGAAAATTCCGTAAAATTACCCAAAGAAATAAGCAGTGATCTCTAACTAAGTAGCAACGATCAACCAAGTTAGCTAAACTAGCTATCTCTCTAACCAGTAGCTTATGCTATCGATACTCACCTGGCTGTGAGAAACGACAAGGCTCTTGTTCCCTTCTCCGTGGTATTTCCAGTCGTTCTCGTCCATTTTATCCAGTTCCATAACACAGCCGTTGTGGTGTATATTTACCACCATTTAATAACTTAAATAGTTAGCACTAGGCCAAACTACTGGCACGCACCATCACTACAAAAGTGGTGCGAAACAATTCTCTTCACTGACACACCGACAAACTGCTACTACCGCTTAGCTCAAGGATATCCCTCCTGACCTATTTCTACTGGTCCGTGTTTTAGAACTGTGACTCCAATTGGATTATCAAAATCGGAATCTTCGGGGCTCTTCCATTATCACCCATCTAATGGATGACACTAACGCCAATCAAATTCAACTACCGCCTCTTTGTTCAGGAAATTCAGCATGAAAGCGCTAAGCCACTGCCCATAAATGGCTGGCGTGATTAGTATTACTTATTGCAACATTGGCCGGAGTGTTGTGTGCTCTAGCAAAACATAGGTGGTGTTTTCATCAACGATTTATGTAGTTGGCAACAGTTTTGGTTTGCTGCTTGTAAATGCTACCAAATATCTAATTAAACAACTTAATTTCTGCCTGTAGCTAGTGTAATGGAGTGAACTGAAAGTAATTAATGGGATCAACTTACAAAACAATGTTCATGCATTTAATAAATATTGCATCTTATTTTTATTTATTTATTTATTTATTTGGGGGGGGGGGGGGGGATGAAATCGGACGTTAATATTAACATTCACTCAAAATGAATACAGTAATCCTCAAGAAGGCTCATTTTTTCTTAGTATCTCCAAGATGTGCTACTGTGGCTCACTGCCATTCCTTGAACTGCTCATTCTATTACACATTCTATTTGGTCATTCTTTTTGGTATAACGAAAATGTCCTGAGTCAACCATGTGAATTTTATTTAATGATTACATAAAATTTATATATACTTGCTTCCTGCTCATGATATATGTAACCATGTACCTTTTTGAAAATTAGATAATGTAAATAAAGTACAATTTCACCCTCACTTTAATCAATTGCAGAGACTTGGAATTGTGGGCTATATTTGTATCAGATACTTTTGGGGAATTTATATGTAGATTTTAAAAAAAAAATCAAGTTAGGACATATGTTTCCCCCATTTTTGGCTGGACCGCAACAGCGGGGCCAGCCCTACAAACTCGAATGTCTGTGACTGAGTGACTGAGTGATGAAGTTACATCATTGGTCGGCCGAGTTATGAAGTTACACCATTGGTCGGTCGGATCACATGTGTTAGGTCCAGCCATATACTAGGTTTTGACCTGGTCTTGTTCACCATTTACTGTGTGTCCACTATTGTATATTCAATCAGCATAGTGTAGCATTACCACACACCAAAGTCAGGACAACTGAAAACAGGTTTGGATGTTTGGTTGCGTTGCACAGAATCAAATTAAACAGAATCTTTCTTCTTTTGCACTGTATGATTCCAGTCATCAAGACAGGATCAAGATTCCCCAACATATTCAAAACTGGGAAAATTGTGTGGCAAGACACCAAAGGAGAGATACAGTATATACACAATGTTACTTAAATGTTATATATTTATCATGAAGCTAGCTTATGAAGGTTTTTATTTCAAGCTGGCTATAGCTATCTCACTCCTCCTTGTGGAATATGTTCCACTGCAGGAGTGGCTTAGTGTTTAGGCAACAGAACAGAAATATTCTTTGGCCTGATCAGGGCCCAGACATCTGTAATGGACAAAGCCACATGAGGACTAAAAGGATGACACAGAACCCTCACAGCTGCATGGCTGTAGCATAGTTGGTCCAATGGAACAGACCCACAGTGAATTGCCATTGGTTTTATTTAGACCTGCATTATTATGTCAGTCAGAAAGTTTCATTTATGGAATCATACTCTTTAAAACATACCCTTACATTTCTCATTCACTTGGCCACAGCTTTATATTTTTAACAATTCTATACCCTCCAACACAATGGCTTGTGTTATGCTTTGGCATCACAACATAGCTGACACAAACCCAGTTTTAATTACCAGCAAAGAAATTCACCACCATTCCACGCAGACTCATGGCCACCCAGCCCTTACAAAAATCAACTGTTATTCAATTGTAGTTGTAATGATTGTAATTTTTGCAGTATTCCCCTAGTATTATGCAATATTTTAAACAAACTTGTTTTTCAATTGCAGTATTAGTGCGGTTATAATGCCATATCACTACTTCATGTGCAGTACTCATGAGGTAGATCTCTTTAGTATTGCATTTTAACTGGATTGTACTGCATTGTACTTTAGATAAACTACAGTATTACTTCGCAGTAGCTGCAGGAATTTTTTGTAAGGGGGGCAATTATTTCATGGAACACTCTTTAATTTATTGTCCATTCTAGAACATGAAATGCATTTGAGATAAATAATTTGTTCAAGATAAATAGGCCATATGTTGTATACAAACTTAGATTGTTGACTGTGGAGTTGATAACAACAGTACGCGTGGAACAACACATTCTTTACCTCAGATATCAATAGCAGATAAAATGTAGATATGAAAGGTCGATTGCCAGCTCAATCTGACCTTAACTGACTGCTTACTTCGAAGGAAAATCCCGGGCCGGCAGATTAAAAATTAGTACAAAGTTCACTGTTTCAACTACGTTACTCATGCTCCCGTTAAATAAACTCCTCAAAAAAAGTTTGGAGATTTGTGTTTGGTTGATATCTCTGTTGTTACTGTATGATTAGCATTGTATCTTGTATCATTGGAAAGACTGTTCATTTCCCTTTACAATGATGTCCCATTTGTAAGGATCATGCATTTGTGGGATGAGCAGCACAGCTGATTATGTGGGTGGGGTCCCAAGTGAAATGTTTCAAATTTCCCTGCCAATGTCAAACGGTGTATTCTCCTGATGGTATTGACTCTATTGTTTTGAGTTGTTTGGGGGATCGGATGATTGAACTCTCTATCAGTAACAAGGAACAAACAAGATATATTGGTGATTTTATGCGTTGCTGTGGGATGGCATTCCATTCCTCAACCTGGATTCGTCGCAGGTCAGCCAGCGTGGTTGAATGGAAAGGCCTGCCAACAGTCCAGACCTCAACCCAATTGAACACTTGTGTGATCAGCTCAGGCGGGCTGTACGTGCTAGAGTGACCAACGCAACCACGTTGGCTGACCTGTGATGAATCTTGGTTGAGGAATGGAATGCCATCCCACAGCAACGCGTGACCACGCTGGTGACCAGGATGAGGAGGAGGTGCCAGGCTGTTGTGGCTGCGTATGGTTCTTCCACCCGCTACTGAGGCTCCTGACTGTTTGTTCAATGAATAAACCGTAAAATTACCAATATGTCTTGTTTGTTCCTTGTTACTGATAGAGTTCAATCATCCAATCCCCCAAACAACTCAAAACAATAGAGTCAATACCAACAGGAGAATACACTGTTTGACATTGGCAGGGAAATTTGCCACATTTCACTTGGGACCCCATCCACATAATCAGCTGTGCTGCTCATCCCACAAATGCATGATCCTTACAAATGGGACATCATTGTAAAGGGAAATTAACTGGCTTTCCAATGATATAAGATACATGCTGATACATGCTAATAATACAGTAACACTCGACCAAACACAAATTTCCAAACTTGTTTTGAGGAGTTTATGTAAATTACATGAATTAAAATAGAACAAAAACGATATTTCCCTAGGGCCAGAATTTCTAAAAGCGATAACTGCATAAAGAAAGACGCAGTATGTCTACTGTAGGTTACCGTAGAAATTGCTGCCGTCCTCTCTTCATGGTAGTCCAATAGAATTTCGCATTACTACATATAGAATACAACAAGTGATATGATTCGTTAATTTCATTGAAACAGCAAGCGAGCTACACACGGCCGAAATAATGGCAGTACTCTCTTTATGCTACAGTAGTCGATGGCTAGGTAACAAATGCAGTAGTTAGCTGGCGTGTTAACGTTTTTTTGTGCATTAATGATCGCATATTTACTGTTATGGATTGTGCATAACTCGCTAGCTACCCAAACGTAAGGCTTGTTTAATATCTAACGTTAACTAATGTTAGTTTATACAAAGTTAATTTATCTGGCTGGCTAGCTAGCTAACATTCTGATGCAGCTTGCTCACATTATATGTTAACGATCCCTTGCTAAGATGGTTAGCTTATTAAAATATCAACGGTACCGCTACTTGGTTAGATAGCTACCTGTAACTACCAGGTAAATTTAAGAGCACGTAGTTTCCGCTAGCTATGAATGGGTGTTTGACTGGCTGGAAGTTAAGCTAGCAAGTTACGAGAGGATGTTGTGGTAATGCCTAGCCAAGCTGAGCAACACTAGGTCAGTATATATCGGTAGTTATATTGTACTTGCCTGGTTGGCAAAAGGAGGACGGATAGTAATTACGTTACTTTACAGTGTTAGCTAGTCTAACTGTTCGAAGAACACTAGCTAGCTATCGATAAATTACGTACGTTACAGATAGTTAGCTAACAGTTCCACAACTGGTCAATTAGCGTTAGTTGTATTTAAATGGAAATCGGATCTGCCTTGCTGGTTAATTTGGCGAGTTAGATATATAATGTGAACTAACTAGCTTTTGGTTTAGATAGTCAGAAGTAAAACTTGAGTAAAGTAAAAATGGTAAAAGACTTGGCATTTTACCATTTCTTTTCCCAGGAATGTCATTTTGCCCAAATTCCAATGCATTGACAGAACACCTATAACCATTAACGCTATTGGCTGACAAAAGTTGCACCTGGGTCAGGGTACAACTAAGGTATATCAGGTGTGAACCACTTCTTAGTGATGTGTATACCTTAGTCATTAAGGTATGTGTCGTTACTTGTGTAAGCGACAAAACATATAAGGCCCTTTGTTCTGTTATTTCGTTACTACTAACGGTAGATGCTAATTTCTCAAATACTTGAACATGTTGGTTAATTAAACCATTGCTACGGTCAGTCAAGTTGATGTTGGGTTATGCCTGCCTGGTCACTAGAATGGAGTGCCCACCGACGAAGCGACTGAAAGGGCTAAATTATGGTGCTCCATCCACTACTGATTCATTTGGTGATGACGGGGACTTCACTCAAGATGACCTGGATGAGATTGATATTATTGCCTCTCAGGCATTCACAGGGGATGTGGGAGTGAAAGGTCCTAAAGAGACTTTTGGTGCAGTTTATCCTCTTCCGGGTGCCCAGAGAAAACCTGTTCCAGAGGGTAGGAAAGCCTCTGCTTTGAGTGGAAGTAGCAACGCTGGCCAGAGTAACATGGGCAGCATTTATCAACTTCCAACCGTTGAGGTTTTTGGTAAGTTTCACAAATAGGCCCTACTGCATTGTTGATTGATAGTTGGAGCACTTGAACACCATTGTTTTCTCTAGTCAGAAATTGACTGCTTAATTGCTTTATGTACCAATGTACAGGCTTTGACCAAAAAACACGCTTACAAGGGCCCCATTTTAGACCAGTGTAAACTGAACATGTGCTCCCCTGTAGGCTGCCAACAGGTTGACTCTCTGAGGTTTGTGCATTGGGAACCTCAAGCCATAGTTGAGTTTATATGTCATGTAGGAAATCATGCTTGGCCTCCACTCAGTGGTTGGGGCTAAAATCAGACCTGCACCTACCCTGCACGGGGGGGGGGGGCGAGGCGGAGGCATGCAAACGTTTTCTGGGTTGTGATTTTAAGGATGCAAGCATGTTTTCTGGGTAATGATTCCTATGCCTTTTTGCTTATTTTAAGAGTACAATGTCATATCTGTATTACCTGTCTTGTATCTGACATGAAGTGAAAGCATGTAATATTATTTTGTAGTAAGCCCATGTGTTGGGGGTGTGTATGTTTCAGGGAATGTACAGCAGCAATTCAAGAAAAACAAAGATGACCTGTCCTATGGTAATCTGGAAGCACAACAAGCTGAGCTAAAGAAAAAGGTATTGACACATCAGTTAATGTCTTTGGAACACTGCCTGTGATGGACGCTGAATAGATTTGGTTTACGTGTGGCAGTTGTGACACACAAAAAACCATACAGAAATAACATCAGATGTATTACACACGGACATGCTCCCTCATTTCTATATGCCTCCTTGAGGAGCACATTTGAGACAAATTAAGACCCGTTTCCCTGTTTGTGATCTCATAAGTTGAAGGAAGTGGAGGATAAGCTCCTGATGAAAGATGGGGAGATCCGTGTCCTGCGTGACTCCATTAGGCACGCCCAGCAGGAGAAGGAGCAAGAGAGACAGAGCCAGCTCCTCCAGGAGAAGGAGAGAGCTCACATCCAGAGTGAGAAGGAGAAAGAGCTCTTGAAGAAGGTAACTGTGACTCCACCACTGTGGGCTGCTCTTGCAACCAGTCTGATATAAACATATAGATCGAAGGACTGAATCCTCTTTTTAGTTCACTTTTCATGTTATCATTTGTCTGATACTCTGGTGCACAAGTAAGTCAAAATAATTCAGCTTATGGAGGGAGACAGTAGATGACTAATTTCCAGAAGTGCTCAAACCTTCTCTTCATAAACACAATTTCTCCTCTCTCTTGCCCTAAAAATAAGTTCCTATGCTGTCACAGGATTTATGGGGCTGGTAGGATCTGCCTTTGACTATACAGTAGGTCACCACCTACAATAATGGCTATGAAGCGCTAATACTGGTGACTACAAAGGCTCACTTGAGTTGAATTGCAACCATTTAGCAAGTCTAGTTTGAAAGAATTCATTGTCATCTGATCACAACACATAAGAGCACTTACAAAAGTTGTTTTGTATGGCAGTAGAATTTAATTGTTTTTTGGTGCATCATTTCTTACAATAATCTGACTTTCCAGGTGAAATCCTTGCAGTCAGAATTGCACTTTAAAGAAGCAGAGATGAATGAAATAAAGACCAAACTTCAGAACTCTGAACGGGGAAGTAAGCGTGTTGTATCTTCTACTGCAAGAAATAGGTATGCTTTATTGCAGTCCATTCTTTTTTTGTTTACATCAAGTGTTTACATCTGTTCCTCTCATAATCCAAAGACCTGGTATCTAGTTTCAATATGTTGACCTTAGCTAGGAATTTGTTTTAGTTCTTGGAAATGCTGTTATTATTTATTTATTTTTTGGCTGGAACGCATCAGCGGCCCTACAGACGCGAATGTCTCAGTGACTGAGTGAGTGCTGAAGTTACACCATTGGTCGGCTGAGTTATGAAATTACACCACTGGTCAGCCGGATGACGTGTGTTAGGTCCAGCCGTATACTAGGATTTAACCTGGTCTTGTTCTTTGTGAAATGTTTATTCGCAGATCTCTTAGAGATATAGAATACTGAAAATGTATTGAATATATACATTATATATACATATATAAAATATATTAAGTTGTTACAACACTTCACAATGTCTTAACATTTGAAATGTGAAATTATTGCCACTTTCACATATTTAAAATGCACTTTGAAATATGTTTGATGCCTTTGTGCAGATGCCAGATCTAGCCAATCCTCACCCATTTAGGTAGTGTTCTATTTATGGCTTTGTAACTCCATGTAACTCTATGCTAACTCCTTAATTGTGCTATGCTAAATCCTTGGTTGTACTATGCTAACTCCTTGGTTGTGCTATGCTAACTCCTTGGTTGTGCTATGCTAACTCCTTGGTTGTGCTATGCTAACTCCTTGGTTGTACTATGCTAACTCCTTGGTTGTGCTATGCTAACTCCTTGGTTCTACAGCCCCAGGAGGTGTTCCCCGGCAGCACTGCAGCAGGATGGGAGTGGGGGCAGTGGAGTCTCCCCTGGGGTCAGCCCATTCCTCACCAAGGAGAGCTTTGCTGCTCAGCTGTCCAGCAGGGCTTCTCCAGCCACTGCTGACCGGGTCAGCCATTTTGGGGCGGGTAAGCAGTTACTACTCATCACAGTTTTTTTTTTTTTTAAAGACATTCTGTTGAATCGGGTGTGTAATCCATACATCCCTGTTGAAGCGCCAGTGCTGGGCACAAGGCAAATCACAGAAAGGATAAATATCCTACACAGTGAGTTTATTAACTGAACCACAGACAGAAGTTTTGGAGACCTACCCAGTCAGTATTGTCTTTATAGTCCAGTTTGGGTGCATTAAATTGTATATAGGCCAAGTCTCTTGTTTTTCTTTTTTCAATATTCCTGTCGCCTTTAAAGAGAGTTTGTATAAACTTGTATAAAATTGAATTAACTTAAGCCTGTAAAGAGTATTTCAGTGTCACAGTCCTCTTTGCCACCCCCTCTGTATGATAGTGGTTTGCACTGTAGGCATTGTTCTCTCTTTGCTTATGTAATCCTGCATCAAGGTGGAAGACCTGTCAGTGAGGCCAACAACAGCGTCAGCAACGATTCAAAATTCCGGAAGCAGGATTTCACCGGTCCTGACGCGTGCAGCTGTCAAGGTAGCTTTACATCTGTCTTCCCAGCAGTGAAGTGAAATCCGTTAGCCAGTCCAAAAAAAAGACTGTCCGTGCACTGTATACCATTTAAGGTATTTTCAATGTTTTTGTGAAAACAGTTCAAATTCATTCAACACATCTGAGAAGTATTCAGTTTTGAGAAAACTTTTAAATTACGTGTCCCATAGAAGTGCAACCGTTTTGTGACTTGTCTCAGCCGTTCTCAAGATGTACACCGTTTAAAAATTAAGCATCAAGAAAATGGTTTTGAACCGATTTGTTACTTGCTGTTGTGCTGTTTTCTCTGCGAAGAGTGGATTCTGCTGAACCTGCTGCTGCAGCACCCGCTGGACCCCAGCACCTTAGGCCTGAGCCACCTGCTGTGCCTCAGCCCAGAAACCCTGCCCGGCCTCCTAATGCAGCACAGCTACCTCAGCCCGTAAGCAGGCCTCTGACGCTCTCACACGCCGGCTTATGATCCGTGAATTGTGTCTTCCCCAGTGCCACAGCTGCGTTCTCTCAGCAGAGATACCTGCCCTCGACATTCCCACCCAGCGAGGGCTGGGACATAGGTGTTCTCATTACTTGACACATTTGCATAGCTGAATGGTTGTAATGCAATTGTACGTTTAGTGTTTTCTTTTAGGCACATGGCACTCAAATCCAGAGTGATTTACACAACATACATTTTACATGCAACCCATTAACATGGATATGTATTGAAGCAACTAAGATTACTTCAACATTACTCGAGGATATGGCACCGCTCCTCCTAGGAATTGAACGTGCAAGTTCTGAGTTTTAAGCTAAGTTCCCTAAACATTATACTACGTTGCCTAAAGTTGCCCCTGTGTGCCAAAAATCATATTATTGGCTCAGTACCACATCATCTAGATAATTATTTTTCCCTCCCTCTTCCCGCCGCACCAGGGGGTCTTCAGCGGGGTCCAGCGGCTCCTCAGAGCCCAAGGCTGTGCAGCAGCTGCAGAGCGGCTTCAGCCAGGCCCAGAGCCTCGCCATGTCCGGGCTCAGCATGCTGGCGCTCAGGCACCACACGCCCAGCGCCGGGGGCGAAGACGGGCAGGCCGCGAGCCAGAGGTGCCCAGGGGCGGTGCACCTCCTGCCCCTGCTGGAGCACCACGTGGGCCTGTTCTGCCAGGCGCTGGAGGCGGCGGACGGCCCCGGGAGGAGCCCGCTGAGGGGGAGCTCCGTGTCCGGCTCCTCCTCCGAGGGCAGTGTGGCCTCCAGCCTGGAGGAGTCTCTGGGAGGCCTGGAGGAGTTTGCCTTGGCAGCGCTGAGAGCGCTCTACCACCTGCTGTCCCACAGCACCCAGGCCGTGCACGCGCTGCTGTCCCATCATGCCCCGGGGCTGCCCGAGGCTGATCGCGCCGCCGCCCGCCCGGCCTGCTCCCAGGCGCCCGCGGACCCACAGGGGGCGCCGTCCCAGCACCCCCTGCTCAGGAGGCTGCTCCAGCTGGCCGACCCGGCCTTCACCAGCCCCGCCTGCCAGAGGGAGAAGGTGCTGTCGGCCAGCCTGATGGCGCTCAACGTGCTGGCGGAGAGAGCCGGAGACCAGCTGCGCTGCAGGTAAAGGCCCGGCTCTCTGCCTCCTGAACCTCGCATTTCAGTCTGCAGTTATCTGCACACCTGCAGGGCTTGCCTTATTCTGTTTGTGAAAGGCACACTGTTGTGATGAGTCAAAGGTAGAGCAGATTTTTGGTCTGCTGGGTGGCTTGTCTTGTTAAGGATACTTTTCCAGTGTGTGGATGGTCCCTTTGGTCTGGTATGAAATCTGGACTATGCGAGTGAGAGGGAGTGATTCATTCAGCTGGGGTGACTCATAGCTCACGAGCGGCCCCAGCTAGCCAGCGGGGTGCTCACAGTCTGCCTCTTAAAGCTGCACATGCAGTGTCTTCCTCCTGCGCGTGTCTGTGCAGGCGGCAGTGTGAAAGGAAGCAGTGTGTGACATCTTGTGTGTCAAAAATAAATCATACACACACACACACACAGGGTAACGTCCAAAATTATAAAATGACCAAAAGGATATATTAAATAAACAACAGAGAGTGATATATGCTCAAAAAAAGGGAAAGCTTATATTTTACACTTTTTACGGTTGTTCTGAGAGAAGGTTTTCCTCCATCTTCTGTTAAGCTGCCCCTCCCCAAGATGCGGACGCCCGTACTAGCAGCTGCTCGTCCAAACACAAACAACCGCTCTATGGAAATTCCTCAGGGTATTCCAGCCGTGAAAAGCATCCAAACAGGCATCCATATATGGATGTGCTGTCCTTTTGTTTGACATTAACAGGATGAAGCTGGTGGTGACAAGCCCGTTCGCAGCTCGGTGTCTGTCTCTGGACTCCTCCTACAGAACTGTGTCCCTCTCCGTCAGTCTCCTGGCTGTCGCCGCCAGTGATGAGGAGGTGGCCTCTCTGCTGTGCTCACATTTGGGTGAGGTTCCTGCTCAGACCCCTTTCACTCTGTCATCAAACCAAACACACTGACACATCCATGCTCTTCAACCTCTAGGTCAGGGCTGGCAAACCCCAGTCCCGGAGGGCCACAGTGTCTGCTGGTGTTCAGTGTTTCATCACTGTGATTTTTTTAAGTCATTGATTGGCTATATTGTCCACACACCTTTTTCTCAAGGCCTTATTTGGCTGCTGATTGAAAGGAAAGCACACATACCTGCAGACACTGTGGCCCTCCAGGACTGGAGTTTGACACCCCTGCTGAAGATTGTGGGTGAGCAAGAAGGGCTGTCTCTGGATTTCACACCAACTTCTGCTCTTAAGTATTTCACTACACTGATCATTTATGTGATGCGTCATTTTAGTAAATTTTCTGACTGCTGAACACTCTCTTTGTGCGGCCATGTGAAATATTTTGCTATGGTCTTCAAGTCAAACCATTGTTGGTGTATCCAGGTGGGTTGGGGTAGCCAATTGGGTTGGGAGTAATTGGTGGCAAAAAAAAACCTGGACACACCCACTTTCCTGAAAAAACAGCTTTTGTTTTCTCTCTAGAACCGTGCCCTCTCCTCAAAATGTTCCAGTACGTTACGACCCGCCCGGACAAGTCAGTCACAGAGAGCCAGTGGTCTCATCTGGAGCTGGAGGTGATCAAGCTTTAGTTTGCACCAATGGTAGTTTCCATTTCAGAGAACAGATTTGTACTGTGCAGAGTACAGTGACACCCGCCGAAAATATATTGACTGTATCAAAGTTTTTTGTTTTCTTCTTTCTTCACTCATCTTCTTTTTCCTTGGCCAGGTTACACGGTTCCTGACGATGCTTTTTACTCAGAGAACGTCCACATGGTTGGCTTTCATTGAGTCCTCCTGTCAGTGCAACAATGAGGTAAGCAATATGGTTTAATAAGATCTGTTCCACAGCTAGTGTCCCAGTGCAGTTTCCCGTACTGATTAGTTATTTAAACACATTACTTATTTAAATACATTTCAAGGTTTTCTGCAGTTCTAGTGCTGTTACAGCTCATTCCCATTATTTTCAGTTTATTTACATGAAATAGATCTAAAATGACCAGTTATGAGCAGTGTTTGGTATTAAAATACAGATTGAGATTTAAGTATTTGAGTTGTGGAATTGCAGTCTCAAGCATTTCAGTTGTATAAATATAATTTCAGTAGATGCAGAACAAACATTTGTTTCATATGGTTTCATTATTTAAAATCATTTGAGGATGTGTACTTGTAACTGCATATTTAACATACCAAACAAGAAGCAAGTAATCATTAGAATAATAAATAGAAAATCTTCCCTTATGAAAACATTTTGGTTTATTTGATTCCGCTGGACTTTCCTTTTTAACAAACATGAATTATCTTGTTTTCTTAAAAGTCTTAATTGGTCATGTGCATCTTGTAAACTACCAAGAATTTCAATGTAATTAAGAAAAATGACAGTAGATGGCGCTACTTTCCTTTTCACTGTGCAAATCTGATCTAGCCCCATTGTCTGTTTCAGTCATTCATTTCCGTACAAAACTGAATCAGATTGCAAACTGGAATTTATCAGTTAAATGTAACAAATAGCTTGAATTCTGTGTTCAGCCTGAGAGTACTGAATGCTAAACAGTTAACTTTAATGTTGCTAAAAGCCTGTTACGGCACTTCATTGCGTTCTTAATCAACTACCGCACAAGTTCAGTGAGGTGCAAAATTAATTTTATTTTATTTTTTTCCTTCCAAGTCTGAAGGACGACCTTTTTCAGTAAACCGCCATCTCTGTCTTTGGAAAACTGTTTGATTCTGTTCTGACCCTGTACTGACCCTGTACTGACCCTGCACTGTTAGCTTTCCCACATTGTATTCTTTCCAGATAGTGCTTATACGTGCCCCTTGTCTATAGAGATAGTGAACCTGATAGCTTGTGCATTCATATACAAAACTTTGTTTTTAGTTTAGAAACAGGGCTCACCTGAATGTGTGATACTATGTATGATACATTTGTAAATCAGATGCACACGCAGCCATTAAAGAGGTCCAGAAGAAGGAGGTTGCACATTCGCTGTGCTCATAAACATATATAACAGTGGAACCAGGGCTTTGGCTCTGTGTGCCCTTGTTAGGGTTTACTTCTGTTGACACAGTCACACAGTTGATACTCTGTTGATACAGAGTTGTCGTGTAAACTGTGCTAACAATGCCTGCGTGTGCCTGAGCAGGTGGTAAGGACCCTGGTGGTGCTCCTGCACAGGCAGTGGCTGAAGGCGAGGAGGTGGGAGTACCAGGAGGGGCGGAGCCAAGCCTGGGCCGGCCCAGGGCTGCAGCTGCTGAGGGAGGCTATGACACTGCTGCACTGGCTCCTGTTGAACGACGCCAGCTTCTCCGAGCACTGCCTGGACGTGCTGCACATGTACGACCAGGTCTTCCCCGCCATACGGGACACCTTCCGCAAGATCCCCTGCCTGACCGAGAGCGAAGGTCCGTGCCTTTGAGGCGAGGCTTCTCGGAGCCTTTCGGAGTTTCAGTTCCCGCACTACGTCTCTGCTGAATGGTGTTTGATCTTAATGTGTTTTGTTCCCATTTCTGTTCCAATCTCCCTCCCCCCCCCCCCTTCTTGTTCCTGTCACTAGAATTGGCACTAGAAGAAATCAGTCGTCCTGAAGTAGAAGATGCAGAAGATATGGATATTGACACTGGCTCTTGATTGGCTGGTATGCTGCTTTCCCATTTTCATAGAATTTATAGATCACTTTTAAGAAATGTCTGCGAAAATAAAGAAATGTGCTGTTGTTAAAGTAACGAAACTAATTGCCTTAGTGTAGGATTTACCTTAATCCTATCAGTCATGATTTGTATGACTGCTGCTTACCAATGCTTCCCTGCATTTCAGAAACATTTCTAAATGGTCACTTCACAGAACTTCCAAAGGTCTCATGTAGTTGCCTTTATGTCCCCATTTCTGCATCTGGTTGGCATATTTAGCAGCGTACCTCATAAGCAACACAGTTAGGATTTGACAGGTTTAGTGAGTTCCATATTCTAGAGCACCAAGCCAGGAAGTCAGAAAAAATTGATTTGCATTGCTGAAGGCTTCAGCCTGACTTGATCATATTTTGTTCCACCTTTTCTACCAATAGCTACCTACCAAAATGTTCATGGATTATCATTTAGCCACTGTGGGCCTTGTTTTCAGAAGAAATAACTGAATAAATCTGAAAAAATTAGTTGAATAACAGGATTGACTCATTAAATAGTGCCACACCCACAGCTGTCAAAGGGTCAAGTCTCTTCAGGATTGCATATTTTGCACCAACTTTTTAAAACTGTATTATGGAAAACCACTGTAAGTCAGTAAGCATTGATTGCAATGTTTTATGAATTTAGTTGCTTAATGTGTAATTTACTGCTAGAGGAAATAATTGCAGTTTGGCTCACTAAAGAAACACATTTATGAAGGTCATAAACATGATCTGCGGTAATCAAATCAAATGAGCATCATAGGATCTCTCTGTAGAAAACTGACATCATATCCTCCAGCCATTTTTCAGTGAGAAGTCACTGGTGTTTAGTTAATTTTATAACTCGTTATAGGATGGCAGATTTAAAATCCCTTGAATATTTCACTTTTTATTAAGAACACTTGAAGGAAAATTCCAGGCTAAAACACCTTGACATTTTTATTATCAAGTAAGGGGGGAGCAACTGCCCCAGGTGGAGGAGTCCCATTGGGGTCCCATTCACGAGTGAGGGGAAAGAGGGATTTGGAGATCAACTCCCGTCTAGTTGCAGCGGCTGCAGTAATGCGGGCATTGTATCGGACTGTGGTGGTGAAGGAGCAGCTGCACCAAAAGGCAAAGTTCTCAATTTACCAGTCGATCTTCGTCTCCACTCTCACCCATGGCCACGAGCTATGGGTTGTGACTGAAAGACTGCGAATACAAGCGGCCAAAATGGAGTTTCTCCGTAGGGTGGCAGGGCTTTCTCTCCTTGATAGGTGAGGAGCTCAGCTGTCCGGGAGGACCTCAAAGTACAGCCACTGCTCCCCTGCATTGAAAGGAGTCAGTTGAGGTGGTTCGGGCATCTGATAAGGATGTCTCCTGGGCACCTTCCTCTGGGCGTGTCACTTTTCCATTTTTTCGCAGTGAAAATAATTCTGTCGATGACGTGGTGATATCGTACGGTGATATTGCCACAGCAGGTGCAGTGCAGTTCAATACGTGTCTCTCTTCAACTCGCTATAGCACTCGCTATAAGTATCAGGTTTTATGGCCCCATAGGGACAAGTCAGGGGTTTCGCTTTGTATCCCCACTAATCAAAGCAGTGAAATCATTCATCAAGAGGACATACAGATTTTTGACATGCTAGCAGCCTCAATAGTCCAGAATGTAACAGCGTGGCTTCACAGGGGATTGGGGCATGGCCACAACTCTGCTTTTAGCTAAGTACTACTAGCTAGCTAGCTAATGCCAGTGTGTCCTGGGTAACATGGGAAAATAACATGCTGGAGCAGATCCAGAAGAAGCCCGACAGGATAGCAAGTGAAGAATATTGTGAATAGCACTGAAGTAAAATATATTGCGCATCACACACATAAAGCCTGGAACACATGGCTCATTGCTGCTACACGTTTACCAATGACGCAAGTGTTCTGCCTGGAATTTTCCATTAAGCACACAGATTTATACCTACACTGTTTATATATGCTTGTTTGAAATTGTGTAACAAGCCCTACGGGGATGATGCAGTAATGACCTGGGTGGGGCTACCTCCAGAGTCATTTTTGCTTCCAAACCCAGGTGATTAACTTGAGCTTCAGGTATCACATTGCCTGTTCCCTGAATTACTAAGCATTTTACCAAGGTAAAATTATATAAATTTCTCCCCCCCCCCCCCCCCCAAGCAAGAATTTCCTGTTACAGAATAAATATACCCTATGTTGACATGGAAACCAGTGACTAAAGAAAAGGTATCCATGACAGATGTATGAAGCAATGTAAATAAATGATCATTTAACTGAAAAAACAAGCTTTATTTGAACAAACATAAACACAGTTTTGTAACATTAAAAAACAGTGGCTGCTGAACTGTATTTTAATTTGTACAGCCTTTGTTCAAAGTATTACCACAAACAGACAATGGAAGTGAAATCACTGAAACCTACTCCTTTAAGCAGGACAGAAATGCAGAAAACTGAAGTGCCATCATGGGACTCCATTATGGCAAGTATAGGTTTTTTAAGGCTAAATTGTGAGCAAAGTCACACCCGGTGTGTATATATACATGATGAGTGCAAACCAATCCAATGTGTAATAAAGGCAGACGGTTTCTGTTTGGTCTTCCAGGGCCAAATGTTTGCTGAATTCCCTGTTTTGACACCAGTGTAACCATGCATCTAGATAAAAACAGCAAGGCATATTCTGGAGGTTTTTTTTTCACAATTTTCGAAACAGGACAAATAAAAACAGGTTTTACATTGTAACACTAAAGGTCAACATTCATAAGCTATGTCATTTAAAAAGAAAAAAAAAACCCTGAATCAACAGAACAGAAAGTGGATCCTATAAGGCAAGGCTCCGCACTTCTGTCATCAGACGGCTAACTATGGCACAGCTGAGCATCAGTTCACACAAGCAAAACGCAGTTCTTGTCAAGTCATTTCCAATGCCTAATCTATTCACAGACTGGTTGCAAGCACAACATACTTGAAATTATACTAACAATGTCTATGATTAATTCCCACTTTACAGAGGACTTCATTTCCTTTACACTTTATAGTTACTCTTTACATGTTTCACTCATCCACGCCACTGTACTTAAACTAGACAAACTAAAGTTATATTTATCAACAACGTGGCTTGTTAGACATTTTCCCTTTTGAGGTTAGTTAACAAAGAGGGCACAAAAATGAAATTTAAAAAAGGTTCCGTTTGTTAAAGTTGATAAAGGAAAAATGATGGTCTTCAGAATTAATTAGAATGCAATTCAAATGAATTTTCATGAATGGTAAAAAAAAAAGTGGCATTATATAAATGAGTTTGCATATGAAAGATGCTCGACTTTGGGCCATGAAACCAGATTGAACACCAGAACATTTTGAGATGAGGGGAAACGCTGACCAGGATGGATCGTTGAAGTGTTTGGAATATGCAGTGGCAGGCATGTCTGTGGTCAGTAGCCAGTCTTCGGGGGCTCCACGAAGGCTGGGTTGTATGCAGGCTGGGCGACGCTCTGATCAGGCTGGGGAGGGTAGCCTGGCTGTGTTGGGGGTTGCAGAGGATAGGCCATCTGTCCTGGACTGTACCCAGCCTGGCTGTAGGGTGCCTGGACTGGAGGATAACCTAAAACAGTAAAGGATGAGTCAATGTAAACACGACAGTACTGGCCATGGCCAATAACCATATGCTTCAGCAGTTCCGATCAATAAATCCAAACGTTAATGCTGAAAACATTACTTGCAGTCTACCACAGTGATATCAAGAAGCAAGACAACAAGATTGTGGACAGATTTTTGTTGTTTTTTTGCAGTTGTACTGTGCTCATTTCTGATGTTATCGCTGACGACCCTCCAGAAGAGTTCTCCCTTATTCCTTAACACAGGAGTGAACAAAGAGGGCTGTTTCTGGATTTCAGGGCAACTTCTACTGATTATTAAATTAGCCCATTCATTTACACAATTTGACATTTAAAGGTCAATTTCTTGACTTATGGCTGATACAAGACAACTGAAGATCGTTTTGTCCCCATATGTAACACTTCACTCTGATTCAGTCTACAAGTGAACCAACAGTAAAGCATGTGGCTAATTAGTTACTTAAACCAGCGGGTAATTGGTGGAAACAAAAACCTGCACACACCCCTGCCGTTGCATGTTCTCCCTCCCCTTCACGTTTTTGGATGAGCACATTCTCGCAGCATGCAGCTGCCGGGACTCCCAACTGGTAAGAAGGACCAGGACGCAGTGAGGCAGTTAGGGAGAGAGCGCTGTGTTGCTCTTACCTGCCCCGGCCTCTTGGTAGGGCGGGGGAGGTCCAGAGACCTGGCCCTGGTATCCTGGTGGGAAGGCCTGGCCCTGGTATGGTGCGGTGGGCTGGCCCTGGTACCCTGGTGAGAAGGGCTGGCCCTGGTATGGTGCAGCGGGCTGACCTCCATACCCCGGCTGCACAGGCACAGGCTGGTACCCCGGGTACTGGGCGCCCTGGTAGGGCTGGGAGGCAGAAGGTGGCGGGGGGTAGGCCGACTGTACCACTGTGGTGGTGGTAGTCGCTATCACAGCTGTGGAATAACAAACTATTTGTAGAGGACCTTTCATACAAGGAAACAAGCAACTCAATGTGCTTTATATTAGAATGAAAAATACACTAAAAATGAAATATGTGGACAAAAGAAAAACAGAAATACAATCAACAATAACTAAATTAATCTTCACTGAAGCTGAATTTTCAGCTGAGACTTCAAATTAGCAGCATATGAAGCCTCATTTTTTTGTGGAAACCAATTTAGTGCACATAAAGAATAGGATGCTTTAACTCTCATTGCACATAATTCACCTTTAGAAGACAAATTAACAAAAAAATATCCAAACTGAGCCAAATTCATGGGGGTATGCTCGCACACATTGCTGAACATGGAGCATAGCAACACACTGGTGTCCTTGGACAGTATCTTAAAGAATGCAGTCAGACAACTATAGAATGCTCTTACTTTGCTACACCGAGGTACAGTTCTTGCTGCTCATGCTATAGGACCTAGATACCCCAATCTGGCCCTTAACGCCAGGCATACTGCTGGTTTTCTTTTCCTGACTGATTGATTGTCACTGACTGGCCAGAAATCCCACTCACCTGGTGCACTGGAGCCAATTCAGTTCCTAATCAGAGGAGAAGAATGAAAACCAGCAGTATGACTGGCTTCAGAGGCTTGATTTAATTGACTATCCCCTGTTATAAGTCATTAATAGTGCCATCAAATTAGAGTTTCTCCTGGTACGGTACCCAACATCAATTTTCACGGATCCTTCGAAGCACCATTTAGCGTCTAGCAGGAATTTATAGGACAAAGAGAGGGCAAAAATACAGTAACTGAACCATACTAAAAACTATCACTTCTTGCAAACAGCAACCACATTCCTGTGTCTACAGCTCATGGGGTGGGAACACTTCCTGTCAAATATCAAATTACAGGAGTCACTGTAAGATTTTGGTTTAATGTATGCTTAATAGCCTGAATTGGGCTGTTGGTTGCCAACCTAGACCAGAAAACTGAAATAAAGTTTTATAAAAGTAGATACACAAGTAGATGCTTCTCTTACTTTTTTGTTTGTGTGCATGCCTGTTTTTATCTTTTGTTTTAGGGCTGTCTAAAGGACCAAAGTAGAAATTGTAGTCATTAGGAAGTAGATAATATATTTATATGTAATACTAAATGTACGGTGTATTTTTCCTCACAATTTCCTGCATCTAGTTAGGCACAGAATTTTTAATTGCTATTAAAAGCGTTTTGGTCCTGGCCTTTCCTGAAATGAACTACTCTGGAACACAAACCCAGTTCTGTTTACAAGCTCTGTCATTCTCTAGAGCGGCTGAAGCTTGCCTCTACCCGAGGCAAGGCCTTGCTGTAATTTGTGTGCAGGTTGCGGCAGGAAGTTACCAAATGCAAGTATGCGACCACTTTCTGTATGACAGACCTTTGTCTGCTCGCCCCTCCCCTCCCCCTCCTTTGTGGTTGTCTTGGAAACTGTGAGTCAGACAGGATGGGCAGGCCAGTGTCTGCTTTCCATTTGCGCAATCCAAATCATGATTAGTGCTGCCAGGAAGCCCTGCTCACATGGTAGCAACATTGCTAGGAGGGGAGCTAGGGGAAGTGATAAGACTCTTCACTACATGCCTGTTCAAGGATACATTGTGGGGATGTTAGTGTCAAGAGAACTGTTTTTTTTAGAGCTTAATGCGCAATTGACTGGCTATTTAGTAAGTGTTCAGCCTTCATGTTTTACTTAGGAACGAGTGCACTGAATTCATGTTTTTGGGTTTTAGCTGAAAAATACTGGTGTTTGTTTAAAAATACTGAACACAAAACTAGCCCCTACTAAACCTTCCATGCATTATTTCTGTATGTAATGCTTATCATAGTGAGGTCATCAATATAGGATATCAATACTTTTGTGAGAGCATGCTGATGTTAAGGTGTTTGTACTTCAGTCAGCCTTGTCATTGTACAGAATGGAATGCATGAAAAAAGATACTTTCGGATTATAGCACGGTATTGTGCGTCAGACTCAGCATCATGTGCTTTGTGGTTTGGGAAAACGAAAGAGCAATAGGTCACAGGTTAAACCCACAGTACTTCCTAAAAGCAGAAGTTCAATCTGACTAGATCCCTCAAGCAGGTGGATCTGTTTTAGTTTGTGGCTGATACACAAAACATGACTTCCAATGTAAAAAAATAATAAAATAAATGCATACCCTTGTAGTATATGGCACTTTCCACACTGACTCGACTGTTATCACATGACACAACTTATTTTACTCATTGGTCAATCCGTGAACCTGCACAGCCATCTCTTATCTCAGATACAAAATTCTGGCATGTATGTGGCTGTCTGAAATAAACCGACACAGGCAAACTTCTTTAAGGCTCTATGTGCCTATTTTAACATTTTTCTTTCTGACCAAAAAATAATTAAAAGAGAAAGTAGCATCAAGTAAGTCATGGCATAACTGTTACCCCATCTCATACATAAAACATCTGCTGTTATGCAAGCACAGTGAGTTGGCTTTGCTGCAATATCACAGAGCCCGCTGGAACAGGGGCCAAATAAACTCCACCGAGTCTGGAATAAGGTATTTCCTCACTCGCCAATGCGTGCCCACGACGCTCCCACCATTATAGCGGACCAATTTGTTTATCTATAGGGCATCATCACAGTGACACCATCTAGTGCAGTAGTGTTCAACAAGGATTTGTTCACTTCCATTTCGTTTTAGATTTTTCAAAAGTGTTGTTTCAGTTTACGATGAGGTTTTTTCACAGTTTTCATTTTAGTTTTATGGTAATAACCACGGTCCACACACATACTCAAATAGAGCTACTAGCCAATCAATTACTACCACATTGAAGATAGAGAGCAGAGGTCTGCAACCATGGTCTGCCATTTATTGTTCGTAATCAGCACTTCACTTATCACATTTATCACGGCATCTGACCAGGTTGGGCCTGGGTCCTGGGTCTGAATTGGCATCTGATTGATGTATTCCTTTTTATTATTTTTTTAAAATATTGGCACCCAACGTGGGGCTGAACATATCCAATTAACGATGTGCTATCTGCAGCCGTATTCATGCGTGATTCAATTTGGGAGAGTGTAGCTCCACTGAAACATGCGGTTTTGCTATTCTGCTTCTTTTAATGCTGCAGCCCACAGCCCATGGAGCTGGTTGCTGATAAGGTGAAATCAAAAACCAGCAGACTTTGCGACTCACCAGAACCACAGGTGCAAAACCCTGATAGAGAATGACACCAATTCCCACTTGTATTTCCAGGTGTCTTTTCTTATATAACTGAAATAATGCTGGATAGATTTATAGCTAAATTGTTCAGTATTGACTGATTGGAATATACTTTTTTCTTTACACCATCTATTGCTAATATATACATACTCCTAGTCAGCACTTGCACTTGCTGTCTCTGTGGACTGTACTGTCCCCTTCTAGGGACTTACAGCACTTTGATCCCTGGTCTTTGAACTTTAAGTCACTCCGGGCACGAACGTCTGCTGAATGGCACTAATGAACTGTGCAGCACTATACTGCCACAATGCATTCAGTACAGTTTTCCAGCAAGGCAACATGTACAGCAGGGATACTCAAGTCTGGATCTGGAGGCCAGCAGTACTGGGGATTTTAATTCTTCCCCAGTAATAAAGGACTGGTTTAGACCTGGGACAGAGATGGCAGGTGACTGGAATCTCTGGCCAAACAATAGGATTCATCAATCAACACTCTCAGGTGGAAAGACAATTATCAGTACTCGTATTCGTATCCTTGGTGTAAGGGTTTTGTATTATACATTTAAAATGGGTTTCCTGTTCATTCACAGACATCATAGTAACATGTCATATTGTATGCATCATCCTTTAAAGTTTTTTAGCCAAGAAGTCACATAATTATGCAAGTTTTAGACCACATCGTGCTAAATCAGTTACAAATCTTGAACAGTTGGGACTCACGTGTTGGCTTTCGGCAAATCTTGTACAGACAACAGCAGGGACAGACACAGCAGGAAATTATGAGGATGATGAAGATGACGAAGCTCACAATAGTGCTCGTAATGGTAACAATGTTGCTGCCTTCTGATCTCCTGGAGGAAAAAAACAGCTAATATTAATGAAGAATATTTTTAAATGTAATCCATGGCAACAATGAGCCTAAAAAGAGGATGAAAGGCATACTACGCAGGATTTTTGGCTTTGCTATGGGCCTTGTGTTTACAATCAAAGAAGTCTCCTCTTCTGTCCGTAACCCCGCCCACTCACATCCATTGTTATATTTGATATCTGTTTTTATTTTATATTTTTTAAAATTTTTATCTCTGTTTTTCTGCTGACGTCATCAAGGAATAGCAAATTCCAAATTTAGCTCTGGTTCTTGAATGAGCCCTGTTGGGCTGTTATTTCGCTTCACTGCACTTGTGCTTCTTCAACTTCGTCATTGCAGTGGCTAGTTAGTGTTTTTTGGTGTTTTCATGCCTGCTCTCCCAGGTTTGTTTAGATAGTGGTACTTCAGAAGGCCAAATAAAACTATACCTGTGGAAAAATGTAGAGGGAACAAAATAAACTGACTTCCTGTCATGCCAGCCTACCAAATCCATGCCCTAACAGAGTCCCGCCACAAATCCAGACATTCTAATGTGGCAGTATTGGCTAAGTAGAAAAGACATAACGAGTACAACCAAGTAAAAACATTATATAGAGGCCCATAGGGTATGACAGAGATGTAAGAAAAAAAGGATATAAATCAAATGTACTGTCATTCAGATTGCACAGACAGCAAACATATTTTTGCAACTAAATCAAGCTTGTTACGAAATTTGTTTTGAGACCATGTGAAACAGATTACTAGAAACTGCAATACCGTTTGCAGGGCTCACACAGGAAAAGGCCTAACCAAGGGAGAAAAAAACACTTCAAAAGCAAGACTTACGAACTTCCTGAAACTTAACTTTTTTCTGTCTACAATTGAATTTACAGTGAAATATTATTCAATCAAAGTGTTTCTTTTGTTTTTTTTTAAAGACAGCTGACAGACTGCCCTTCTTATGTATTTCTCCCACTTTATTCAGACAGGGGGAAAGCAGAGAGAGCTACAGACATAGGCTAGATGGGATCACAGTACAGAAAGTACCCTGGCCAGGACTCAATCCCCCGTCTGCACAGTGTAGAGAAGCATCAAGCTACAGTCCACAGTCCAGCCTTGTATGGGGAAATTCTATAAAACTGCATTTGTTTCTTTAGCACAAAGATTTAAAAAATAACAAATCATTGCAGATGACACACAGATTGACTCAGCTTAATCAGCACTTATAAGCACCAAAAACAATAGCAATAAGAGTTAGCTCTCTGCTTTGGTCCATTGAAAACTGTAAGATAAACAAACACTTGGCAGGTCAACATAACAAAAAAACTGTTTATGCAGCCACAAGTATGTAACTGGTAAGTCCTTGCACAGTTGCTGAGACTTACATGAACTCCACACAGAAAGGCCCAGGCCAGGATTCAAACCCAGGACCTTCTTGCTGTGATGTGACAGTGCTTCCCACTGCATCATTTTATTTCTCGTATCGTTACATACAATCATATAAAGTGGTAACACCCTAAACAGGCAGCCATTTTAGAACGTCTTTAGACCCCTCTATCCCTCTATGCATGATACCACATCAAAAATTCAGTTCTGTTTCATCATCTCGTGTTCAAAATCCACCTATGGGGAATGACATCCGGTCATGACTCCTCAGAAACATCCAATTGCACCAAGTCTGGCACCAATTGCACCATGACAGACAGTAGTGCGTCCGATGCTACAGGATGCACCACCCTCCTGTAAGAGCATATAGGACGCTACAGTGCTACTACTCATTAGTTGACATTCGCTTCTCGTGATCATCCGAACTGAGCTTACACCCTCAACCTTGCATCTCACAACAAGAACCCTATCACTTAACTGCCCGCAGGTTCGAGAGTTCGGTCAGTGCTGATGTAGGTCTCTAGCTTTCCGCCCTCACTTGCTAGTTCCCTTCTGTATCGGGCAGCCCACGCCTTCGATACACCCCCCTGCTCACGCTTTTCATCCACTGCCTTACTCCTCTCAAGAGGATCAAAGGCTGCATATGCTATGTCCTGTGCGTGTTCTCCACACGTATATGGCAAGGACTAAGGCTTTCAGAAAGTGCGACCAGCTGTCGCCTGGGGCCCACCCTGCAAAGGGGAAAGCCATCTCTAAGCAGCGGTTGTCTCATTGGCTTGTGGAAGCCACTGCTATATCATGTGACTCAAAGGAGATAACACCCCCCTCAGACCTGAGGGCTCATTCTACAAGGGGCATGGCTGCATCATGGGCCCTATTCCGTAGGGTCTCCTTGCAGGAGATTTGTTCAGCTGCAGGCTGGGCTTCTCCACATACCTTTGCTACCGCTTGGATGTTACCTGGACTCCGGTAGTCCACGCAGTTCTGGGGGTGAGCTCTGTGTGAAGCTCACGCATCTCCCCTCACCTGCTGTGTGTTTAGTACTTCCTTACATGGGATGTGCCAGACATGCCCTCCCCTCAAGGGGGGAGGCTGCCCTTGCTGGCCTGTCAGTTTCTCAGCTGTGAGCATAAGGCAATGTGGGAGTTGTCCATATCTCCCCATAGGTGGATCTCGAACACAAGATGATGAAAGAGAACTTTAGATTACTTTTGTAACCCCGGTTCTCTGAAACATTGAGTGGTGAGATCCACCAAGACTGCCACATTTGGCACGCACAATAACTGAATATGTTCACTAATGAGTAGTAGCGCTGTAGGAGGCGGTGCCTCCTGTAGCATTGGACGTGCTACTGTCTGTCAGAGCCAGACTTGCTGCAACTGGATGCTTCTGAGGAGTCATGACCGGATGTCATTCCCCATAGGTGGATCTCTCCACTCGATGTTTCAAAGAACTGGGGTTACGATAGTAACCTAAAGTTTTATTAATTTGAATACACAAAGAAGGAATTAGATATATGAGGAAAATTGTAAACCTAAGTCTGTAAAAAGCATAAATTGTGGTTGAATTTTGATGGACAGACCCCTCTGTGTTTAAAATTAAAACAAGCATGGTGGTTCAAGAATGGATATTACACAGAACGAAACTATCACTTATGGTGTTTATTCCAACCACATCCTACATAAATATGGCAATGGGGAACTTCTGTTGACACTGTGTTTCATAACTGAAAATGATTTATGAAAATACTTAATGGCTAAGTGTACATACAACTACTTTGTCCTGAAAGTTGTGTGTGTGGTCTACATACCAAATGAAGCATGTGGACTCGTCGAGACTCCTCGCAGGATCGACGCAGCAGTATCTGTTAAAGCAGGTGCCACAGCAATGCTGGTAGAACGAACAATCACACTCAGCTGGAATAAAACAAAAAGACTATTTGTCTGAGAACCAGGATTTCCGACGGCTCGGCCTCAGAATTCAGGTGGGGGGTTGTTGAGCATGATTATCAGTGTACAGAAATGTGTCGGTAAAAATACAGAGAACTCTGAAAGAAATACAGCAATGATTATCATGGTACAGCAATGACTGGCCCTACTTATCTAGGTCTGGTCATTTAATTTGGCTAAACAAATAACGTACTGTTCACGTAATTTTTTCGCTAAACGTCATCCACGGTTAACGCAGAAAACATCCAGTAAGTAGGCTACTGATTATGTCAAGGAAGGCAACCTCCCATTGCCTCCTTGCACCTTTAGTGCTCATCATGACAAGGATGGCAAGTGATCAAGAAACGAAAGGCTATATACAGGAAACACAAAAAGTAAGCAAGCAGTTGAAAAGACCGCAACACACTGACTTTTTAGCTACTGATAAACTCAGTTTCTGGAGTACTCAGTTTTCAACGGCCTGTTGTTTTCATGAACTGCCATAGCTACTGGAACCGGCACGTACCTTTTACCTCCGTTGTCCCCTGACCGGAAACGATATACCACAATATAACTAGCCTATTCAACATTAGATTGAGGCCAAATTTTCGCCCCAAATAAGATAAACTCACTTGCTATAAAAGTGGTAAACGTGCATGCGTTTTAATACGTCTGTTTATCTAGCTAACTAACAGCTATCAGGGACGCAAGTGTCCGTTTACTAGATAGCTAGCACAGCTACCACATATGTGATAATTATCTTAATAATTAATATAATTTAAATATAGCCTATTTGGGAGGGGATGGTAGAGAAAAACAATTATTTCCCCCACGATATGTAGATTTCACTGCGTATGTAGTTAAGTAGAATAACATATTCCATAGCATGGGCAAGCTTGGGACATGTTCGTCTGGGCTAAGACACTTGCAAGCCCAACTTCCATACATATCGGACAGCTAGCTAGCTACAACAGTAGCTATACGACAAAAGCTAATAAGTTTCTTTCTTAAAGACATAGCACACAGGAGAAACATATTCTGATAATGTTAACAATTATCTAAATAAACGTACGAGCAGAAACTCACCAAAAGCAGATGGAATGAAAGTCAGACACAGCACAAAAATAATGTAAGATGTGGACGCCATGGCTGTGTTTCAGCTGAAGCGCTTTTCCCCCTCAAGTGAAATATGAGAAGTCCCACATCGTTCTTGGTGCAAGCGATCTCACCAGATTTCCGCTGTGCCTACGTCCTGCGCATAATACAAACAAGGATGGAATACGCTACTGCACACAAATGGCTACAGTATATGTGTTATTCCTTCAGTGTAGACACTGCAAGCATTAACATTCGAGTGTGTCAGAGTGTTTCAGCAATTAGTAACCGAATATACGCAAATATACATCTAGGAAATATACGCAGACGCAGTTCTAATAACAAACCGATTTAAAAAACATCTGGAATACAGGAAAAATCTGAATTATTATTGCAATAATAATAATAATTATTATAATAATGATAATAATAATAATATCCACAAGCAGCTATTAATGGGGCCCAAGCAGCATTGAGTGCACAACTGCACAGTCTTATGCATCATTTGTCAGAATGTAATGAATGACACAAAACACCTGACTCTGATACATCTTGGAATGGAAGAATTTTTAATTTAGACCAAGTAGTTGAGGAATTAGAGCCAAAAATATGAAAAAGACATGCTTCCTATGATGGTGGCACTAGAGCACAACTATTTGTAATCAGTATGCTTTGTTGACTTCAGACAAACATGGGAATTTACGTTTCGCCCAGGTCGCATGTGTTATTCTGAGGTAACACATTCTTTTTACTCATATTTGCCACAAATTTTGAAAGTGTGTTGTGGCTGATCGCTTTGAATTACCAATTTTTTTTTGATATCCTGTGTTTCATGAACATTGGCTCACCAGTCTCGAAGGAGTTCATTTTGACTGTGGAATGAAATATTTTAAATTGTGGAAATTTACAGAAATTAACCAACTGGGTCAATCTTATTCAGCTCTCTTTACTGAATGTACAGGCACCACATGTTCATTCTAGGCCAAAGAATGTCAGAGTTATGGTCAAAAATGCACAAAACATGTTTTACCTGAAGGCGGTGCTATAGAGCATAACAACTTTTGGTAAGGTTTCATCTTCAGCCATTAAAGGCTCAATTGGCCCAACTGTGTAGGAGCAGTTCAAAAACATTGGTTTCTCAATATATAGCTAAATTGTAAAAAAAATAAAAAAATCTAATTTGGCAGAAATTGTAAACAGTGAATGTGTTATCCCAGGAATCTGTCTAAAAAGAGGTGTTTTTTTAATGTTTCTATGTCTTTCGGTTTGTGAGATATAGGCAAAAATATAAAATGTGTTGCTATAGCGCCAACATGTGGTCATTGTCTATGGGTTTTGATGACATGATGACAGTAGAGTGACATTTACAAGCTATCTACCAAAATTTGGTAGCTCTACACCATATGGTTTCAGAGATTCTTTAAAGGCATAATAATAATAATAATAATAATAATAATAATAATAATAATAGCCCGGTTTGGGTCAAATAGACCTGTTTTTAACTTTTGGTGACACTTTTCAAAAATGTATTTCATTACCAGTGGCTAAACCAGTTTAACTTTGGTTCTTGTTTTGTGTTTTTATTTGTTATGCACCATAGCCTGCAGCCATGCCAACCTGGATCATACTCCTGGTTAATGGCTAAAGCTAAGTAAGTGTGTGTTTGGCCTATGCTTGGATGGGAGACCTCCTGGGAAATTGTAAGTTGCTGCTGGAAGTGGTGTTGATGGGCCTGCAGGGGGTGATCTTCCCTTTGGTCAATAAATCCCCAGTGCAGTGACAGGAGACACCATCCTTTATAGGAGATGTTGAACAGAGGTCCTGACTCACTGTAACAATCCCAAGGCATTAATTGCAAAGAGTAGGGGGCTTCCCCAGTGTCCAGGCTAAATTCCCAACCTGGCTCTCTCAACCTTGCCACCTAATTGTCCCCTGATTTAATTGGTCAAAAATCATTCTCTCCCTTTCCACTTCTGTGGATGTGCGGTGACCATTCTGGTGCAAAAGGGCAGCTGTGCATCACCCAGGTGGGTGCTATACGTTGGTGGTGGTTGAGAAAGGTTTCCCCCAGATCACTGTAAAGCACTTTGTGTATCTGGAAAAGTGCTACATAAATGCAATATTTCATTCATTCATTTGTATTCGCTTTATGTCTTTTTGCCTATATGATCTCTGAACATATGAGAAAGATGAAAAATAATTGGGAATGTCAATTCAAAATGATAAATATGAATAAGGTACAGCATGCAATCCTGTTTTTGTTTTGATCATTCACAGATAAATGATTTATTATTATTATGATGCCTTTATTATTATTTATATAAATCACATCTTTAACAGAGACATCCAAAAGGCAAATTAATTCCACTTATACATTTCTATTGCTAGTCATATGTTTGCTGACAGTTGTGTAGCAACTTACTGAAGATACATTTTATCTTTATTAACATCAATTTGATCAGCACTATCAAATCTGTGGCAAAACAAGTGCAGTAGTTTGCGGGGATTTCACAAAACCACAACAAGCACATTAAAAGCTTGCAAAAATTGTCTAAGAACAAGAGCATACTATGGTTGTTGTGGATTAACTCATGCCGTCTTCACATGTCCTTGTTGTTAGCAACATACTAAGCTAAGTTCATTGTCTTTGCCCCAATAAGATTGATGAAGGGGGATAGATTGGTGGACCTGAAGAATATATATTTACAAAGCCATAGTTTGGGAGGTCATTCTTGTCATTCCTGTCAGAAAATCCAGAGTCCACCTCAGTTTCCGGGTTCAGTGGATCCAAAATTGAGTTTATTTATTGTCTGCAAATCTAAAACTGAAATTGCTCATGCTGCTCTGCATTCATTGTGAGGAGTTTTCCTCTGGTTTGGCAAACTATAAAAACCAAATACCATTGCAAACACCATTAAAGCAACCATAGGGGCGACATAGCTCAGGAGGTAAGAGCGGTTGTCTGGCAGTCGGAGAGTTGCCGGTTTGATTCCCCCACCCTGGGCATGTGTCCCTGAGCAAGACACCTACCCCTAATTGCTCCCAAAGACCTTGCATGGCAGCCTTTCACCATTGGTGTGTGTGTGTGTGTGTGTGTGTGTGTGTGTGTGAATGAGAGGCATAAATTGTAAATTGTTTGGATAAAAGCACTATATAAAAATGCAGTTCATTTAAAGCACAAATATTGACAAACAGTAAGGACATCTATTCCAGAGGACATTTTTTATAAAAACAGTGGTGTGTCCATATTGTTTGCCTCAAGCCCAAACGAATGCATGTCTGTGTTTTTGTTAATCAAAAAATCATCTAGCACTCGATGTACCCATTTTATTGGCTTGACTGACTTGATTGTCTCCTTTTGAAATAGTAGAAATAAGGCCTAAGTATATTCACCAGGGGGCGCACTTAAACCACAATCCAATTAGTTTCATCGGCACAAGCTGCACAAGCATACACATCAGGTCTCCACTAACCCCATCCTGAAATCCACCCTTGAGCTCTCACACAATGCGATGTTCATTCTCGCTGGATTGAGTGAATGTTCAGGGTTGTTCCTTAAAATATGTTTACAAGTGTCAGAAGGTGTGCCATCCCTCTTCTGGTAATGCCTGCGAACGTGGAAGAGGCAAGAAGAGGAGACATACTGCTGAAATGGCACAGTCCAGGGGGATGAAAGCTGCCATTGTTTCTAGTCATTGTAATCGTGACAAAAGAAAGTACCACTAGACAGATCACCTTAACCTTAAAATAATCTTAACACAACTGTATGACATTATCCAAAAGGAAAGCCATGGTGCAATCTGAAGCCCTGAGACAGTCAGTGCGTTTACATGCACAGTTGAAATCGATCTATATTAATAGCTCGATTTGGCCAAAGATGAGATTATTGTCGTTGTCCCAATATACATGACTCGGAAAGAATCGATTTATTCACCGAGGTGTGCCTGGCGAAGGCTTCTTATAAATCTTGGTTCCTCCAATTTTGTCGCAACTTTTTTTGAATAGTTCGCCATTCCGCGTTTTTCTTCCATCCATGTATTTTAGGATATTTAACTCATTTAGTTGCGATAGCATGAAGTTGGTCTCCTCGTCCTGTCGTGTCTAGGAATCGACAGAATTCAAAGTCCAATCATTAATTTGTAGAAAACTACTTCACGAGGGAAAAGACACCACAGCAGCAAGCTCTTCAGAAAAGTTAGACTTTATTTGCACAGGTGCATAAAGCCGGATCAACTCTGCAGAACTGAACCTCAATTGTCAGTTTTACATTCATTTTATACACAAATGTACCCCACACTCCCCTTAACACATTTCTTAAAATACCAGCCATCTGTCCTTCTTGGCACCACAATGATTTTAATTTCCTGCTCTTGGGTCGGCCTGACCTTCTTGGCACAAAAATGATTTTCTGTTTCTTAGATGATAACGTTATTGCGGAATGTTACCCCAACTTTCCCTTAAACAAATATTAGTCTTTATTCTGTAATGTTTCTTTAAGCATACAAGTTACAGGATTTATAGCCCCCTGTAATTTTCCATTTATATTCAGTTTACATAAGGGTCACTGTAAAAATATTAGTCTTCTAGCACTTCAATAGCGTTTTGTTAGTTTTGGAAAAATATTCGTCTTCTAGCACTTTTACTTGGCAATAGCGTTTTGTTAGTTTTGGAAAAATATTAGTCTTCTAGCACTTCAATAGCGTTTTGTTAGTTTTGGAAAAATATTCGTCTTCTAGCACTTTTATTTGGCAATAGCTTTGTTAGTTTTGGATTAATGTTCTCTGCTGTATCTTGGCAGTAGTGTATGATTAGTATTTGGTTAGTGTTTTCTGCTGAGTGAGTAAGTATGGTTTTTTTTAAGCCTTCTGCGTTTGCTTTTTTTTCTACAGTGGATACTGTGGTTTCTTGCGTTTCCATAAGCTTAGCTGCAACTACTGATATAGGTTTATTGGATTACATATTTAGTATATGAGTGTATAGTTATACATGTGATATATTTTTATCATGAAGTATCGAGAGTTTGGAGGAAACAATTTGATCAACATTGATGGGAATACCCTAACTTTAACATGTGACGTCATCTCAATCATGGGGAGTCTCAACATTTTCCTACAGTCCGTCCAGAAATGTGTTTTTATTCCGCCATGACAGGGATGGCAAAACGGAGCTTTAGAAAGTCGCCAGCAGTGTATGCGCAAGCTCGAAAATGCATTTCTCACAGAAAAGGTAGTTTGTCGCCTTTTTTTAGTTCATTACAGTGGTGATAGAAGTGACAATAATTGAGTGGTAGGCCTACTGTGCTATTAGCCTTTATTGATCGCCGAACAAAGTTAATGTGAAGTAGCTAACACAATGGGACAGCACTAACAGCACTAACCCATAAAAATGTACTTTGAATGGTACTTGCTCAATCGAACGGCACCGAATATAGTCAGCGGCACCGACATTTTCAGTCACACCCTCAATAAACGGCAAAAGTTCCAGTAGAAGATTGAATTAAATCTTTTAAAATACATTTTCTGAAACGTTATCGATTCCGCTTGGCCAAAAAAAAAAAAAAATTAATGGACTTTTTCAAACATCATGTAGACCCACTGAGTAGGCCTATGTGTGAAATCATGGGCAGGGTATCTATCTGCTATCCTGACTGCAGTGGGAAGCTCATTCCACCACCGGCAGGCCAGAACTGACAAAACTCTAAAGTTAGCATCCTTGGACACTATGGTGAAGGGGACTGCCCACAATCTTTAGAGCAATGGTATGTCTGCCCCAGTACAAGCAATGTGGAGATCCAGAAATACATTATCAAAATGCACAGGTACCAGGACTTCTGCTGTTGAGAACTGGGGATAGACATTAGGTGGAAGGGTAGCCTATATCTTATTTTCTGTTATGGAAGCAAAGTATTTTTTTTAAATTAACACAACGTACTATGTCATTAAATATTTTGATGAAAATACTTCTTCAAGATGACGGCATCTCAATAATGTAATTAATATAAACAACGACTGAATAGGAAAACAAAAATAAATACAAATATAAACAAAAAGGGGTAATAAATGTGATAAAATTTCATTATTTAGTTTCATTATCTATCGGGTTTTAGTTTTTTCAATAAAAAAAATGTCAAGATTACCTGCTGACTTGAAAACCCAGGGTAAAATATTTTTTTCCTGTTACTTCGAGAGAAAACAAGGAAGCTGAGTGGGAATTGACGTAGGTCCACATTTCTCGCGAGACTATGTAAGGCGTCGATCGTTTAAAACTGACTGCATTGGGCTTGTCCTTTCGTTCGTCCTCAGTGAAGGATAACGGTGAACATCAGTAACGTAGTGGAAGTTTGCCCGTAAAAAGCACTTTAGATTCACTTTGGCACACCACATCCACTCTGAAGTTGTCACAAGTGGATCACGAGGTAAGGAAGAAAATCAGGTTAACGCGATTGGTCTCGCTAAAATGCTAGTTAAGTAAGCTTTAGCAAGTTCCCGTAACGTGGAAATGGTCAATTCGTTAGCAACTTGTAATGCTTAGCTATGCTTAGCAAGCATATGCGAGCTATTAGAAAAACCGTTCATTTGTAAGGTATTATAGCAAGTAGTTTGCTAGTTGTGGTCACAAAGTTGATTGTTGTAAATGATCTGTATCGGATAGATTATTTCTTTCTAACGTTAGCAAGTTTGGCTAACGATTCACCGGCTCCTGTCGGTGATGACGACAGTGTTAGCCAAGTTGCCGGTTCAGGCACTGCAGTTTTTAGATGGGTTAGACTAGCCAACTCGGGGTGAGCTAACGTTAGTCAAGTGAAAAAGCGTGCTTAACCAGACCACCGCGTTGCTATGTAACGGTTAACTTTAGCATTACTGAATTAAACTAACGAAAGCTATGAACTTGTCTTGCTAGCCTTGTTAGTCTAGTATTTTTAAATACATTTTTATACGTAGATAAATTATTCATAACTGTTAGCCTCGGTGAAGTGTGTTTGCTGTAACGCGTAGCTCGTTAATTCACGTTGGTAACGTTATGCTGCTTGTTAACATAATCGGCTGTTCCAATCTGGCCATTTCAGTCTAGGGTTTTATGTGTATAATGGTATATAACATTTAGCTAACGTTATTTAATACTTGGTTAACATTGACTAACGTTAGTGAACGCATTATTTTCCCAACACTTACCGTGTGCAAGCCATCTGACTACAATCTAGTTTAGGCTTAACGTTGTCTAGCTAACGCTAGATTCTTTTTTCGCTTACGCGGTTTACGGTAATGTTCCTATACTTTTACTGGCTAACTAACTGTAAACGAATAAAATGACTAGCTATACTGTATATTGTGTAACCTGGTGTGACCTGTTACATGTGACGTAGTTTCAGAATGGACGTCTGCCATTCTTGCGACCTAACTTGACCCTTTTTAAATGCGAGCACGAGCTCGATCGGGAACGGTATTGCAAGTGATGAGGAACATTATTCTTGATCATTATCTATTGTTTCTGCACTTGCTTAAGTTAAAGCTGCCATGCAAAGTGAGCTCTGTTTTGGGTTCGCGAGACTTGTTTCCGCATCAAGTTACATATCAACATAATCAGATCCAGCAATGTCTAGGGAACTTGTGTGCCAGTAAACTAGTTTCAGGGGAGGCTCTAAGCATAGGCGGTCGCCAAGGGCACTATCCCTCCGGGGGCGGGGTGTTGGGGCAAAGAAATCCACAGTTTATTTGCTTTCGGATTTACGTGAAATCTTACGTTAATTTTACCTTTCAATATAGGAAGCACTCTGAGCATATGACGTACATATCATTAATATGGAAAGGCAACGCCCTCTACTGTCTACTGCTTTGATTTCCGCCGAGGTCATGTCTTTTGAGAGCTCTCGCCCATGAAATCAAACGTTTCTTTGTTAAGCAGTTATGGATCTGATCATTCATAAGTTACTTTGCTTAATACCTAGAGACCAGCTAGGTATATTTCACCAGTTATGGGGCTTTATCTGATGTGCCAAAAAAAGCATATATTTTACATCAGTTAATCACTTGGGGTGATGTAATTGGTTTCAGATTTGGACAATCAACAATGGACACCATCATTCGACGCTGCCCGTTCCTGTCCCGCGTGCCCCAGGCCTTTCTGCAGCAGGCTCGCAAGTCCCTGGTGGTGTACGCGCAGAAGTGCCCCGTGATGATGGATCTGGCCTCCAGGCCTTTCGCCCGGGCCCTGTCCTCCTCCTCCTCTAGCTGCCAGAAGGCTGAAGACACTAGCTCCACCAGTGAGGGTGAGTCCCATGCCCTCTTTACCAGGCGAGCGTGCCTCAAGGCCTGGATGGCACCCCAGCTTTTCTTCCAACCAAACATTTTCCACCCGCAACACACGCGCAGTCCGCAGCCAGAGCTCATGCATATGCATGTCAGATAAATGTACTAGACTCATTGAATGATTAAGAGCAGAAGACCCTAAGTAGATCATCGCTCCCTGGGGACCCGCTTGTACTTTGTGATGGTAATGGGTCCTCTGTGTTTTTGTGCTGTTGTCCTCATTGGATGTTGATTTAATTTCAGGCCCCAAAGGATTGCCAAAGATGCCCCCTGGGCACCCCATGCCCCCTGCAGGCCAGGCCGTGGCCTCTAAGTGCCCCTTCCTGGTGGCAGAGATGGGGCAGAAGAACAGCAGCGTGGTGCGGCAGGCCAGTTTGGAGCTGCAGGAGGATGTCCAGGAGATGGATGCTCTTCGCAAAGGTAGACCAACCCGTTCCTCTTCCGTACCTCTTTCTGACTACATCTATGTCTGTATGAGAGTTTGGGCTAATTCCATTCCTATTTTTTGGTAATAAATTGAATTTTGAGTCAGTATTTGGAAAATGGCAGTGCTAGTAGAACATTATGGGTGGTTTTCCAATTTGCATGAATTGAAATGGAACTGAGCCCACCCCCAGTGCTTTGGACGTATCGGTCATCAAGCATTGTCCTTAGCAAAGCTGACCGTTTATGTGCTGCAGCCATGACTGATCCTGTGCTTTCACGCAGAGCGCCCTGTGACCCCCCCTATGGTCAATGTCACCAAGGCTGACGGGGAGGACCCCAACAACCTCCTGAAGAAGCTCCTGCAGCAGCGCCCCACCAGGGTGTCTCATCTGCTGCAGGAGAACATGCCCAAATGTAAGTCCTGCAATGGTCTCAGTATATGTATCTAACAACCATTTTCACCCTTTTAAGGCATTGTTCAGTACTGTGCAGTTGACTTGCACATTAAACCAAGGATGCAGTGCAGTGTTTAAATCTCCCAGTACAATACATGGTTAATTTACAGAATTCTTGAACATCAGATTGACATTTTGTAAAATATTTTTTATTTAACAGCCATAAAATTTTTGTATTTATTTAAAAGTATATTCCTTCCACTATATCTAGTGGTAGATATTGATGCTGCAGTTAATTCTCCGTATAAGCTTTTGATATCGAATGACTGGGTTTCCAACAAGAAATGAATTGCAGTTGAAGGTTCTTGTTTCTCTCTTGCAGCAATTTCAAACTTCCACTACGACAAGTTCTTTGAGAAGAAGATCGAAGCCAAAAAGAACGACCACACATACCGTGTGTTTAAAACTGTGAACAGGCGGGCGACCACCTTCCCCATGGCGGATGACTACACGGAAACGCTCACTACCAAGCGCGACGTGTCCGTTTGGTGCAGCAACGACTACCTGGGCATGAGCCGCCACCCGCGGGTCATCCGCACTATAATGTGAGTGCTTTGTGTGTGCGCGTGAATATGGTTTAAAAAGGAAAGGGGCGTGGGGGGGGGGGGGGGTGCCTTGAAGCTTCTGATCCGGGTGCCTGTTGCATGTGACGTTCTGACGGGAATGTCTTTTTCCCTGCAGGGACACTTTACGGAAGCACGGATCCGGAGCCGGGGGCACGCGGAACATCTCCGGGACCAGCAAGTTTCACGTGGACCTGGAGCACGAGCTAGCAGACCTGCACAACAAGGACGCAGCACTGCTCTTCACTTCCTGCTTTGTGGCAAATGACTCCACCCTCTTCACCTTGGCCAAGATGCTGCCAGGTAATATCTTCACACAGTGTGGGGAAACCCAGATTTAAAGCTGGGTTTCAGTGTTAGTCCTTGGGGGGGTGGGGGGATACATCTCTGAGTCCTTTGAACAGTGTTGATGGTAATCAGCCTTCTACCACTTCTCAGAAGTGTGTGTGTGTGTGTCCATGTGAGGGTGAGTGGGGGAACAAACGTTATTTTCTGAAGTGGTACTTGTGTTTGCACAGGCTGTGAGATTTACTCCGATGCCGGGAACCACGCCTCAATGATCATGGGCATCAGAAACAGTGGCGCCAGCAAGTTTGTCTTCCGTCACAATGACGCCAATCACCTACGAGAGCTGCTGCAGAAGTCTAATCCTTCAGCTCCGAAGATCGTGGCCTTCGAGACCGTGCACTCCATGGATGGTGAGCAGGGCCTTGGTTTCTGAGGGGTTTTGTGGTGCGGTTATTTGAAACGTGGTGTAGTGTGTCAGAGAAGCCGCCGCGAATTTTCAGCGCCCCTGTTGTACAATGGCGTTGTTGTTTTGTAAGGTCGTGCGACCGTGAGAAATGGGTTTTGTGAGCCCTTTGAATAGGCGCTTAAGTGAGCTCTTCTGCTGAAGGTGCTGTGTGCCCGCTGGAGGAGATGTGTGACGTAGCCCATGAATTTGGCGCCATCACATTTGTGGACGAGGTGCACGCGGTTGGCCTGTATGGACCCAGGGGAGGTGGGATCGGAGACCGCGACGGAGTCATGCAGAAGATGGACATCATCTCTGGGACTCTCGGTAAGGAGGCTCGCATGCGCCGGGGGCCATTCATGGTTAACAGGTATTCAAGCTCTGGAATAATGTCATTTCTTTCTGATGGTTGTTTGTGGGTCTGAATGCTTTGTGCGCTGTAACAAGATTCCTGCCTGAAAGAAAATGGGCCAGTTCTGGCATTGTAACTTAATGCGGCCAGAGGCAAACGGGGAACAGAGGCTGTTCACCTGTTGCTAGGAAACACTTCTGTTTAACTGGCATTTTGCCTCTGTGAAAGGTTGAAGCCTCAGTAGGGCTCAGCTGCTTCCACGTCATATTAAAGAAGACATGACTTATTTGTGTAGATGCGCTAGTTGAGTTGTATATCAATTTAAAAAAAGTTTTTGACAACGTGTTTAGGGTTAGAGTACACTACATGATATAAAATGGTGCACAAAATGTAACATTCAGGCTGTGCATTACAAATTGTATAAAACAAAATGGTGGGTAAAAGCAAACCATTCCTACGCAGTTATTCAAAGTCATGGCTGCTTAAAAAAGGGAAAACCGCAAAAGAGATGGGGTCATTCATAATGAATACTAGCCCTGTACATGGATCATGTTGTATCATGTATAATAAGGTATGCACTTTGTATCAGGGAGGGGAAAGGTGAGAGAGCTGTGGCCCTCCTCCTCTGAAAAGCCTTTTGGCTCTTTTTGAACGGATCGTTGTCTGTTTTTAAAAGCAAGCGTTTCCTGCGTGTCACAGGCAAAGCCTTCGGCTGCGTGGGAGGCTACATCGCCAGCACTGCCGCCCTGGTGGACACAGTGCGCTCCTACGCCGCCGGCTTCATCTTCACCACCTCGCTGCCGCCCATGCTGCTGGCGGGCGCCAAGGTGTCGGTGCAGACGCTGAAGGGCGAGGAGGGCCGCGCGCTTCGCCGCAAGCACCAGCGCAACGTCAAGCTGCTGCGCCAGATGCTGATGGACTCGGGCCTGCCCGTGGTCCACTGCCCCAGCCACATCATTCCAGTCAGGGTCAGTACACGGTCGCCGACTCTGGGCTGCATGCGGGGTAGGGGGTAGGGGGTAGGGTTTCCGTCGTCTCTGAGCTGTGTGCGGGGGAGGGGCGGGGGGTGGTCAGGTGCTGTGAATAACCTGTGTTTAGGCTGAGTGTGGGTGGACCTGCTGTTTTCTTGGAATGTCCTGTGGTGAAGGCAGGGTTAAGTGTGAACTGCTGTAGTTTCTGGGCGTGGTCCGGTGGGGAGGCCGTCGTTAAGTGTCGAGCTTCCGCGTGGGAGCGGCGCATTGTGCCTGGTTTCAGTTTGCCCTACCTTTCGCTCCCGCAGGTTTCAGACGCAGCGAAGAACACGCTGGTGTGTGACATCATGATGAGTAAGCACAACATCTACGTCCAGGCCATCAACTACCCTACTGTAGCCCGGGGGGACGAGCTTCTCCGCATTGCCCCCACGCCTCACCACACCCCACAGATGATGAACTACTTTGTTGGTGGGTACCATGAGGTTTTAGGTTTTGCCGTTTTGTGAGGATTTGAGCATTGTACTCCAGTTACCTTGAATTAGTTTCTGTCTGGCATGGTAGACAGTTGAACCATTGTATTACAACCAAGGCAAATTAACTGAAATGTAGGCAAAGCCATGTATGCTTGTACAAGATTCCTGGCAGCCAAATTCCCCCACACCCACTCGCCCAAAGAAAGAAAACCAAAAAGTCTTTCCTTTCCCCTTAAAATTAGAGACAAAAGACTTCTGCGACCATTTCTGCCATCAAAGGCTTACCAAATCTGACCAGATAACCGCGTTTACAGAAGGACCTCCCTCATTACAGATAATGGTTTTAGTGCAGCAGCTGATAATGGAGGGTGGGGGATAAGCAGATGTCTGGATACTTCTCAGGAGGCTGAATGGGGGGGGGAACCATTTCTCTGCTCAGTCACATTCCACCATAAAACTAATGGAAACCTAATGCATGCGTCACAAGTGTAAGTGAAATATTTGTTGGAACGGGCAGAAAAAACATTGCCTTGCTCACAAAGCAAGGCTTCCATTACGGTGCAGCGTTTATACGGTAAAGTGATAAACTGAAGGCTTCAGGTGATTAATTTCATTTGAATCTCCCAACAGAAAAGCTGGTGGAGACCTGGAAGGAGGTGGGCCTGGAGCTGAAGCCCCACTCCACCGCCGAGTGCAACTTCTGCCGGCAGCCGCTGCACTTTGAGCTGATGAGCGAGAGGGAGAAGTCCTACTTCAGCGGGATGAGCCATCCCATCAGCGCCTGCGCCTGACCCCCACCCCCCCTCTACAAGCCCACCCGTCTCTTCTTTTTTCAGCTGTCATAACTTATTTATTTTAAAATTACATGTATACTGTATGTATGGGAAATAAATGCCAGAGAGGAAGAATGCTGTTCCGTGTGTTTTTCTCGCAAGGAAGAACAAATTGCATTTGTTTTGTCTTAGTCATCTGCAGACTTCCAGTAAAAGGCGGGCACATTTTGTTACATTTTTTTAAAATGTTGCATACAAATTTACAATATTGTAAGGTGTGGTGGCTGTAATGCAGTTTTCTTTCTAGTATTTCATTTGTTTTCATTCACTGCAAGATATTTCATCCTCATACTGTTCTAGCCCACACTTGCAGGCGTTTGTGGTATCCTTTCAATCAGCAGCTAATTAAGTTGAGAACAATGTGTATGAAATTCTTTAGCCAATCAAAAATTGGGATGAGTGAGTGCAGAAACTAACCTAGCAGACACCTGCCCTCCTGGACATCTATGGCATAACTAGTGGCTTCATTAAGTCCTGTATCCACCTCTGGGTGTACACAGAAACTCACAGGTCAGAACCACAGGTTTGTGAAGACATAGTTCTATTCATCAGCTGCCATATTTTGATATTTATATAGAGTAATTTCAAAAAGATACCTACACTACTAGGCTTCACAGTAGGCACTCTAAAATGCTTATGAAGTGCAATGCTCCCCTCATGCAAATCAGCACATATAGACATTTCCTGAACCACCTGGCTTAGTGTTGACTTTTCTTTTTCCAGCTACACTGAATACTACATTTTATATTTTTTGTTCTGACTAATAAAATGAAAGTGAAAATCTAAACTTTGACAAAATATTTGTGCACTGATTTCATACTCTTGCTATTTGTGGTAATAATGTAATTTGTGTTTTTTCTGTGCGCACATACTTATAACTCCTGAAACTAATCAACCACCAAATCGGAACTACCTTTTTGTTTGTCCAGTACTAACCTGCTACTTCTACCTATGCTGTTTCTCTTTTTTAATTATAATCAACTAGCTGCTAAACAAACAGTGAGTAAAACTTACAGTTGTATGGATGGCAAAGACCAGCAAAATGCAACTTAAAATGCTGTCTTTTAGAAATAGATTGACCAATCGGTAATCTCTGAGCTCACCACTTCCTGGTGCATTATCACTTCCAAAGAGTGATAATGCATCAGGAATCCATAAATGGATTGTAAATGCATACATGTACCATCTTTCAGACAATGCAAAGTCTACATTTTAGTATTTGTCTTAATGCACTGTCTACAATAAGAAGTGTGAGTGTGCTGGATTTTTCAAATGTTGGCATGTTATAGGCAAATATGTACACGGTGTTTAATGACCAGTTCTTAATACTGATGTTAATTTCAGCCAACAAAGCCAAACTTTTAGTTGCTGAAATAATAATGGATTATGCACCTGAGATAACAATGATGAGACCAGGTCATTCAGCCCAACAATACTCGCCATTTTCCTGACTAAATTGTACCTAGTGCTCTGATTACCTGCAGATTAGATATTATCTAACACTGTATCAAGCCTGGTCTTGAAGAGCTCTATCCAGTATAGAGTCAGATTAGTCTCTGAAACATCCAGGGGCATTATAAGGAGGGGGGAAACTTACAGGGGCCCTCAAAAAATATTAAAACACAGGATTTTCTGAGGTGGTGAGGCTCAGTGTGAGATCTTTCATGAGGCCCAAAATCCCTGGTGGTGCCCCTGGCCACACCTGGTGGAGTGAGCACACACACCTGGGTTGTGCTAGCTAATGAGCCCAGGTGTTTAAAGATGTGCCCCCCTCCGCAGTATGGGGCTGAGAGCTGGAGCACATACGCTGAGAGAGAGCAGGTCTGTTTGTGTGGCAGAAAGATTATTTTACAGAAAGTAGAAGTGATTTTGCTGAAAAGCTTAGGCGCTGAAATGAAATGCTTTTACTGTGCTTGGTTTGTTTTGTCATTCATGTTTTTGTTGATTACATTTGCCCAAAACTCATGAGGGAAAAGGGCGAAGATGTTTGTTTTTTTGTTTTTGTGTCTGTGGTGAAAACCCGGAACTGCCGCTTCTCCCTCCCAGGGGTGACACATGGTGTGTTAAGCAAATGCAAAATGTGACATTAGGTCCTAATTTTGATGAAATGTAGCTATGGCACTTCCCTTTTGTTTTTCATTTTATTTAATGCTCGGTGTCCTGCTAATCATTCTGAAGTATTCCTTTTTTTAATTAATTTTATTTATTAGTACTTTTCTCTAATCACAATGCTTTACTTCATTGTGGCATATGCGAGGAAGAAAGACACACAATTTAAGCTTCCTTATTGTTGTTTAATATAAAAGTATTAATAAGAAATGCAAATTTTAACTTGGTATAACAAACTCTTCCTTATGTACAAAAAGCTTGGCTTCCTCATAAAAAAAACTTCAATCTAAGTCTTGCCTGACAACTTGGAAGAGGGTGGATGGAGGTAACCATGTGCAGCTTGCTTTTGGTAACAATAACTGTATATAAAATATCGGGATGAAGCTGTGGTGACCTATATTCATTGGGGAAAGTCACAGAAAATAGAAATAAATGTATCTCTGTAACAAAGCAATGACAAAATTATACCTGGATTTCTAATCGCCTTACTTACGACAAAAACGCAGTGGCCTAGATTTCTATCAAAATACAGTAGAAGGTCTATTTGAAATGATATGGAATTGAATGACCAGATGACCTACTTTCATAGGGGTTGTCGGATTTATCTCTATCTGTTCTCCCCTCCACAAATATCAAAGGAAACATGCTTGGAGCAATTAAGTCATGTTGCAGATCTTATCTCTACACAAACCTGGGGTGCCCTGGAGTTTTTCTCCTTTGAAAGTTCTATTGCTTTACCTTCTGAAAGAAACACAGAACATCAAAACTACTGGGGGCCAGAGGCCAGAATGTACCAGGTTCATGGTTTCCATTGACTTTAAGTTTGAATGCAATCTATGACATTTAATTGAAGCCATTGCTTGAATATCTTTATGTATATATCTATATATAATGGTTGAGGCCCGAAAGTTGAAATCTACATTTTTAGAAGTGTTCTCGTTATTGTTTGCTTCTCAAAAAGCCTTGCTTCATTTTAAGTGAATTTCCCACACCCTGTTTCTCAAAGGCTTGCTTCATTTCAAGTGAAATGTGAGGTCTCCTCTCAGATGATATGCCCCAGTCCAGAAAGAGGAAGAGGGATTTCAGATGTGTCAGATGTGTCCATTGTACACTACATGAAAAGGGAACCCATGCATACATGTCCACTGAGAGATGATCGGTTAAAAGAGGTGGCATGCTGAATATCAGTGGGTTACTTGCTTTGTTTAAATGTGGAGTTGGCTACAGTGTCATTTCTCTTACCAAATTACATATTTGGTGCAAATTTCCAGAGTGACTTACACGGCTTACATTCAATTAATTTATACAGCTAAACTTTTGGTAAAACAATTCAGAGTAAATACCTTGGTTAAGGATATAACGGCAGTGCTTCTTAGTCAAATTCATTGTAACACTGATGTTGCAGTCAATCCTACAGCTTCAGAGTTACAGTATAAGCCCAGTTCCTTATGTATTTTGCTTACCGTGCCACCTGAATTTAACTGAATAAAAGTTTGTTAATGGTGCACCTGTGTGAAACATTGATCTGCTGACCTACATGCATACGTCAGCCCTGAATCTGAAAAGATTCTATCTCACAACGGAAGCTAGGCCAAATCCATAATAACAGCCTCATTTGACAGAGGCACAGAGAGCCTGCCTTAGTTCTAACAGAGGTTGGAGAGACCGTTTCTAGAGACTTAAAGCTTTGTACCGAAGAAGACCAAAGCAAGTGGTAACCCTATGCTTTCTGGGAGTGGCTCTGTTAATACTACGTAATAGACTACGTGCGCCACTTGCACCATTTATCTGATTTGATCAAGCCAGCTGCCAGGTGGAAGGGTCTCTGTGTGTAGATAGCTTCATTCCACTGACCCATTTTTGTATCCACGGCAACACATCCTGTTCAAGACCTAGGCAACGCTCTCCCCTGGGTTAAGCCATTAAACCTTGGCTGCACAGCAAGCATTTCTAACATGCTTGACTTGAAAACATTCAGCCATCAGCAATGGGCTTTGAGGGCAAAGAGGCAAATGCAGTTAAATGCATTCCAGAGGCACTTCCTCCTTTGTTTACATGTCGTGTTTGAATTTCAAACCTGTGTGCGCGCGTGTGTGTGTGTGTGTGTGTGTGTGCACTGCAACACAAGAACTTAGAGAGAAGTTATTTTACATCTTCATTTTTGAGTTCAATGCTGATCTAATTCAGTCAACTGCAACACTTTACAGAAAACCAGGGCATTGGAAAAATTGGGCAAGCCCAAGGCCTGACCCCCAAAAATCCAGTAAGTGCAGTAAAAACTCCCTAGTAGGAAAGGAAACATTGAAATTGAAGAAAGCTTATGAAATAAGTCCTTTAAACAATGAGCTTCTTCATGAGCTTTTTTCTACATGAAAGCATACCAAGTCACTGAAATATTCCTCACCTGAAAGGTCTTTCACAATTGTACTGTTTCTTTGTGTTCTGTAATACTGAACTAATAAAGATCCTCATCAGGGCTCTCCTGTCATTGTGTTATAAGGGCCTCAGGATGGAATGTGCTTATATGACCTTCCCGCCTCTGTGTTCAAATTCCAAGGAATCTTGAATAACACACACAACACATTCAATAAAGATTGTCTTTATTTTATTTTATAATTATTTTAGAATTCTGGAAATTTCAAATAAGAATTATTATTCTTTAAAGTATTCGGACAGAAATTTGGAGAAATAACTTCCCACAGCTGCCCTGATGCAACAGAGTTGAAGTGTTGGTAATTTCCAAATAAACCGCAACATTTTGAAACTTCAGTGCATTTTAAGGCTTTGTAAATGACACAATGCTAATGTCATCTGGACTTTCAGAGAAAATTTCATTTGACATAGATTCTGTTATTTTGTTTCTACCTGAAATTTATTTGTGAATGATTATCATCATGTGATGATCATCAGTTCATCACTTCTTGCCTTTTTCCCCAGTACAAATATCTCCAAAGCAGTGGTTTCATTGCAGGGAGTATACCTCCTTGGTTGCATCACAAAATATTACATTTTTGTGTAATGTAATTTAAGTTCTATTTGTGTCTATTGTTACCTTTATCTGTATGCACATACATTTTCATAATTTGTTTAAGAAATGTCACAAATGATGATATGATGATAAATAACAGTGACCCTCTGATATCCAGCTAGGGTTCACAGAAAAAAAACAAGTTACACAAATTGGAAAAGAGTAAAACAGGCAGGGAGAATTTACCAAACAAAGGAACTGCATGACCTTTTCCATTCTAGTCATTAAACACATGTCTGTGAAAAGCAGCCTGGTAGTTCCAGTATTGCGACACACACATGAGCGTCACGCCCCTTAGGCATTCTCCTGCTCTTGTCACTGTTCGGCTTACTGGCTTTCACTGCACACGTGCAAAGTTGTTTCCTTCTCGTATCTTTCCTCCAGGAACTTTGGACGTTGTGTTTACACATTTTACTGAAAAGTACTCTTCCTCCCTCACCCCCCCTGCCCCCCCCCCCCCACCACCCAACATGTTATCATTAACCTTGACTCATGAAAGAGAGGGAGTGATCATTATCAAAAGCCATATATGGGCATGTCTTCACTTCCCAGGATATACCCCTTACATTCAAGGACCTAATTATTAAAGCGGGGGACTTTTTATATTCAAAGCAACAGGGAGGCAAAAGCTGGCCCACACAACAAGTAAAATACTACGCTAAGCACTAGGCATACATTTGAAGCTACGTAGCTGTGTAAGGAATTCATCTGACCCATTTTCTCTCTGGAGTGGTTAGACTATTACTTCCTGGATTGTTAGAGTGCTGTTCATTCCACACTCACCATATACATGCCTCTCCTCTCTTCCCCATTTGTCCTTTAGTTACCTTTGTTCCTAGTGAGTATAAGGGGTACTGTTTTTTTGTTTGTTTTGTTTTACAGTAGAAATGCCATGACCATCATGACCTTAATAGCGGGTGTCATAAAAGCTGTCTTTGACGTTGCCTTGTCTTTTTTTAACAGCTGTCCCGGTAGTGAACAGAGATCATTTTCCTCATCAGTATTTTTTTCCTGACATGTACAGTATATATTAAGTGTGATTTGAGCTGTAGCAGTTCTCCAAGTCTACTGGGAGAAAAAAACCCACCCAAGTATAATGTCAGAACAAAAGTTCATGAAATGGGGGGGGGGGTGTGATTAAATGTAAACTGAGAAAGGCTTAGTCTGTCCAATATGAGTGACATCTTGGCCTAAGCTGTGTGGTGTTCTCAGGGACAGAGGGCTGCCTGGACCTGAACTAATACAGCAGAGCAGATGTCCTGCAAGGCCAGGTGGAAATTCCTCTCACTCCCCCCACTCTGGGTTTATGGGAAATAACTTGGCTCCTCACTGGGCGCATTCATATTCTGCAAAGGGAAAGCCTGCAAACCATGAGTCTTTGACCTTGAGGCCTTATCTCCTATTATCTATGGCCAAGGACTAAAATGATATCTGAGACCTGCATTGGCCTTAATCTTTGGCATAATATGATTAATTGAGTCCTGTAAAAATTTCAGATATTAACAATTTGTGTGGTTTTATTTGACGTATGAGACTATGTTAACATTTGCTGAAATTGTACACAACTTGCACTTTATGCCTTAGACGTATTTTGAGCTGACAGGCGGTGAACAGCGCAAATTAGGACAGACTAGACTGCCTAAAAATTTTGATGAGCTTCACCAAAATTGCACTGTGGTACGCGATATTGACTGACACCCCATCCCCCACCCACAGAGCAAGTCGCAAAATTACCAAAAGCGATGTGCCAGGCTGGAAAATAGAGCCCTTTATACCTGAATCAATCAGGCAAACAGTTCCTTTCCGTCTGGCTCATTGTTTAAAGGACTTCCGTCTGGTTATTTCACTATGAATATTTACCGTTGTGTTTCCTGGTCAACATTCCATACACAGATTGTCCTGAAGGTTCACTTGAATGGGCTCTTGGATGCTCAGCAAATTGCGTAAGCTGAGTCTGACACACATAGGCAATTAAAACAACAATGCTAGTGCTCTGTAGAATGAAATGGGCTCTTGTGCGTGCATAACAAAAGCAGCCTGCTGAGCTTCCTGGGAGAGGTCAGTTATCCTCTGGCCAAAACAAGACACTGTGCCAAGCTCTGCAGGATTTCTGTAATGGGCGGAAGAGTCTGCAGTAGAATATAAGCATGATAACAAACTCAGTCACGCAAGAAGGACAATAATTCTCAAGAGTATAAGTACACGCAGTTCACAGTAGATTTGGCTTCCCAAATTCAGGTTTATTTGTCATATGTTTGAAAACAAGCAGACTAGTTTTAAAGCAGTGAAATGCTTATTCACATGAATTGTACTTACGTGGATTGCACAGAGTATGATAGAATTTGTATAATGACTTACAATATTCTTCTGGGAAATTGTCTCAAAGGACATTTTGTGGAGGGAAATGGGTTCCATCTTCATTTACTAACTTATCATAGTAAAATAAGTGTATGTTCACCTGACTTTCTGTGGAAATCAGCTATGAGTAATTTGTAGACTTTGTGAATTCATGACAGGAGAGAAGTAATATGATAACACTTTGCTGTAATGACATGCAGTAAAACTACATGTTCAATAATAAATAAATAAAATATTATGTTTTAATAATTTGATAAAAGCAAAGATCTATTCACTACTGTGGTTTGTTTTCATTTCCTTGTTTCTAAGCAAGTCACATACATACTGTAAATCAGTTTAGTGGACATATGGAGGAAGTGATTTTCATTTATTAAAACATTCTTCAGTATATGAATCATTCTTTAGTATATGAACAAAAAACCTGGCACCCATTGCTAAATTTATCAAGACAAGCAAAGATTTCATGCTGAAAGAAGCTTAATACAATACCTCTTGTGACCTTGTGTTACACCAGCAGGACGAGTTTTTCAGAATGAGGAAACCTGTTGTTTGTTTTGGATTTCATTCCATGATAGAATCACACAATTACGCACGCTATTTTCTGAAAATGTACACCATCCTGCAGTAGATAGACATGCTTTCATTGGCTGCTGCTATGTACAGAATCCTTCCCTGGAATTTATACTTTAATCAAATTGATGAGTATGTAGATAGAGACAATGATAGAAACTAATTCCAGCATCACCCCTTACAGTTATATGGATTTAGTGGTCTGATCTTATTTAACAAAGAAAATTCTATAATCTATATTATATATCCAATAATTTTCCATGGGTCACTCTGGTACTTCCCCTCAAAAAATGCAAAAACAACATTGATATTTCAGTTTGTTGTTTACTTCCACATTAAAAATCAAAAATCAAACTGCTATGCCTGAAAATCAGATGTTCAAAGATTATGGCAAAGACCATGTCTGTGGCCAATTCCCATGTAACCAGCAGAACAGGCTTATCATTATCCCTGTCAAAACACATTGGTTATTCGGACAGTGAATTCAGAAAGGTGTCATTAGTGCGCAGACCCAGAAGAACAAACATAACACTATGGTCAGTGTGGCTTCAGAGGTGACAGGTGGTGGGGCTAACCCTATTACCTGACAATATGAGGGAAGAACACCACAGCTGTGTAGCCTGGCTCTTAAGCATTTAAACAGATTTGCCATAAGCCACAGTGAAGCCGAGGCAAGTCTCTCCACCATTCTGTGTCTGACACATCAATGTTGGTCTCATTTGAAATTTGGATACCCTTTATCCTTGTGCTGTGCAGATCTCATGACTTATGATCAGTAGTCTCTCAAATTTGGAACTTTAGAATTAGAATCTGACTGCAGTTTGACTCAAGAATAATGAGTAAACTGGACTTATCTCAGTGAATCTGAGGCATTTGAATCCCATCCATATCTTGGAGAAGTATTTCTGGGAAACAAATCAAAACAAATATTGTCTTCACTAATTATGCTAGGTGCGGAGTTACAGCAATTGTGGTCATAATGATTAAATCCAATGCATTTTCCCTGGACCAGTTGGACGTGTATGTTAGCATGACAATTTTGTATTAAAATGGTTATGCAAAAGAACCTCAAATCCTCATAATGCCGCTCTTCCCAAAATGCAGTTTGTCATATTCAAAGGATAAAAAGTTGTAACTGCAAAACACAATCATGTGCTTATATCTTCCCTAACGCCAATGTGTTACTGTGTTACTGTTAAAATACAGTGTTTTGGGGGGCTTCTGTTAAGGCGCTGTTCTAATGCATGGATACTGAACTCAGATCGTGCCAGTGCTGACTGTGGCCAGTAGCCCCACAGAGTAATGGACACTTGGATCTAGCATCACCCAGGGAAGAGAAGGTTTCAGTCAGCTGGGATTAGACTCTTATCAAGCACCAATAACCCCCACTAGTTTATCACCAGCAGGTTTGTCTGCTGAACTGCGCATGAAGTGCCTTCCTAAAGTGTCTTCCTAAAACTCATGTCTGTGAGAATCTGACTTACAAACTGTGCCGTACTAAGTAGCAGCAGTGGTTACATCACGTGCTTGTCTGTGCTCTCCAAAATCTGTAACAGAGGTTGTGATGAGCGATGCAGCATTAGCATGATTGGGCATGCTAAACTGGGCAGAACTTTCATGTTACATGTACTGCCATCCAGCACTTATATTGTACTTTGTATCATTATCTTGATGTTGTAGCTTGTCATGCCTCCCAGTTTGACTTGGCATAGGTTAGGTCAGAGAGTAATGTTTTCTTTGTGAACTGGACTTTGTGTGTTTATGGCTATGAATAACTGTTACAAAATGAGTATCGGACCTATGTTTTGTAGTTGTTCCAATGACCTTTGATATGCACTTATTGTACGTTGCTTTGGATAAAAGCATCTGCCAAATAAATGTAATGTAATGTAATCTCAGAAGGAAGCTGATATTTATCCTCACGGACATTTCAAACAAAACTAAAGAAAAAGGAAATGTTCTTAGCAGGAAATGGTGTTGCTAAATGACATAATGCAATCTAATAAAGATGAGCGTTTACAGCATCACCTCCACATAACTAGCAGGAAAATAATCTCTCTCTGAACACCCTAGCACAAAGCTTAAACCAGGAAAAGGGAAAGAGGAAAAACATATTGCAATGACTTGCGAGCAATGATAGGCCTGTTGATCATTTATTATTTATTTCACATCCTGAAAACTGACCTGCTTTGAAGCTTTCATGCTGATGAGTTTGATATCAGTTAATTTTGTATTCCATTTTCCTGAATATATTCTTTAAATTCAAAATGTAACTTATTTTATTGTTGGTGTGGTCAAAGTTTTAATTTAACACCCAAGCATTGGTGTACATAAAGAGAATTTATCATAACATACTTAAATGTGGGTTGACATATTTAGATTTTGCTCAGTTAACATGCAAAATGCCAGGTTTTCAACATTCAAAAGAAATGATCAACATTTACAAAAGAATCTGCCTTGAGTTATTACCTTAGCCATAATATATTTTAGTGCTGAAATGCTTGACTGTAAAGTTAAATGCCTTTCCTAACTTCTGGTGACTGATGCGTGAAAATACCCAATTTTTAAATTAATTTCAAGTAAGTTTACATTAGAAATTATAAAGGAATTTAAACTTCCATATACAAATCTTGCAGGTTGCCATGTATGAAATAAGACTGACACGGATGACATTTTTGTGTGCTATATGACTACAGCTGTGACTCATGTGCCTTTTGTGTAATTAACGCTGTCAAAACACTGCACTTTTCTCTGACATGGTATGTTTAGGAGCGTCGTTAGGGTTTGGCCCTAAAAGCTGAGGTATGATCCTGCAGATGAAGTGGTCAGTGTGGTTTGAACTACCACAGATAACATCAGTCCAGCGCTGAAGTAATTAAATACATTCTCAACAAGCTGCATTGGAGGTATATGCCTCCACCACTCTGAATACTTTACCTCAATCTGGATATCATCTTAACATTTTGAGTACATGTTTAGTAGAAAAACAATTCAATTAACCCTTATGTTTGGTTTAGGTCAAACTGACCTATTTTAAACTTTGAGTAAAATAGGAATGACACATTTGATAGATGTATTTCATAACCAGTAACTAAACCAGTGTAAATTTGGTTCTATCTTGTGTTTATATTTGTTGTTTATCGTCAAGATTTGCTATATGTCTTTTTGCCTATATGGTTTCTTTAAATGTAATAAGATGAAAAATTAATAGAGAATGTCAGTACAAAGCAATAAATATATAAACCTGCATGGAAACCTTGTTTCATTTACATTTTTCACAGATGAACATGATTTATGCACCCAGTGTCTTAATTATAGTGGATTTAAAAAATATAAATTGCTAATTTTACTTGATAGAATAACATGTTGTTTTAACTTCATTATGAAAATCAATTTGGTATTCTCATAGAGATGATGTTATCAAGTACATGCAGTTCTAACGGGTCAATGCAAATCCACACTACAAGACATTTCCATCTCACAGTTTTGCAAATCAATCCAAGATGTTTTCCCCTTCTGTAATAAACCAGCACAGTAATAACAATGGTTTCCACCCTGAGAGGTTCTGGGTGAGATTCTTTTTACAGCTGATTGTCATGAGGCAAAGTTATAAAAGCATATCTTTATTATATATTATCTCATAGCCATATGGCTTCCTGCTTGAATAGCCTTCTTCCCTAATGCTTGCAATGTCATTGAGGTGAAATGTTACCTAGAATAGGTGTATTTCTAAGCAGTCAGATATAATTAAGTGGCAGCTTCTTGGAAGGATAACTTCACTTTAATGACTGATATATTCTACAGTCTTTTGCAATTTTACGGGCATGAAAAAGATAAGGTAATGAGTATTGTTTCAAACTGGTGAAACAATGGACTTGTTTTGTCAAACATATCAAAACAAAAATAAGATCTGCAAAAGAGGGTTGTTGGCTGTTGTTTTGTCATTGGTCCAGATTCATGTACACAATTTAATATTATGTGTTTGAAAACAAATATACAATTCGTTTTCCAGTATGCATTCTCTCCAAAAATGTACAATATCATGACATATAACTGAAAACATACAGCTAAATGATCGTTAATGGAGATACACAGTATTTCCGCCTTATGATTTTAAAATATTTTGTATAATTGCAGATTATAATGCATTGGGTGAGAGACAGGAATACACCCTGGAGAGGCAGTCAGTCTATCACACATGTCTTCGGACTGGAGAACCGAACACACGGACAACATGCAAACCATACAGAAACCCAGGACCTTCTTGCAGTGAGGAGACCCAATGCACTGTGTCATTCCTTTTCTGCTCACTAATAACTGAAGAACACACTGCTTGAATGATACCTTACTAAATAAATATAAGTATTGTTTTTCATTTTACTTTATATGTCCTATGAATTAACTTACTATGAATTATGAATTGACTAATACATTTTCTGTTAAATCTGCTCAGTGATATTTCCTTCGTGAACAGCTCAAAATTGAACGGATTTGAATTAATTTCGTCAAGAGCTGGACTGTGCATGCTTTGTGCGTCTCCTGCCCCCTGGTGTCTGAACAGTGACAATGTACTGAATATTTATGGTCGGTGGGTATACTGTATACTGCTCAATAATTGTATTGCAAAAGAGACAACTTTTAGGTTACAACTATAACAATAATTTTTATAACATAATTATATTGTAATTTTTTCACTTGGTTTTAGAAATACAAGTTTGTAACTTGTAGTTTTCCCACTAATAAATCTAATAAATACTGAAATATCCTCTTGAGACCCATATTTTGATTTCTTCTCATAATACAAGTGTGTTCGATGTCATAAACATGTTGCAGTGAAAATATTTGGCTTTTTAATATTTTCAAAGACTCATTTCTCCTATAGGGGTCTTAAGAGGCTATATTAGAATAGAATATTTTACCAATATTGAAAAATATAATGCAATAACAGTAATGTAGGGACATGCACAAATTATTCCAGCTTTCAGAAACTGAACTACATATTTTAAAAATACATTGCTCTGAAATTTATATTTATCATTATGTATTTTTTGCAAAGCAGTGCAAAGCAGTGTATCCTGTTTCTAGAAGGGTTTTGAGAACTAATCATAGACCGGAACCAATTCATTCAACAAAGTATTGCATCAGAGCAAAATTGTATTTCGTCGGCAAACATGTGTTGTCATTACTTTCCCTTTAATTTTCAGACGCAAAGTGCTGGCGCGTAATACCGCGCGTAAACTGAAACGGCAGTTTATAGCTAGTCTGCGTTGTTTATTTTTCCGGCACTTGGAAAAAGTGGGAACACATGATTCTTCCTAGGATTTTAACAAAGATGATTTCAAATCTTAATCCACATGACAAATCTTCGTTGTTTTGTTAAGTGAACTTATATCCAACGTGGCTTTCTAATTCGATGTATAATGTTCCATCACTTATGATGCAGTGTGATTAGCATACAAGTTAATATTTCCGTAGTTTCTCTTCCAGGGAATAAAAACTGTAGTTGTTGCAGTAGCTATTTTTCTGTAAAATGACTTCCGCTTTGGTGAGTTTATCACTTTTCAGTTAAGAAAGTTTAATTTTGCGAGATTGAAAACTTTGGCTAGCAACCTAGCTAGCTACGAACTTTGTAGCCAGCGAAATTAGCCATGTTGGCTAAATTACTGTCTGTTATTTCTCATCTGGCTACGCAATGTTAGCTGATTGCATTTTTTGGTTGGCAGTACTTTTTCTGTGACATTGCCATGTAGACTAGCAGGTTAATTAGCTAACGTATTCAGAAGCTAATGGTAGTATCGATAGCTAGTAATAACTGATTGGCTAGCTTTTGTGTTGTCTAACGTTTCGGCTAAATCTAACGTTAGCCAGCTAGACTTATTGCCAGAGCAATCTAATTTACCTGTTTCTCTTGCCAGCCATTTAGAAACGTTGCTGATAAGACTGATAGTTTTTTTGTTTAGAAAGCCCAAGCTTTACTTGCCATGCTTTGTGTAAGTATACGACTAACTGATACAGCCATGAATACTGACAATTTGACACACTCTGATGAGTGCTTATAAACTGTATACTAACGTACTTAATTTCCTAGCTTAGCTAACTAGTAAGTTATCAAACTACATATAGCAAGGCACTAGCCTAGATTAAAATTTAGCCTTTTCAGTTGCTTCATGTCCCACTTGTTTCTATTTATTATTCTGTGTTTGCAGGAAGACCCAACACTGGAGAGGCATTTCAAAGGCCATAGAGACACCATAACCAGTGTCGACTTCAGCAGCAATATGAAACAAATAGGTAAGATATTTTCCATTCTCTACAGGCTTGATTGTGAGTGGTCATGCATATATTTCATATATTATCTCTTGTGTCCTGAATGTGACATACTGAATGTTTTCTCCTAGCTACTGGCTCCATGGACTCCTGTTTAATGATCTGGAATACGAAGCCTCAGATGAGGGCCTATCGCTTTGTTGGACACAAGGGCGCAGTGATGTCTGTTCAGTTTTCACCGTCCGGCCACCTTGTGGCATCAGCATCCAGGGACAAAACTGTCCGCCTCTGGGTACCCTGCATGTAAGTCGGAGCCCCAGTGTCACACACTGCTGCACTCTACCATCACCTATGTAACTTACGTGCTCCCTTCATTTTAGTGCACAAGGTTCAAGAATTTTCTGTCTTGGCACTTGAATCATTACTTTTGTCTATCTGCAAAGAAATATTTGAAGTGATTATCATGCTAGTGACGTTGTGCTATGGCGGAAAGTGTGTTTAAAAAAAATTTTTTTTTAAGTTGCAATAACAATGGCAATAAGTAACACATAATTGAAGGTGTAGATTCTTGTCATATATTAATCTGAACTGCAGCTTCCACTGACATTTTTGGTATTCATTTTATGCTGTGGGGTAGGGTACGGGGAGGCCTTACACCTGGGTGATGTCATTCGTCTGGGCTGGGTGGTGTTCTGTGCATGTCCTTTGTTGCGGGATAAAGAATTATATGTGATGCATTACAAATGCGATAATTAGAAGTGGGATGATAAAAACGATTTTTTAGTTGGAGTTGGATGGAAGAACCCACATAACTGGGAAATGATTATTGTGGTTCCTCTTTTATCCCGTGTTCTTAACCACATGGATTACTCTCAGCATTTGAAACTGTATTTAATGGGTGTGGTGAATATCTTTCTCCACAAGGTGGCAATGTCGTTTCATGTCATATGTTGTCATTGTTTGAATTCATGTCTCCTCTTTACAGTCATTCATTCATTCATTCATTCATTTATTCACACATCCATCCATCCATTTATTCATTCATTCAGATGTACGTGAGATTCACTTCAGGGTCTGGGACCCATTTTTATTTATTTTTTGCTATATGATGTGTTACTGTTTTATTTGCACATATAACTGTCGATACCTGGTACTGAGCCACTGTCAATAAGCAGTGGGTTAATTGAGTTAAGTGTCACTCTTTAGCCAACAGGCTAACAAATCAGTGAATCGATTGATTTAACCAATAAGTATTCTTTTATGATTCTATGAAGTGCACATCTTCAACCTGCATCTCGACTGCCTGTTCTTGCCCCTGGTGCTCTTTTCTTATGTCATTTCTTTATGGCTGTAATATCATGATTTTGGTTTTATATGAATGTTAGCTGTATGAATGTATTTTTTGTATTATGCTTCTAGGTTACCTTTGGTTTAGTGCTTTAGCAATGTTGCATGTACACTCACTAGGCTGGGAACGTTGGTAGCCCATGTGACTCTGCACTTGTGGATATGCTTTTGTTCTCTTGCACTGAAAGTCGCTCTGGATTGGAGTGTCTGCCAAATGAGTGCAATGTAATGTGTAGGCAGAAGTCTTGCCTTTCTGCTGGTTCGTCTGTGCAGATGTGATCTGTTGATTAAAGTATTAAAAATCACCGGATGAAGGGTGGTACTTTCCATTCTATGATTTCTCGCTCTTCTGACTTACTGGGCAAGATGTTGACTGCAAGAGGAGCTTATAGCCCATTGTCTTATTACACAGGAAAAGAAAGTGTCACATGTAATAAATTGCATGCAGCGTGTCTTTATGAATAATTTAAGCAGCTGAAATGAAATAGAGTTCCACTAACTGCAGCCTCAGTAAAGTGCAGGGGGTTACATTGAAACAGATTTCTCGGTTTTGCCTTCCCCTGGTTATGGAACAGATCCCTGGATTTACTGCGTTTTTAATGAGTTTGGGGCGTCCGGCCTTACCCATCCATTTTACACCCGATTTAGGGATTCCGTACTGTTCGAGTGCAGCAGGTTAGCGGCATACACAGATGTATCCGGTAGTGCCTAAAGCAGCAGGGGTGCCCGCTCCTGAGTATGAGTGTGAGGGTGTTGTGTAGTGACTCTTCTCACCCTGCTGAGCTGCTGCCTGATCTGTGTATGAATATGCACTTCTCTGCGAGGATGGGCCCTTTTTTTCCACTACCCTGGGCTGTGATTGACACAACCTCGGTGATTGATGATTATTCGCCTAGTTGAGTCCCCATTAACTCAGTTACCATTCAGCCTAGATTTAAGTACAGTCACCAGTTTGGTCAGTGGAGGATGGGCTCCCCTTATAGGCCAGGTTGCCTCCCACCAGGGAGTATTTTACTCAACACTTTTTGAGTCGTCGTTTTTTTTGTTTGTTTTCTCACTAGGGACTGTTTTACACCTCACTTGCTGGTGTTTTGCAATTTCAGGCCTGGTCTTTCTCCCTGTTTTCTTCTTCCCCTGTAAAGGTAGTGACAGTGCCTCTGTTAAAAGAGCTACAAAAAAACGGAATCGAATTGAACCTGGAGTAGACTGGTCATAATTTGTGTCAATCCTGGTCATTGTATATTTTTTTGTTTAATGATTTTCCATGGCTTGTTGCACATATATATGTACATTCGGGGTTTGTATTTTGGTTCATGCGTTATATAGTTAATTTGAAATACAATTTTTTGGGGCCCTTGTGCTAAGACTGTGATGATGGTAAACATTTGGATTGGAAAGATTAAGTGAGCCTATCAGCGTTTTTCCTGACTCAAAATGGTGATTTTGTGTGACAGTGTCTGGGGTCCGTTCGGCTTTACTGCCACTGTCACCTTGAGGCGTTTTCTCCCTGTATTTAGCGACATCTAGAATGTGAAGTTCTGGTCTTCAAGAGACCTCCACAATGCATTGAGATGTAGGCTTAAAAACTGAAACTTGTGACAAAATTTTAAAAAATTGGAACAATTTAGATATTTATTGAACGGTTACATATTGTAAGCGCCAGAATTGGGGGGGAAATATAGCCTGTACTGAAGGATTTACAGATTGTAAGGGGGTCATTATACAGGAATAGTTGTATTTAGGATTTTCATATGTCTTATTTTTGTAATTCAAAACTCAAAAGCTACAAAATTGTACTGTACAGGTAGGCTACATTATTCCCCACATCAGGTTGGCAAAGCAGTAGCCCGACTGCGATATGTAATGTTATGTCGATTACATAAATTTATCAAAGGCTATTGAATTTTGTTGAAGTACTGTTTTAAGCGGAATTTTGACGCCAGATGTTCGTGTAGTTTGACTATCCCCCTTCTAGAGAATATCTGCTTGAAAGCGATATCAGGAAGTCCTCGTCCCAGGTTCTGCTTGTGATAATGGCCTCCTGAGGCACCAGGGATGTGTGAGCGGGTGCACTCTCTGCGGCGCAGGAGAGGGATTTATATTTAACGCGCAGCATGAAGAGAGACGGGGCCCTCGGAGGCTGTGATGTATTAAAGCCCTTTTCTTTGTGTCCAGCCGCCAGCCCGTGTCTCCTTGCCTGTTTGGAGGGAGGTCTGTTCTAGGAACTGCCGTCGCTCTGTGACCTTTTCTGCTTTGTCTCCCTGCTGTATCGTTAAACAAAATCTATCGGCCGGAAACTTCCAACAGTGTAGGTAGGGACCAAACCAGCATTCCTGCTGGGTCTGGCCGCACCATTTTACCAACTGGAAGTATGAAAGGTAATTGTAGATTGAACGCAGAGGTTGAAGTTACAGGAAGTGACCTCACTAAGGTAAAGAGAAAAGTGTGCTTGTTAGATGTGGGTGGAATATGGCTCGTGAAGTTGCCTGGTGCTTTGGGGCATGCAATTGAGCTGGTGGGGAAGTGGAAAAAAAAGGCATGTTAGTGTGTGTATGCACCGTTCTATCAGTCTAGTAGAGTAAAACTTCTCACTGTCACCCTTATATTCACTCCCTCACACACACGCACACTCGCAGAACAGATACTCAATGAATTTGCTGTGAAATAACTCGCAGTTCCTCACGGTTTTGATGGGTGAGCATCATCTATACATCGGTAGATCGGTGACTCGTTGCAGTGAAAGCAGAAGCCTTTCTGTTCCCTCAGCAGATGTTGACACGTTGCGTTGCTGCCGTGCTGTTGCTGTTCGGCTTCAGCGCGAAGGCCCAGTAGAACATGAACACCGAACATGTCTTTAAACACACCCATCGCCGCACTGCGTGGGCGTGAGAGGCAGCGGCTGCTCGGCCCTCTCGCGCTGCTCCCTGCGATCAGCCCACTGCTGACGCGCGCCTCTCTCCAGACGGAGTGCCGTGACGTCAGGCGGATTCCAGACGTGCTGTAGGTTATGTACCGGGCGCGGCGCTAGCGCCGGGCGCTTCCGCATGCTAGGGCACGTTTCACGCACATTTCTGGAGCATGACGTGGCGTAGGAACCTCTTAAGACCCTGGGCCATTTTGCGCAACACTCTCACATCCCCCCCCACCCCCTTTACTCTAAATTACAGCTCATGGGTGCAGCAGCTGCGTGTGCTTCTGCCGCTGTCTGAAAGCACGCTCCAGTCCGTTTCTGAAGATTTTGAAACACTTCATGGTCAGTTGGTGACCCACTGGAAGACAGTAGAGGAATGCATGTAGAGGAATGCATGCACTCTCAAAACATGTTAAAAACAACACATAACGTGTCCATGTCTTGCTTTTTGGTATTGGCTAGGCAGGGTCTGGCCTGTGTGTTTGTGGTGCCTGGTACGTAATGATCTCAATACTGACGTTGTTACCTGACGGTTTCACAAAAACACAGATGGAGAAAATGAGTCTGATGGTCGCAGGGTGAAAAATGGGTCAGACAGTCGTGAGAAATGCAGCTTCCTGAACACCTGGTACAGTTTTCACCCAGGGGAAGGCTGTTATTGCATTATTAGCAGCTTAATTGCTGTTATTTGTTTACTTTACTTTTTTTTTTACTGTAAGTCTGTTTATGAAGTTTTGAACAATTGTTCAAAACAATTTCATTTAAATAAAATTTAAGTGAATTACTATGTGAGGAAATTATCATAAATTGTCTCAAGTAAAGAACAACAAAAAACAAAGAAACAAACAAAAAATTCTTTCCCTGACCTGAAATTGAAAATGTCCCTGTGGAATTAGCGTTAATATCAATCACCATGAGCAGTGTAGAGAATCAAAGCTCCGGCTGCAAAATAAATATAAACCATAAAGATTATTTAGCTTTTAAAATAAAAACCCATGTGATTAATGCAAGTCATTGATTGGCTAAAGTGACGACACACTTTGCTTTTATAGCCTAATTTTGGAAATGCTTTCTGCCTCTTTCTGCACTTTCCCTAAATTAGACATTTCACTCAGGAGTATTTTAAAGCATTAATTTGCTATTTTCTGGCAATAGTGTTGTAAAACGATTTAAAAATAAATGTGTGATGATAAAAAAATCTGGCTTGGTCCTGTAGGCTAGTATTGAAGCATAATGTTTTTTAAGATGGCCTTTCAAGTCTTAGGCTTTCCGGTTCCTTTTTGTAGCAGCTGAAGGGACACAAAACTAATAGCTGGAGTGACAAGTGATCCTCCAAGGTGTGTTACTCTGGAGTGGTGAAGTGTTGGACTTGGGTGGGAAGGACAAGTTATTAATAGCTCCTGAGAACCTGATAATTGTGTTCTGTTCTGGCGAGAGAGAGAGAGAGAGAGAGGGAGAAAGAAAGAGAATTGAGAGCTGATGAGCACATGATACCGGGCTGAACTGAACGCTGGGGCTGTCATGCAGTAGCTCTGTTGTCGCGGGCCATGGTGGCTGCTGTTCTGTGCCGGCTTGCGCTAACGATATGGTTAAGTGAAGTATGAACTGCAGCATCATTCCCAAAACAAAGGGCACCTTCCATTCACTCGATCAGGAGGGTCCAGTCGTACCCAGGAAGTGCCAGTGTGGGTGCAAGCTTTCATTTTAACCCACGGCTAAAGCAGCCCATTCAAGACCGTGATTTCTTCCTTAGTCAAAGAACTTTGACTTTGCTTTATAGGAATATTGCCTAGCCATGATTTCATCTCTTTTTTTTTTACATAATTTGTAATTGTAATTGTGTGTATGTCACGAAGATAGGTACGTTGGTATGGTCTTTGTGTCATAATATAGTTATGATTCCAAGCCCTAAAGCTGTGTAACTACTTAAATATGTGAAAATATGCTAAATCGATAGGGTAGGTTTGTAATGTTGCTTCAATGTGACATGACAATAACAAGTTAATTAGCCAGTTCCTTGGATGTTATCTAGGAAGGTGTCTGCTGTACCTGTCATTGGCTAATTTTCGTGTTCGTGTGTAGCGCATGCTTTGTAATCTGATCCTTGCCAAGAATGTAGGAAGAGAGCGAGAGACCATTCCCTTATATGGGCTTCAGTGGCTGTTGCACGTAAGCGGCCTTGCGTAGCTTAAGCGGTTTGCCATGAGAAGGGTACAGGGTGGGATGGCTGCCGGCTGGCAGACTACAGCATGTCCCTTGTGCTGTTTGAAAAAGAGCTTTTGTTACAGTGCATGTATTTAGGAGTTGCATTTGGGCCGCAAAACCACCCGCAGTCTAAGCTGCCATAGTGAATTCTCCAGATCGAAAGCAGAGGCAGCAGCTCACTTGACGGGTGATGGATTCATTATCTGACTCTGCTTGTTAGCCGCGGTGGTGATTTCCGTACCGTAAGAGAATTCACACAAAATGGTGATTAAGTCGCAGTGATAGCACTCAGTGGGAACTGCTGCTTGAATTGCAAATGGGGAACATCTCTGTGATGAACTCTGGAGCTGTATTCCTGTTTATTTTTAGAAATGCAAAAGAGGCCGTGCATTTCAATAGCAGCTGCTGTCGCTCCGGCTCCTGCTGCCCAGTTTATCTTTGCTGGATTCATCATCGTTGTTATTCATCCTCATCGTTTTGGATGCTGTTCAGCCAGTGTGAGCTGCGGCCGCGCCCACGTCTGTCCGGCCCAGTTCTGTCTGTCTGTCTTCTTGACTGCGCCATAGCAAGCTACGCTTTGATGTCATATCCTGTGCTGCCCATTCCTACGTTGCCCATATCCTTGTGTTGTGTAACTCCTGTCATTTCTTTGTGGTAAACCCAGATCTCACTCATTCATCCTCAAAGCTGTCTGTGACAATGCTGACTCGCATGTCTTGAAATAGTTCATTTGGCCTTTGGCCTTTTCTTAAACTACAGGTCTGAAAACCACTGTGGTCACTAGACTGATTGTGAAGCGCTGTTTGATTTTAGCGAAAACACACAAAACGAAGATGTGTAGATTGATGTGAGGCTGATTAATTTGGGGCACCCAGCTCACCATCCTTGGTTGCCTTTATTATTGAAAAGGATGGACACTCACTGGCCGTGATCTCCGCCCTTCCCTTCCCCCCCCCCAGGAAGGGCGAGTCGACGGTGTTCCGCGCCCACACGGGGACCGTCCGCAGCGTCAGCTTCTCCGGCGACGGCCAGTCCCTCGTCACCGCCTCCGACGACAAAACCGTCAAGGTGTGGACCGTGCACCGGCAGAAGTTCCTCTTCTCCCTCAATCTGCACATCAACTGGGTGCGCTGCGCCAAGTAGGTCCTGGGCAGGGCGAACATCGCACCGCGTCTATTCCCTTCTGCTTAACGTCGCAATATTCGCAATGTGTGATAGAACTGCTAAAAAATATGCCTTTGTTTGCATGGGATCTTTAATTAGGCCAAGAACTTTCTCTCATTACACTGAATCTTTTCTCAGCTTGTCATAGGCATTGCCAGCGTTCAGAGCAGAAAAGTTCCACATTTTCCACCCCAAAGCTGTGGTTCAATAAATGAAAGGGTCCAGCTCCATTTGAATTTAAAGTGGAGCGGAACTCCTGCCGTAATGAACTAGAGTTTGGCTGGAGTAACTTAGAATTGGCTTAATCTCACGCTCTTACCTGCTCAGACGCATAGGCACATTTAGGCTGGCCTGTTGCATTGAATGTGATGCACGGTAGAAGCCTGAGGGTGGCCTTATGCGTGGAGGTGTGGATTCATTCCTACCTGCATTGCTGTTGATTGTTTGTGTGGATGGTTGTCATGACTATGGCTGGTAATCACACGTCATCCATCAGCACTGAAATGACTGCAGGGGGTGACTGAGAGGTGGAGTGGCCAGATTAACTCACTTAAAGTTCAAACAAACAAAAAAAAGTTAAAATATTGAACATATGGAAACAAACTAATAAATCAAATAAAATCGGGTAACCATATTGACCTGGAGCATTATATGAAAATCTGTTGTAATGTTTTATATTGCTACTCGCAGGGTATAGTCTTCCCATTTTCTTTACTGGACGATGGGACCACTGGCTAACATATTTTCATCATCCATTAACCAGAATGATGAATGGTGGTGATAGCACTTGGGAACAGTCAGGGCCCAAAAGTAGCCCAATAAAGCCGCGTTTCCACCGCAGGAACTATACCCCGGAACTAGGAACCTTTTGAGGAACTCAGTGCGTTTCCACCGCAGGAACTAGGGTCTAAATTTAGTTCTGGGGGCTTTGTTTTACCCCCCAAAACGTTCCTGCTCGTGGGGTAGTACTTTCCGAAAGCACAGGAACCTTTTGGGTGGAGCTTGCAGCGCTGAACATTTCTGATTGGTCGAGTACTCGTAGCATTTGTGTTGTATTTATTTTCCGCCATTACCCGCCATGTTTGAAAATATGCAGCGGCAAACCAATTTATTTTCATAATAACTTCAAATCAAACTTGTATGTTATGCGGTGCAGTAGCCTACTTTTGGTTATAGCCTGTCAACGTCTTGGAATTATAACGTGTGCTCTTCTGTTCTTTTCTTGCTTTAGTATTCGTTTTATAAAATGCTAAGCATTCGTGCTGGGACAGCATATTACGTAGGCTACCAAAACATTCAAACGGATTAATTCGGTTGCTGAATATTTTCTTCCGGATTTTCTTTGTTAGCCCGTTGTAATTGACTCAAAACGTTTGATACAGTTATGTGAGGTATGCGGTAGTTCTGCATAATTAACATTGGTGATACAGTACAAGCAAACTGGAAATCACCTTCCGCACTTTTTATCCGGGTAAAATAACAGGTTAATTCTAGTAATCTTCCCTTTAGCTTTTTCAGACTGCCGTAATTTTACTCAATTTTACTGCCATTTTTCAATTCCACGAAAAGACCAGGAAGACTATGGACTCATTTATGGTGCATGGTTCGCATCTGGAGGGCACACTTCGCTGCTCGGCTGGCAGTAACTTCGAAGGAAAGCAAACGGTGGCGTTTTCGTTCTATTCTTGTCATTTTGCGATTAGCCTATATGGAATTGACGACGAGAAAGTAATAAAACAGCAAATTGTTTACAACGTGTGCATGTTTTCTGCTGTTAATGAATGTGTTTGAGAGGATGTATGAAAATCAATAAATACAAAAGTAACCATATATAGTCATTGTTGGTAACCCGTTGTATATAAGTGGAATAAACCCCTCCGGGCTGGTTATTAGAAAATAATGTAGGCTACTTCGGTGGTAGTATGGGGTTACAGAAGAAATCATATGACAGATGGACCGACGACAACGTCAGTGGGCTAATTTGCCTAATCTTCGCAGTACTTTAGACCCCGGTGGAAACGCAGACAACCATTGGCTGAAGGAACCTTTTAGTTCCTGGTAAAGTAGTTCCTGGGACTGAAAGTTCCGGGTAATTTTGGTGGAAACGCGGCTTAAGAGAGCAGAGCAGAAACGCAGCTCAGTCAGGGGTAAGTCACAGTGAAAGCACTGGCATTGATGCCATTGTTTTTCGGGACATTCAGTGCAAGTGTGAATGAATCCTCCAGCAAAGACATGTGTGTGTGTGTGTGTGTGTGGGGGCTTTCTTTTGAAGCGGCAGGAAGACTGCACTCTCCAGCTCCTTTTCAGACTCTGCTAATTGCTCATCTTGCCACCCCTGTGAGTCAGAGCATCTGAAGAACACTTGAGTGTGTGTGTGTGTGGGGGGGGGGGTCTTGTTGTTTCCAGGCGATAAGCTCTAAATATCACCCATTTTATAATATACAGTAATTTGCTCTCTGACAGTGAGGCATGTTATTACCGTCTCTAGCAGACGTTTTGTAATTGGTCCTCTCTTGTTTTGTGAATCCTCCAGCCAGTATTTAATAATTAGTCATGACTCGTTAGGTTTGTTGGGAGTGTGATCTGTTTTGCCATTAACTCTTTAATCGCAAAGTTTGTCACTTTACACAAGTGTCTCTATACCTTACAGAAATGAAAAATACTGTAATATTTTGCAAATATGTGGACTTAAAAAAAGTATAATTTAGCCATTTAACAGATGCTTTTAACCAAAACAACTTACAGAAGTGCAAAGATGAATTTCATGAAACTGTGTTTAAAAAAAAAATTGCAATATCTGAAAGAAGTGATAATTCGGTTGTTTTTATACTGGCTGAAGCTAAGCAAGTGTGGGCTTGGTTAGTAGTTGGATGGGAGACCACCAGGGAATACTGAGTTGCTGCTGGAAGTGGTGTTGGTGGGCCAGCAGGGGGCAATCTTCCCTCTGGACAAATAAACCCCAATGCCCCAGTGCAGTGACGGGGACACTGTGCTGTAGGTGATGCTGTCTTTCAGATGAGAGGTTAAACCGAGGTCCTGACTCACTGTGGTCATTAAAGATCCCATGACACTTATTGCAAAGAGTAGGGGGTTCCCCGGTGTCCTGGCTAAAATCCCAGATCTGGCTCTTGCAAAAACTTGCCATCTAATCAGCCCCTGATTTAATTGGCTAAAAAAAATGTTCTCTCCCTCCACTGAGCAGCTCCTCCAGGAGCTGCTCAATGGTCAACAATAGGGGATTGTGGTTGTACTGGGCAGCTCCCAGGTGTGAATGTGCATGAGTGTGAAGCAGGGCGTTGCTGCAAAAGAGCATCCGTGCTCAGCAAACCTACCCTGGGTAAATAAAGGTTAAATAAAAAACACACAGGCTCCTATATATTTCTTGTCATGGTATTGGATTCAAATGAATTTATTTTGACCGAAAAGCTTAATTTAATACTGTTGCAGTTTTGTTCTTGATTACTGTTTTCATTTTATGAATTTCACATTAAAATCTAGATTTTGGTATCGTATGCAGGAGGTGAAACCTTTTCATTTTATATTATCATTTTTATTGATATCAAAGTCTAGATTCTCTATACAAGTCCAGTATGCAAGAAATGAAAAATTTTACGGAAAGTAAAATATACAGTCTAATCGCAGTATAACTGTTATGGAATACTTCTTGATTTCTGTAAGCATCTATGGTTATGTGTGGAAGTTGACAACATTTGAGTCCATATCCCATTTGAGTCCATGTCCCTCTTTTTAAAAATGATTTTAGGTTTTCACCAGATGGTCGACTAATAGTTTCAGCGAGCGACGACAAAACGGTGAAGATATGGGACAAGACGAGCCGCGAGTGCATACACTCCTTTTACGAGCACGGCGGGTGAGTGCGCCGCTTCATTCAGCCTTTCCCAGATGTCCGCCTCTTTTGGAGTGCCCCGTGCGTGGGCACCACACATACGCTGAGTGCTGGAAGCGCCGGGGCCTTTGGTGTCACACAGCATGCATCTGCGCTGGAGTCTGTGTACGTTTCTTTTGTTGTGCTGACCGATAGCCGGCTTTCTGGTTGAGAGGAGAGTGAATTGGCTTTCTCTCGCCCACTCAGAGTGCGCTGGGCAATGACTGAAAAGGTCCGTTTAACGACTGTATCTTGTTTGTTTTATTCGCTGTAATGACACACACTTCCCCAGTGAATATTAACCTACAAATCCCTTATATCATGGTGATTTAGCATACCTAATTAGATAGAAACAAATTTTTCATACATGTTAACGGACATTTTTCGTATTCACGATTCTTTTCATTAGCCCTGTCAGTTAAATTTTAATCGGTTAAATGTCAAGAGGTAAAATTGTTATTCCTTTAATGCTGTTGGTGTGTAATGTTTCTGTAGTCTAATCTAGTGGTTGCAGCACTTCCTGTTGTAGTCAATGCCGCTTGATGCTGGTACGTGAGCAGACATGACGGTCTATTGCTTCCTTTCTCCGCAGTCATGTGACCTACGCGGACTTCCACCCCAGTGGCACCTGCATCGCAGCGGCCAGCTCAGACAACACGGTCAAGGTGTGGGACATCCGCACGCACAAGCTCCTCCAGCACTACCAGGGTAAGGCCGCTCTGCCGGGACGTCCGGCCCGCGGGGGGCGAGGCGTGTGCTGCCGTACCGCTGCCCGCCGCGGCGGTTCGGCTCTCGCCGGGACTCCCCCGCCCGTACGCCGCTGCTCGTCCAGGAACATCATTAGAGCCTCGCCTTCCTTCTGCCGCTCATACACACGCATGTGACGGTTTATTTTAAAACAAACCCTCACAGTTTGTACTTTCGGTTGAGATGGTGGATTAGAACAGCCTGTTACCCTGGTCCTGTAGAGGCTGCGCCGTGGGCTGGTTTCCAGTTTTACTTCCAACTCCACTCCCCTTTCAGTCCCGGAGTCTTGGTGAGGCATGGGTACTGTGCCGTCAAGTGCTTCCATTGATCCAGACGCAGGCGTGCAGACCCCTGCGGCTGCAGAAGGAAACCGTGATACTTGTGTATGCCTGTATCACAGAGTCCAAAGCACACAGAATAAAAGAATAGCGGGTACTGTGAATTGTGAGCAGTGTACAGATCTGCTGTACAGCGTGGGCGGGGAGCCTGCTTCTGTTCTAGAGCAAACTGTCGATTACATTTGAACAAGGCGGTGCTGCCTACAGAAGGGGCTCTTCAGTTGGCTTTGTTTCATGCTGTGTGGATACCAGCATTTAATACTGATAGCGCTGATGATTTGTGAGGAGTGAAATTCTACCCTGGCTTGCATTTGTGATGCTACTAGCACATGAGCCACAAGGGGGCATTATATACAGGTAATTTAGCCAGTGAGAACCATCCAGAGCACAAGGGTGCTCAGACCTGTTGTTAAATTGTACTGTCTTTGTTTGTTTTAATGCTTTGCAGCTGTGCTACTGCCTTTGATAAGCTATAACAGAAATAATAATAATTAACAAGTTTAATTATTGTAGGACCGTTCATACAACCCATTTAAAGGTCAGAATTCTTACTGGAAAACGTACAATACAAACACGATATAGTAAAACAATTCCAAGAAAAAACAAAAAATGGTAAAATAAAAGGCTTCAAATCTTTTTTATGTATTTTGATATTTTTAGGATGTACTAAAAGCTAAACCATGATCAAATAAGTAAAAATAAGATTAAATGACACTAAACACGAATGTAAAAAGATTGCTTACTTAATGCTATCTATTGTTACTATATGTGCATTCATAAAAACTTATATTTGTGAAACACAAGGTTGGATAACTGTCATTGCCACCAGTTACAGTGTAATTTTCTCCATTTTGTAAAACTACATGCCATTCAGCAAATCAATAATTGTCTGTCATCCCAGCTGTGTTTTCTTAGTAATATTATTCATTCTAATATTTAGGCTAAAGTTATTTGCTTTCATGTAACTTTTTATTCGCTGTAATGCATACAGTGCTGATTTACATGAAAATTACTGTTGCTCTGTTTCCTCAGTCAATGTTTGTAGAGTGCTGCTGTAGCACAAGTTAACAAGGCAGTATAAACATCAGCACACCATTACACTCAAACACTAATGCAATTTTTTACTGACAGAAATATAATGCAGGGCTGATGAAATATGATGGACATTTATTGTATGTGTGTTTCACACATTTTGTCTGCCACCATTATGGGTAAATTAATATTACAAGGATTGTGGAAAAGTTTACAGCAGTGGCCTTCTGTACCGCTCACGGAGAGGCACTGGGTCTCCTGATTTTCGCTTTCACTGTGAAGCATTACGGGCGTTTCAGACACATGAAACCAGGTGAGGTGAGTTAAGCAGCGTGAAGGACTGCTTTAATCCATCAGATAATGGCTGAGTAAAGACTGAAAGCAGCAGACTCAGCCTCTCCTGGACCAGGGTGGAGGACCACTCATTCACACTGTCATTGGTGGGAATGTGGATGTACATGCTCGATTTGAATTGTATGTCTTGACATTTCTTGGTTTAATGTTTGACTGGAGCCTGTTGACTCGGTTTGAATTTTGTTTCGTGGCATCGTCCTGCGAAGTCGGAAGCCCAGATCTGGGAATGGAGTTGTTCTGTGAAGTGCATGTTTCTCAGACTGTTTAGAGTCAGGTGTCTGTCGTAGTGCTGTGTGTGTCATGGTGCAAACTTGTGGTGATATTTTTGGTGAGTAGGCTTCCTGTTTGTCCCTTATATGCATATATTATGCAAACAGATATGAGCCCATCATTGCAACACCTTTTTACATTTTCTTTCAGTTCTGTGTATTTCCTCATTTCCTCTTTCATGGCTTATGAGGGATGTGTTTGAAAAGGTTCTGTGTAAAAATCCTGAATGGAGATAAAAACCTTTGAAAAATACTTTGTGTTCCTTGGGCGAACAGAGCCATTTTCAGCTTAGTTCACCAACTTTAGGCATGGGGTGAACCAGCTATTGTATCTGGGATTACCCAGCATGCCCTGGGCCTGGGTTATTTCACTGTAGTAGCACCTGTGGTTTACCTGGAGTGTAGCTGACGCGTAGCTGAGGGAGACCAGTGGAAACAGGGCTGTTGTGTGTAAATAGAGGTATAAATCAGAAAGCTTTCTGTGCTCTGCTGCAGAGCTGGGCTCCCCCACTGTGTGACATCTATGACATGCTGATCCTATCGAGAGTCGTCTGAACTGTGGTTGTCAGTGGTCCTAGAACAAAAATGACATGATTTTTACAGAAAACTTTCAAGATTGCCTTCCATGGCTTTAGAACGTGTTGTTGTCTATAACAAATTTTCAAATATTTGTTTAAGAAAAAAAAAGGCTGGTCAGTAACTGGGCTTTCCCTCCAAAAATAAAAACGTTCAGGAAATAAAAGCACCAAGCTGTTTTTAAATGAACATCGCAACCATTCAGGTTACGAACTGTAATGCAGTCGGAAGCAAGGTGTGTGATTTGTGCCGGAAATTCCTGGAATATTTGCAGAATAATTGGAAAGACCTTATCAAGGTTGGCCCCATTTGTTGCAGCACAGCCCTGTCGGTTATGTAAGATTTTTAAGATGAAATGCCGCTGAAGAACATAAATGTCAGTTGCATTACGCAACCCATTGTCTGTAGCTTATTATCAAGCAGTCGCAGGCCAGGCGGGGGAAGAAGGCTGTGTACCATCTCTAATCACACACTGCTCTGGCAAACCAGCGACCGGAGGGTCACACCGTCACATTGCGGAGGAGAAGGGACCCCGCTGCTTTATCTGCCTGGGGGAGAAGGGCAGGGGGTTCATCAGTGTAGCAGAGCTATACTTCCACTGTCAGCCTTACACATGTTTGAAATTTGAGAATACTCCTGAAATTCCCTGAGATTTGTCTCACCGAAATGTGTCATCGTATGAAAGATCTAGATATCGATGAAATGGGGAGAAAAGATTGTTTTTTGTAACCGTCTGTGAGATGCAGTAGTTTTCTGGCGTGTAAGGGGTTGAACTATTTCAGATAAAATGTGTGACCCCGGTAAGTGTAAAGCAAGGGGTGAATGGTTGCAGAACAGGCTGACCCGTAGAGGCAGGGGAACATTACTCAGACTGATAGGAACCCAAGCTCACGAGAAGACGTTGCCAGTGCTGATTATTTCTGTCTCTTCAGTCAGGAAGTCACTCAGTGTAGCGCGGTGCACCCACTCACTCTGCATAAGTGAATGAGACTGGAATCAGCCATGTCTGCTCTGTGGCTCACATCAAGTCTGACAGCGCCCGAGCCCTGACAGTACTCTGTCATTCATAAAAGGAAATGCAAGCATAATGACACATTACAACCCTTTTTAAAAGCCAAATTCAGTATGTCGGTACTCAAATATGAAATTAGGTAGGGGGGGAAAGTACTTCTTTCCCCGCTACCTAATGTCATATTCACTCAATGTCTGTGCTCCTTAGAAATGCATGGACTTTTCTGAAGCTGCCAGGTTAAAGATTTGTCAGAATTATGTGTTGTGTATTTTCAGCCTTCATGAATTAATGCAAAGACACGATGCAGTTTCACTCACTTTCTTCCCTGCCTCATTTCCTAGATTTAATTAATGTAGAAAGAACTGAATCTCAATCCCCATCATTCTCTTGTTCTTGTAATGTCACCAGACGTCCTCTAGAGGGTTTCTGGTGCCTTCTGAACGAACAGCAGCGAACAAGGACACATTCATCCACTGTACAGAGTAAATTGGCTTGAAGTGAGGTTGACAGTTATTTTATATATATATATATATATATATATATTGAGAGATATTTACTTAAAAGTCCTTAAAATGCTGGCAACACAACATCTGGATGAAGAATTTGATTTATGTAGACTGCAGTCAAAATGTGAATAGGGCCCTTATTTTTTAGAGACTTTGCACTTTTTTTAAAATGCTCAGAAATTAAGATAATTGTATTTGAGCTGGGTAATCCTGTTTGACTGTTTTTTGGATGCTCATGTGAAAACGTTTTAGTGCTTTCTCACATGGTGCTGTTGAATATTTGGTGTAGTAAATTTTGAGCTGAGGGCATTTTTTTTGCTTTGGTGATTAGATTAATTCTAGGATGTGCAGCCATCTGGTGTCTGTTGGTCACATGCAGGATCTTATCCGATCATGTGTTTGATGACTTCCTGAGTTCTTCGTTTTAGTTTTCAAGTGCTCATGCATATGGCGATCAGAGACCTGAGTGCCTGCTGCGTGTTTGTAGTGATGAGTACTTGTGTTTGCAGTGCACAGTGCTGTAGTGATGAGTACTTGTGTTTGCAGTGCACAGTGCTGTAGTGATGAGTACTTGTTGTGTTTACAGTGCACAGTGCTGTAGTGATGAGTACTTGTTGTGTTTGCAGTGCACAGTGCTGTAGTGATTAGTAATGGTTGTGTTTGCAGTGCACAGTGCTGTAGTGATGAGTACTTGTTGTGTTTACAGTGCACAGTGCTGTAGTGATGAGTACTTGTTGTGTTTACAGTGCACAGTGCTGTAGTGATGAGTACTTGTTGTGTTTGCAGTGCACAGTGCTGTAGTGATGAGTACTTGTTGTGTTTGCAGTGCACAGTGCTGTAGTGATGAGTACTTGTTGTGTTTGCAGTGCACAGTGCTGTAGTGATGAGTACTTGTTGTGTTTGCAGTGCACAGTGCTGTAGTGATGAGTACTTGTTGTGTTTGCAGTGCACAGTGCTGTAGTGATGAGTACTTGTTGTGTTTGCAGTGCACAGTGCTGTAGTGATGAGTACTTGTTGTGTTTGCAGTGCACAGTGCTGTAGTGATGAGTACTTGTTGTGTTTGCAGTGCACAGTGCTGTAGTGATGAGTACTTGTTGTGTTTGCAGTGCACAGTGCTGTAGTGATGAGTACTTGTTGTGTTTGCAGTGCACAGTGCTGTAGTGATGAGTACTTGTTGTGTTTGCAGTGCACAGTGCTGTAGTGATTAGTAATGGTTGTGTTTGCAGTGCACAGTGCTGTAGTGATGAGTACTTGTTGTGTTTGCAGTGCACAGTGCTGTAGTGATTAGTATGGTTTGTTTGCAGTGCACAGTGCTGTAGTGATGAGTACTTGTTGTGTTTGCAGTGCACAGTGCTGTAGTGATTAGTAATGGTTGTGTTTGCAGTGCACAGTGCTGTAGTGATGAGTACTTGTTGTGTTTGCAGTGCACAGTGCTGTAGTGATTAGTAATGGTTGTGTTTGCAGTGCACAGTGCTGTAGTGATTAGTAATGGTTGTGTTTGCAGTGCACAGTGCTGTAGTGATGAGTACTTGTTTTGTTTGCAGTGCACAGTGCTGTAGTGATGAGTACTTGTTGTGTTTGCAGTGCACAGTGCTGTAGTGATGAGTACTTGTTTTGTTTGCAGTGCACAGTGCTGTAGTGATGAGTACTTGTTGTGTTTACAGTGCACAGTGCTGTAGTGATGAGTACTTGTTGTGTTTACAGTGCACAGTGCTGTAGTGAACGGGCTGTCCTTCCACCCCTCTGGGAACTACCTCATAACCGCCTCCAATGACTCGACCCTGAAGATCCTGGACCTGGTGGAGGGAAGGCTGCTCTACACACTGCATGGGCATCAGGTACAGACGGTCCGTAACAACGTTTTTCTGGAGCACTGAGACAGACAGGCACCCCTTTCTCTCCTTGTCCGTCTTCCAGAAAGAGTCGGGATCCATCGCGGCAGTTATGTTGGGGGAAAATATTTTATTTGTTTCTTGCTACGTTTTCTACTGTTGTGTCCCACTGCTGTGTTTGTTGGGAGTGGAAAAGGTCTGTCTTCCTGGCGATCTGTTGCGGTGAAGCGAAGTGTAGTCTTCAGTAGAGTCATGGCGGCCTGCGGCCCTTCGGCTTAATGGGGCTTGCGGCCCTCGTGTGAGAGGCGCTATCCCAGCTGGCTTTGCTGCGGGCGGAGCTGTGCCCAGCGCCGCTCCTCGGCACGCCGCGCTGTCGCTGTGACCCGCGCGGCGTCAGCCTCTCCACAGAAACCCTCTTTTCCCTCGTTAGTCTGACACACAGAGCGTCGGCTTCATCTATCTTGGGTTTCCCTTTTTGTAGTTCCTTTAAAAATTCTGCCTCCTGAAGTGTATTTAAGAAAAAAAGAATGTCAAGGAAACCACCTCCCCACTCGGAGTGAGTCATAATTTTTGGGAGCTTTCCGCCTGTTGTGTGATTGCTTTCGCATGTTGGATTGCTGAGCGTTTGGGCTGAAGCAGGTCAGCCTGCTCCTTCTGCTGGGCTCCCCCGCCCCCGCCCTCGCACCTAAGCTGGAGCCTTACCCCGCCCACTTCCGCCCCCGGCTTCCTGTTACCCCTCTTCCCGCCCGCGCGCCTAAGTCCCCCCCCCCCCCACTTCTGGGCCCAACCCTCACACTTTTCCCCTCGCCTCCCGCCCACGGCCGCCAACTTTGCTCCTCTCCCCCCGCCGCCTCCCCCCCAGGGCCCCTGCCCCCCTCCCTCACCCACGCTCCTGGCTCCTGGCTCCCGCCCTCGCGCTCGCCCTCTCGGCCCGGGCCGCGCCTGCGGCGCTCAGGCAAGGCGTGCCGCGCCGGCTCGAGAGGCGCGATGCGGAGAATGTTCCGGAAGGAATGAAAGCGGGCGCTCGGAGGCAGGGGAGCAGCTGCAGGCCCGCTCCGGTCTCCTGTCCCCGTCACGGCTGACGTCCCCGCTGTGGGCGGAGCCCAGAAGAACAAGCCCCCACACGGAGAGCAGGTGGAGGTGTTGCTGCGTTACCGTGGTGATGGTGCGAGGAATCTGCCCCAGTCACCTCTCTCTCCTCTGTGCTGCGTGTACAGGTACAGGTGCCACGCCCAGTTAGATGACTTAGTTAAACAAGGGGCAGTCAGATTCCATTATCCAATCCTGATTCTGGTTTTATTTGCTGTCTTTTTTACCTTTAATTAACCAGGTGGGTCAGCTGAGAGCTCAGTTCTCATTTGCAGTGAGGACCTGGGGACTCAACGGGTTTAGGGAATGCAATAATTTGTGCTTCTAGTCAGAGGTAGGGGATGATTATTTGGTGAGATTTTATATGTTCCGTTCTCACACACTATATACACATTAACCTGCGTGTGATTGACAAAGCATCTCGGTGTATTTCCCATTTTAAGGGTTTTCATTCACCAGACTTGTGCGCAATGAGATGGTACCCTGAGTGTAGTGCAGGGAAACGAAGCGCTCTCGTCCAGTACTGTGCTGTCAGCTAAGTAGGAGCCCGTCATATTAGCCACTTCCTGTTTTATGGAACAGCTCGTGAAATGACGTGCACGCCACATGTTCATCTCGCTGGGTGCCATCTCTTCTAAATGCCCTGAAACAATCATGCACATCCTAATATTTACTCGTCAGATTTCCTCACTTAATAGTAATGTCTGTAAGGTTCCAGGAGAGGGGGAGTACACCCTGACCGTCTTTACTTCCCCCTGTGACTTGGTAAAATAGAGCACGACACGCTTCGGCTGTGCTCCGAACACATGAGGTCTTCTGTTAGACTGCAGCTCGCAAGTCGGGGCTTGCAAAGACGCGCGAGATCAGTGGAAGGCATTTCTTGTGTGGTTCAACAGCAGTTAGGCGCTGTAACCCCTCCCCAGGGCCACTACGGCCAGCTGTGCTTCGCCCGATGGTGGTGGCGGTGGCTCAGATTCGATAGACCAGCGCCTGGACAGGACAGAGTCACCCAGCAGCCTCCAAACTGACCGCAAAATTGTGTAACGTTAACACAGGGGAAAAAAAAAAAGAAGTCAAATGTACTTTTGTTAATAGTTCCCATGAGATGACAGTCTGATAACACGAGGCTTTATAAACATGGTGGCTGTGACCCAGTCAGACAGCACGCACAGTTGATGCTTTTGAATTGTGAGAGGGGGCTGCTAACAATTCTCCAGACTCTTTGTGGGCGCTCGAGAAGTGTTTAATTTCCGTTAAGTGGCCTCCGGTCTTGTGTAATCTTGTTGGTCAGTGTTTCTAACTCCTACAGAAGCTGTGATGCAGAGCATTTTCGCTGGGCTGGCTGCTTTCAGGCATGGGCTGAAGTCAGGCGAGGGCGGTGGAGTTCAGCACAGTTCATATACGGGAAGGTCCTCTTTTAAGGAGCTTCCAGGAGATCTGTTGGCTTTTTCGTTTTTAATGTATGAATCACATTCATGTCCTGTTATGAGGCAAGACCATGCAAAAAAAAAAAACCCCCGAGTGAGTTCTCCGCAGTCTGAATTTTCGGTGCTGTTGAGGAGATTTACCGGGGAGATTTCCTGATGAAGTGAGCTTGCTCCATGGTTGCTACCACTTCTCTTTTCCCTCTCAGGAAAGCAAAAAAAGAAATGCCCAAAGAACAGGTTTCACCTTTCTGAATGAAACACTTCCTCACTCAGGGCAAACATGCTTTAATACATCCCAGTTCTCCATATATGGATTAAGATGATCAGTGAACAGCGTTTTTTTTATCCGTGTTTGATTTGGTATCTCTCTCCAACTTTTATTGAAATGGAATACATTTTTATGTGACAAAGATCAGTCATTTACTTATGTTCTGACTCTGTTTTAATTATTTATTTAATTATTTTAAAAAAAATCTACACTGTTGTCCAGAGATACAAGGGTAATGTGGCTTGATAGCCCAGATGCTTACGGGCAGAAAAGAGCAGAAGGCGGCTGTGTCTGTGCGGAGCGCTTTAGTGGACCCGGGCGCGGGGCTGGCGGGGGCTGGCGGGGGCTGGCCGGTTTGGTGTAGAGCGAGCCGAGCGGGAAGGTGCTGGGGCTCCTGCCTCTGCTCACAGCGGTGCAGCAGCCTGCCGGGCGCACAGACCTGAGAGACAGTCTGGCGGTGCAGCGCGAGGCTGTGAAAGGGCCTTAGTCATCGGCGGCGTGGAGCAGCCCGTCTCCCGCTCGCGTCGGCGCGGCCTGCTCTGTTTTCCTCGCGTCGGCCCGGTAACGCGTGCCCGGCTCCCGTCCTCCGCCGACCTCTGGGTCACGAGGAGGCGGGTCGGTGACCTTGTGTGACTCTGTGTGTGTGTGTGTGTGTGTGTGTGTGTGTGTGTGTGTGTTTGTGCACGTGTGTGTATGTGCATGCATGTGTGCACACGTGTGTGTGTGTGTGTGTGTTTGTGCACGTGTGTGTATGTGCATGCATGTGTGCACACGTGTGTGTGTGTGTGTGTTTGTGCACGTGTGTGTATGTGCATGCATGTGTGCACACGTGTGTGTGTGTGTGTGTGTGTGTGTGTGTGTGTGTTGTGCACGTGTGTATATGTGCATGCATGTGTGCACACGTGTGTGTGTGTGTGTGTGTGTGTGTTTGTGCACGTGTGTATATGTGCATGCATGTGTGCACACGTGTGTGTGTGTGTGTTTGTGCACGTGTGTGTATGTGTGCATGTGTGCACACGTGTGTGTGTGTGTGTGTGTGTTTGTGCACGTGTGTGTATGTGCATGCATGTGTGCACATGCGTGTGTGTGTGTGTGTGTGTGTGTGTGTGTTTGTGCGCGTGTGTGTATGTGCATGCATGTGTGCACACACGTGTGTGTATGTGCATGCATGAGTGTGCACACGTGTGTGTATGTGCATGCATGTGTGCACACGCGTGTGTATGTGCATGCATGTGTGCACACGCGTGTGTGTATGTGCATGCATGAGTGTGCACACGTCTGTGTATGTGCATGCATGTGTGCACACGCGTGTGTATGTGCATGCATGTGTGCACACGCGTGTGTGTATGTGCATGCATGAGTGTGCACACGTGTGTGTATGTGCATGCATGTGTGCACACGCGTGTGTGTATGTGCATGCATGTGCGCACACGTGTGTGCATGTGCAGTGCGTATGTGCATGCATGTGTGCAAGGTGTCTGAACGTGCGTGAGCTACTAGCTGAGGCTTTCTGCTTTACGCTGTCCCTCCTGCTGAGTTTACATTCCTGCCTGTGATTAGTGCTACAAGCCTGTGTGCTGCCTGCAGCCTGGAGCTGTGCTGGAGGGGCCACAGGCCTGACGACAAGCTGTATTCATTTGTATTTGTTTTCTCCCAAAAAGCACACATGCACCTTTAGCAATGGACATTGTGTTATGGGATTGTATGCCTTAGATAGAATAATAATAATGATCATCATCATGATCATGATGGTCTCTACCCAGATAAGATATTTGATCAATGAAAAACACCATGGTAAAATAAATAAAACATTGACCAGAATTTTAACAGAAGCATGCTGTTGAGTGTGCTAATATGGTACCTCAGAATCTTCATAACAGAATCTTCACAGAAGGCAAAATAACTTCATCCATAAAGTCTTCTGAACAGATGGGGTAAGTGGGTTTGTGTGGGCTAAATGTGTATACTCTCATGGAAGTTGGTTATTTTTGTCTCTTGCAAAGCATATTGCATGGACTGTACAGCACTCTTGTGTTTGAATGCAGGTCAATAAAAAGGTTCGACACTAGTCTTGTGGGAATATGAATACATTGCAGGTAGTTCACAGCATCTATAGAATCAGGTGTTTTATCCAACAGTAATCTTGCTTGTAGTTCACAGAAACCTGTAATAGCTTCTTTTTCCTCCACAATTATGAAAAAGTCTACAATTGGCTGTAGTACAATGGTGTTGACTAAATATAGGCTTATGAAAGAAAAGTATATTTTTCATGTGTGTGAATCACAAGAACAACTTAAATAGATGTGAATAATAGAGACGGACCTCTCTCTGAACAAGCCGCCTCTGTTATTTACATTTTACTCAGGAGTTCTTCGCCTCTGAGTCACAGCACACTTGCATTAAATTAAGTTCATTTGTATCTCGGTCATTGACCGGATCGCAAAGATGTAAACCAATCAGAATTAAGTGGTTACATGCTCATTGTATATAGTGGATGTTCGCATAAAATGTACTCGACAGCAATAGCATTTTCTTCATGCATAAACTGTTTAGAAAATCCAAATGATATGTTCTCCTCTGAAGTTTAGCGGCGAATGAGAATAATTGACGCGATGTAATCACGACCGTGTTCACTACATGAAAAAATCCTCCAGATGTAGAGTACAAATCTGCAGTTCCATTCACTAAACTGAAGGGATTAGTCTTTGATCCAATCTCCTTATGTAAAGCCGGTGGACTCTGCCCTGTGCGTTGCCCTCCCCTTTCTTCCCTGTCTTATCTGGGGAGAGATGAAAAATACAGGAAGTGTGGTTAGAGGTGGCCTGTGCCTGCACTGGCCCCTCTCATTAGCAGCTTCCTGTTGGTCCCTCTGCGCGGTGATAATGGAGTCTGACGTAAGCCCCGTGGCCCAGCGTGAGCCTGGCTCAGCCGTCCCCGCGTCCGGATCACCGCTGCTCCCAACCCCCTGCCAATCAGAAGCCTGGCTCAGCCCTCCTGCGTCCGGATCACCGCTGCTCCCAACCCCCTGCCAATCAGAAGCCTGGCTCAGCCCTCCCGCGTCCGGATCACCGCTGCTCCCAACCCCCTGCCAATCAGAAGCCTGGCTCTCTTTGTAATGTTACGTGCTTTTAAATGTGCTGCCTCTTGGCCAGGTCTCCCGTGCTAAGGACTTGTTCCGTGGACAAATGAAGTTCTGATTACAAACAGGTGAAATGGCGGGTGGGTCTCTCATGCTACGCTCTGTAATGCATCAGGTGCCTAAGAGTGAGGATTACTGCCTAGGAGCGGAGAGCAGATCCCCAGCAGGCTCAAGATGTTAACTTCTTCCTGTTCAGCTGCGTGGGACTGCCGACAGCCAATCAAAACGTTTTATTTTGACGAGCATATAAGCGAGACCTATAGAACCCTGTAATCATGCCAGGTAGCTAACGGCCAGGCCTCTCTCTCTCTGTGGAAATGTGGGGGAGCATCGTGGATGCTCAAAACTTAACAGGCACCTCGTCAGTACCATTGTTAATTTATGATATCTCTTTTTAGCACTGCTTTTTACAGTACTGTTAGTGTGACTTTAACCTCTATGGCGTATCTTTGTACATTCTGCCCTTCTTTCTTGCAAAACATTTTGAGTGCACTGTATGAAAAGTGCTTGAATATAATTATTATTGCTATTATTATTATTATCCTGTCTTATTTCTATTTTTCTGTTATGCTGAGATGGTTGGGGCAGTCAGGACCTCTTTGGAGAAGCTTTCTTCAGAAAGAACACAAAATGACCTGCTTCAGAGTGTCATTTTCAGGCAGAGAGGACAAAATGTGTCGCATGTGAGTCACCCCCCATTTTCCCTCAGCAGTCTAAAGGACCCTCTGCGCCTCACTGGCTGCTTGTGAACGTGTGATGCTGCAGCCGGATTCAGGCTCTGGAGGAGAATCTCTCTCCCTCTCTCAAATCAAATTTCAAATTCAAAATGCTTTATTGGCATGAAATACACTTGTACTTATTGCCAAAGCGTAAACAGGAATAGGAAACATTAAATACAACAACAATGCAATCAACAGTGTGGCAATGGCCATAACAAGTAGGCTATACAACAACAACAATAACAATAAAAAATAATAATAATTGTGATTATAATAGTAATAATAATAATAATGTAGAAAAAAAATAAAAAAATTTATAGAAATTAATAAATAATTAAAATAAATATATTTGTGGTGGTCAACCAGTGTCCCTCAGATTATGGCAGGCCGAGATGTACTTTGCTGCTAGTGGAGCCGTTGGCCTTTCTCCTAGCAGGATTTGCATTTTTTCCTCTTTTGTTTGGAAAGGAAGTCCTTTATAATTAGAGAGAATTTGTTGAAATAATGTGTCCTAATTTCTGAATATTTTTCACAATGTAGGAGAAAGTGCATCTCTGTTTCCACCTCTCCTGTCTTACAGTGACCACATATACGTTGTTCTTTTGGTAACCATGTATTCCGGTGTCTGCCTTTTTCAATTGCAAGTGCGTGGTCACTGAGCCTGTACTTGTTCAGGATCTGCCTCTGCTTTGTATCTCTGACAGAGAAGAGATATTCAGCCAATTTGTAGTCTCTTTTTAGGGTCCGGTAGCAATCTAGTTTGTTTTGTGTTTTGGTTACATTATCCCAATATTCCAGATAAGAGATTTTGGTCTGTTTCATTACTTGGTTTACTTTGATTTGTTGGTAAGCAGTGCTGGTATGAAGCTGGTCTGTGATTTGTGTTAGTTGGGTTAATGGGTTAGTCAGCTTCATTACCAGCTGACTGAGGGGACTCTTTTCATGACTGAGCTCTTGGGCTTTCATTGCCTTAAATTGCAATGTGTCTTGAGGACTTGAATTGAGGTGCATCCAGAATTTTAATGCTCTTTTTTGGATGTGAATCATTAATGGATAATGGCCTCTCTCTCTCTCCCTCTCTCTCTCTCTCTCTCTCTCTCTCTCCCCCTCTCTCTCTCTCTCCCTCTCGTTCTCTCTTTCTGTCTCTCTCTCTCTCCTCTCCCTCTCTCCTCTCCTCTCCCTCTCTCTCCTCTCTCTCTCTCTCTCTCTCTCTCTCTCTCTCTCTCTCTCTCTCTCTCTCTCTCTCTCTCTCTCTCCATGGAGAGCAGAGTAAAGCTAGAAGGACCTGCCTGGGGTCACGCTGTGAATAGGTGTGTGTGACACAGCGAGCTGGCCGACCGTGCCTGCCTTGCGATGACCCTGAATCCGTGAGTATCGGGGTCCTGTGGAGGAGCGGTGGAGTGGAGGAGGTTCCATCCCTGTGTCATGCCCCCATTTAAGAGCACGCTCCTGTGGTCACCGGCGCTGGTGAGAGCTCGCCTGCCTGGTGATGTCAGAGAGGCTGCCCGGAGACTGCCTGACTCACTCACTCACTCCATAGGGCCGCTGACGCTCAGCCCATATAGGAGTCTCCTAGGGGGCCGGGCGTTCGATTTCTCGCCATGACACTCTCTGTACCGTGATCGCATCTTTACCTGTAACCCTCTCTGCCTGTCCCCTTTCTGAACAAAGTGGAAAAAATACGAGGTCAGACTGTTCTGGGAAGGCTTCATACTAGGTGTTGCAGTTGGCTTTCCAATTGATCCCAAAGGTGTTGGATGGGGCTGAGGTTAGGACTCTGTGCAATCCAGTTTGGTTCTTCCACACCGTTCTCGAGAACCATTTCTATATGGACCTCGCCGTGTGCCCGGGGGCATTGTCATGCTGAAACAGGAAAGGGCCATCCCCAAATTGTTGGGGAATCACAGAATCATCTAAAATGTGGTTGTATGGTGTAGCATTAAGATTTGCTTTCACTGGAACTAAGGGGCCTAACCCAATCCATGAAAAATAGCCTCAGACCAGGGGGTGTCCAGATACTTTTGGCCGTATGGTGTATTTGTGACTTCTAGGCTACATAGGCAATCCAACACTCTCATGCCTCTTTTGCTTATTCTCTGTTGTATTTTATGGCGGGCTGAGTGAAGCGGCAGCGCTGAGCCGCGTGCGGTCTGCTCAGGAGCGCGGCGCTGCACAGAGCGCTCGAACGGCAGCGCTGCACAGAGCGCTCGCTCCAGTGAGAGCGGGCCGACCAGCGGGGCGGTGCGTAAGCGCCGAGTGCCTCTGTGCGCTTGGTTACCGGCACTCACGTGGTTTCTGGGTAGTGCGGTCCGGAGGAGGGGCCAGGGCAGGCCTGCGTCCTTCCAGGAGCTGTCAGAGCAGTGACTCACCGTGACTCACCGTGGAGCCCGGCCCCCTGACAGCCTGGGCACGGACCTCAAACGCCTTTTATATTTATTCATTTATTTTTTTACTGTCAGGCAGCGTCTGTGAAAATGTTCCTGGACTGAGGGGGCTTTGGAACTCCCGAGAACCGGTGTTCTCCTGCCTTTCCTAGTAGAGCCTCCCCCTCACGCAGGGCAGAGGTCTGCAACGAAACAGCGGGGAGCACAGAGCTCCACGCTCCAGCGAACGCTGGCCTTTATGCGTTTAGTTATGTATCGTGCAGCACGGAAGGAATTTCATTGCAGAACACCGCCTTGCATACATTAACTTTCTTGCCGTTTGTTGTGTTGATCATGTGGACTGCCCTAGACGTTTCTGTTAAAAAACAGCATGCATGCATAACAGCACCAGTAAACATCAGAAAAAAAACAGTGACACAATATGCTCTATAAACATGAAACAAAATATGCAGCATACGGGCTAAATATAGGCATGCGAGATTTGCATTTTGAAAATCAGAGCCATCAAGCAGTTTGCAAGTATAATGCAAATGTGATTAAAAGCTGGAATATTAATTAGCCTGCATATTAATTTACCTGCATTTAATTATCTGGTGAATTTCATAGATTTGATGTAAAGCAAGTTTGGAGTGGTGCAGAGCAGGTTAAGCTGACTTACATTGATCACTGGGTTGTGTTTATATGTGCTTTATGTGCTTATTCCTTTATGTTTCCAATTCATAATTTTTATGTACTGTGAGAGGAATCCACTTGTTAGTAAGCTGTGTGTTTTTTTGTGTGTGCATCCCTGGCATGTTCCGTTTTCTTCTGTCGCCAGGTGAAAGGATTACCGTGTTCACTGTGTTGTATTGAAAAGTGGCCCAGAGGCTTGTCTGACAGCGGGAGGTTACAGGATTGGCTGCTCTGATTGGGGTTCTCATCTGGCCTGCGGCCAATGGGATGGCGCGCCTGAGGTCCATTCAGAGAGCTTTGCTTGTCTCCAGACGACCTCAGTACTAGGGAAGCTAGCTACAGCGCTTTGGCCAAACTAAACTGTAGTTTTGGCAGGGTCAGCGATAACTGCTGCCTGTGTAGCCGCAGTAGCTTCGGCCTTTTCTTCTCCACCCGAGGGGCTGGCTCTGGGCTGGCTCTGGGCTGGCTCGGGGCTGGCTCGGGGCTGGCTCTGGGCTGTGGTTCTGTGGGTGCTGGCGAGGCGGTGCACCCCCTTTGCAGTCTGCCCAGACCGGCCGATCCCTGCCAGGGTGGGTTTTTCCTCAATCACTGGAACTGACTGTTGAGCGTATGGGGAATCGTTTCAGATTGTGAAGCTGAAGAACAGAAAACCGCCTTGTGCAGTTGGCCTGGCAAAATCTCGGTCCTCACCATCCCTGCTCTCCAGGAAGTTGGAGTGACCATACTTTTTCAACAAGTGTTATTTTTTTTTTTTACCAGATATGTTACCTCTCATGTGCAACCAGCCGTAGTTCTGCCCTCAGTACCCCTAGTTTCTTTTTTGAAGTCAAATTAGGCGTAAAAGTAACCATGGCAACCACATAAAATATGGAGCGCCCTGGTCTGGTCTCTGCTGGCGTCTGAGGCTTGCTTCAGTTCTAAAAGTAAACGGCAAGAAGGTTTGCTGCCAAGCGCGTTTTTTGCAGTGTGTATTTTCAGACCTGTAACATTGACTGGATGGAGAAAATAAGATTGGGACTTTTTGCAGGTAATGAACTATTTAAAGATTTCAAAATTGGCTACTTCTCACTTCAATTTGATGTCAACATTTTGCTGCTCACCTGCACTTAGTAGTTGAGAATACCATTTGCTGATTGGTCAGCTTGAAGATCTATTTGTGATCACCCTCCCCCATAAGTGTGGGGTTGCGCACTCCTACAGTCCTTTTTGCTTTTCTTAAAACCGTCTATTTTTATATGGAAAACCTCGTTTTTTGTCTCTTGCTGTTTTGCCTTTGATAGTTTTCTTGGTAAACGTCGCACTAATTTGAGAGGTGGTTTGGTAACATGGCTCTGGTGCGGTCAGACGAGCAAACCTTAAATTGAAATGTTGCAACTGTAGGCTTGTTATGTTTTGATATGTAATGAAAAAGAATCATGTTTGTAATGGATGACTTCCCAGTCATGGTCTTTTTTTTTTTTTTTTAAGTTTTATTTTTTAAAACATGTAATTCTGTATGGCACAATCGCAGTTGGGCCAAACAATCTCGCCTCATTTAATGAGCTAGCAGTCCATGACGATTAATTCTTGTAATGAAGAATGTACAAAGATAATCCGTACAAATTGAGAGGGAGCGTGCTGTTTATTATGGGAACAAAATGTTATTTTTGGGGGAAAAATGGGTCACGGAATGATGGGGGGCTGGGTAGAAATGGTGACGGGTGCACGTGAGCCCTCTCACTGGAGCACGACTGGCTTTTTGTGTGACTGCTGTGCTCCCCCCTCACCACGAGATTCGAAGAAGCGTCAGCCACACTGGCACTCAGCACACATGGAGGCAGGTTGAGAGTGCTGCTATCAAACACACACTCTCTTAACATGCGCCCAGGTGGAAGATGCAAGCGTGTGTTGGGATGCTCGAATCAGAGCTGAAATAGGTTCTGTTTCTCGTGCCTTTAACTGCTACAGGGTTCTGTAAACACTGAGGCCTCAGACGCGTTTGCTTTTAAGCTTTGTGGCAAACTCCAGGTCCACAGCTGGAAAGGTGCCTTTCATCGTTCTGTGTGAACGTGAGCCTGAGGGAAGTGCTTTGGTTGAACGTGCCTGTCTTTTGTTGCTCATAACAGTCTTTATACAAGGGTTGTGGGCTATGCCTTTCCAGTTCGTTAAATTAAGGAGATTCATTGAAATTAGATTGATTAATTGAAAAACTCCCAGGGAGCTTCATGGTGATTTTTTGATTACATTACTTATTGCTTTACATTCTATTAGCAGTGGCTCTTATCCGGAGCAGTGTAAGAGAACATCCACCTGAGTTATATGAGCAACAGTGCCAGACCTGGCTTACACCACTCCCAAACCAACGAACAGATGCAGGACATCCTTAGTAATAAATGTTAGTAAATGTATGCCCACATAGAACCGTATGGCGAATCATACAATTGCACAGCTAAAATCCACATAATAAGGTAACGCATGCTATAGCATTGCATAGGAAAGGACTGCTTGGGTGGATATAGGAAGGGAGTCTAGATCAGCCAGGGTTCAATTTCATTAATTCAGTTTCAGTTCATGTCCTCTGTTGACTGAGTTGAAATGAACTTGACCCTAATCATGATGTATTCTTATTACTCAGTGCATGCTTAATGTACTTACACAGTTTGGGCTGTAGGTCCGAGTCTCAGAGGGGTATGTGTGAGTAAGGTGAATTCCCATGGAAGCTCAGTTTGCGGTACCCTTGGGTTAAACTGTAACTCACACCGTTTGAGCAGCACACAGCAGCAGCTGCAGAGCGGGGGAGCTGAGGCACAGGGTCTGGGTTTCCAGGGTCTGGTGTACCCCGGTCAGGGGAGTGACTGGTGTTGTGTTCTCCGACCGTAGGAGTGAGTGAAACGGTGATGTTCGGTGTATGGCCCTGCCCCGCTGCTCTGCCCCGCTGCTCTGCCTCGCTGCTCTGCCCCCTGCTCTGCCCCGCTGCTCTACCCCCTGCTCTGCCCCGCTGCTCTGCCCCGCTGCTCTGCCTCCTGCTCTACCCGCTGCTCTGCCCCGCTGCTCTGCCCCGCTGCTCTACCTCGCTGCTCTACCCCACTGCTCTGCCCCGCTGCTCTGCCCCCTGCTCTGCCCCGCTGCTCTGCCCCGCTGCTCTGCCCCCTGCTCTGCCCCTGCTCTGCCCGCTGCTCTGCTCGCTGCTCTGCCCTGCTCTGCCCCGCTGCTCTGTCCCGCTGCTCTGCCCCGCTGTCTGCCCCCTGCTCTGCCCCCTGCTCTGCCTCGCTGCTCTGCCCCTGCTCTGCCCCTGCTCTGCCCCCTGCTCTGCCCGCTGCTCTGCCCCCTGCTCTGCCCCGCTGCTCTGCCCCGCTGCTCTGCCCCCTGCTCTACCCCACTGCTCTGCCTTGCTGCTCTGCCCGCTGCTCTGCCCCGCTGCTCTGCCCCCTGCTCTGCCCCGCTGCTCTGCCCCCTGCTCTGCCCCGCTGCTCTGTCCGCTCCCAGTGTTAGAGGAGCAGGTGCTCTCAGCGCTCTGACCCCCCCTGATGTTTGGCGTGTGCCTGTGCTTCCCCAGGGCCCGGCGACGTGTGTGGCCTTCTCCAGGACCGGAGACTTCTTCGCCTCAGGTGGCTCCGATGAACAGGTGAGTCTTTGTTTCTCATCTCGTCCGTTGCCAGTGAATGCAGGGGATTATGGGTAAACCCCCCCCCCCGTTTAGCTGTTCTGTAGTGCCCCTGAGTTACGGGCACTGTGTGTGTGCATGTGTATGTGTGTGTGCGTGCGTGCGTGCGTGTGTGCGTGTGCGTGTGTGCTTGTGTGTGTGTGTGCGTTGGTGTGTGGAGTTCGCTGTGGTTCACTTCACATTCATTTGCTCTCTCAATGAATGATGCATGGGTGGTGACTACGTGCTGATTCATTTTTATGGTTGAACTTTGTTTATCCTTGCCTTACTGTAATATAACAGCATTAATTTGTCTTTCTTTGAAATAGTTATTTTTCTGGCAGTATCTGTGGAGGTGGGTGGTGCAGTTATTGGGTGTGTTTTCACTGGATGGTGTCCCTGCACATCACTGCTGTGTGTGGGGGGGGGGAGTGACTCGCTTTGTGAGTGGGTCAGTGGAGTGGGTGTTGGCTCTGTGAGTAAGTCAGTGGTACTGTGAGTGGGTCAGTGCAGTGGGTGTTGGCTGTGTAAGTCAGTGGTACTGTGAGTGGGGCAGTGGAGTGGGTGTTGGCTGTGTGAGTAAGTCAGTGGTACTGTGAGTGGGGCAGTGCAGTGGGTTTTGGCTCTGTGAGTAAGTCAGTGGTACTGTGAGTGGGGCAGTGGAGTGGGTTTTGGCTGTGTGAGTAAGTCAGTGGTACTGTGAGTGGGTCAGTGGCTTTGGGTGTGTCAGTGGCTCCATGAGTTACTCTGCAGAGTGGGCCACTTGCAGAGCGATTGACCAGCTCATAGAACCACTGACCCACTCCCAGTGCGACTGATCCACTCACAAAAAGTCTTTTCTCGCCCCTGCAAGCAGTAATGTGCAGTGGAAACATGCACCCAAGAACTGTACCACCCCCCCCCCATCCCCTCCCCCCACCCAACAGCTTCCCTGCACAAAACTTTGTGGCTCGTATCCAAGCCAGCTCAGAGAGACAGATTTCCTTCTGTTTGTATGTGTTTAGATTTTCTTTTAATTTGTTTCCATCACCTCTCCCTTGCACTTCCTTTACAAAAAGGAGCGAGCTAGCTGACAGCAAAGGAATGCTTGGAGGCGGCAATTTTTAAAGCAAGTTTTCATTAGACATTTTAACAGAATTAAGAACATACACAAACCATTAGGAGGAGGGAGACGGCAAAAATCGGGGAGACTCCAAACCCACCATACAGGGCAGTGATCAAATAATCAAATAACGGAGACAACCTTCAGAAGAGGACTTATTTCACTTCTCTGTAAAGTTGTTATTTTATCATCTGTGACTCGAGAACTGAGTCCTTTTGAAGATGTGTTTGTGGCTGGATACAACCTGTTTTAACCAAAGTTGTCTACTATTCTGCTATTGTGTTTTAAATCATGTTGCCCATTGTTTTAGTTTAATTAATTTTAAAAAGGGAGGAGTAGGGTGGAGCGTTTCTTTATTCTCCGTCTGCAGCAACTGTTTCTGTCTGGTAATTGGAAACACTTTTTCCTCCATTTTATTCTACTTTTATCAACACCATGAATCAAACCACAAGACAAAGCACTGTTGTCGGGTGATTATGTGCAGAGCATTCATTGCTCTTTCAAAGAGTATGTGATGAAACATAAGGAAGCAGTTTTGTTCGAGTGATTTGGATCTCAAAATTGCATGCAAATGATGCTTGGCCATGCCAATGCTTTGGGAATGTTTTTTGGCGTATTTGTGTGGTATTTGGGCTTGTGACTGCAGCAACCTAGGTGTGTGTGTGTGTGTGTGTGTGTGTGTGTGTGTGTGTAAATGGACAGTATCTGGCTGTGTTTGCAGGTTATGGTGAATGACATTTGGCTGTGTGTGCAGGTGATGGTGAATAGTATTTGACTGTGTGCAGGTGATGGTGAATAGTACTTGGCTGTGTGTGCAGATGATGGTGAATAGTACTTGGCTGTGTGTGCAGATGATGGTGAATAGTACTTGGCTCTGTGTGCAGGTGATTGTGAATAGTACTTGACTCTGTGCGCAGGTGATGGTGAATAGTACCTGGCTCTGTGTGCAGATGATGGTGAATAGTATTTGGCTCTGTGTACAGGTGATGGTGAATAGTATTTGGCTCTATGTGCAGGTGATGGTGAATAGTATTTGGCTCTGTGTGCAGGTGATGGTAAATAGTACTTGGCTCTGTGTGCAGGTGATGGTGAATAGTACTTGGCTCTGTGTGCAGGTGATGGTGAATAGTACTTGGCTCTGTGTGCAGGTGATGGTGAATAGTACTTGGCTCTGTGTGCAGGTGATGGTGTGGAAGACTAACTTCGATGTGGAGGATTACGGGGAGGTGCTGCGCCTTCAGCAGAGATCAGGGAGTGTTGGGGACGCGGCGCTGAACGGTGACTCCCACGGCAAGACCTCGCTGTACGGCTCTGCCGCCAAGCAACCAAACCAGGTAACCACTCCCCCGGCACCAGCAGGACAATTGGGGTTGGGGTGGAGGGAGGGGGGTTATGGCGCTAATGAAGTCGCGGAACAGCGCTTTCGGATTTTCCTCATTTTCACAACGCGTCTAAGGCTACGTGTACACCGCAGGTCTTTAGGTCCAGTTCCCATTTATCAGATTTTATTGTCCGCCTGTTTACATCTACTTTTTAAAGTGACCCATGTCCGATACCTGTGCTGTAACGATTTGCACTAGAAACAACCTGCATGCACACGCAAGGATTTAGTTACAATATGAAAGTAAACATCCACGGCACCATGACCGTATCGCCTACTACAATGGACACAAAACGAGAAATCAAATAATAATTCAAGCTGTTGCTTTTTGAAGCGTCTTTGGTCCGCAACGAGCATCCCCTGTATTTTTGCCTATACCGACTCTTTGCCCCACATACTTAAAAGGATGTCACCTTGGTTTTCGCCACTGGACTTAGCCTTCCTCCTCATTGAACATTTTTTAAACGTGTGAATCGGAATGCCCGGGAATTTTTGATGTGCGTTTAGATGACAGTAGCATTGGCAGATATCCGATTCATTTCCACATATGATTGTGGCCCTAAACGGATCTGAAAATATCCGATTCCATGTGCTTTTTCCTGTTTACACGTTCATAGTACGTGTCCAATCTGTGCCATTTGTGAGCAAAAATATCGGAATTGGTTCATGGTGTAAATGCAGCATAAGTCAGGAACTAAATTGTTCCACCAGAATCTTTCCACTCATCTGAGATTTGCCACAAGTGCATGTTTTCTTTGAAATTATTATTAGAACTTTTTATTTGCTCTGGAATCTTTATTTTCTCTGCTCTGGAGCTGATGGAGTGGCTTTAGATGTGTTAGTCAGGCGGGATATGGGGTGAATATGACATTTCATGATTTTTTGAAGCCTTAGTGGAGCGATGCCTTTCACACATATCTCATTGCTTAAAAAAAGAATAAATGAAATTGGAAATGTGCGCCAGTGGAGGCCATGAGGGTGAGTCAGTGGAGGCCATGAGGGTGAGTCAGTGGAGGCCATGAGGGTGAGTCAGTGGAGGTTGTGAGGGGGACTCAGTGAAGGTTGTGAGGGGGACTCAGTGAAGGTTGTGAGGGTGACTCAGTGGAGGTTGTGAGGGTGAGTCAGTGGAGGGTGTGAGGGTGAGTCAGTGGAGGTTGTGAGGGGGACTCAGTGGAGGTTGTGAGGGTGAGTCAGTGGAGGGTGTGAGGGGGACTCAGTGGAGGTTGTGAGGGTGAGTCAGTGGAGGTTGTGAGGGTGAGTCAGTGGAGGGTGTGAGGGGGACTCAGTGGAGGTTGTGAGGGTGAGTCAGTGGAGGTTGTGAGGGTGAGTCAGTGGAGGCCATGAGGGTGAGTCAGTGGAGGTTGTGAGGGTGAGTCAGTGGAGGGTGTGAGGGTGAGTCAGTGGAGGCCATGAGGGTGAGTCAGTGGAGGTTGTGAGGGTGAGTCAGTGGAGGTTGTGAGGGGGACTCAGTGGAGGGTGTGAGGGGGACTCAGTGGAGGTTGTGAGGGTGAGTCAGTGGAGGTTGTGAGGGTGAGTCAGTGGAGGCCATGAGGGTGAGTCAGTGGAGGTTGTGAGGGGGACTCAGTGTAGGTTGTGAGGGGGACTCAGTGGAGGTTGTGAGGGTGAGTCAGTGGAGGGTGTGAGGGGGACTCAGTGGAGGGTGTGAGGGGGACTCAGTGGAGGTTGTGAGGGTGAGTCAGTGGAGGTTGTGAGGGGGACTCAGTGGAGGTTGTGAGGGGGACTCAGTGGAGGTTGTGAGGGTGAGTCAGTGGAGGTTGTGAGGGGGACTCAGTGGAGGCCATGAGGGTGAGTCAGTGGAGGGTGTGAGGGGGAGTCAGTGGAGGTGGTGAGGGTGAGTCAGTGGAGGGTGTGAGGGGGACTCAGTGGAGGGTGTGAGGGTGAGTCAGTGGAGGGTGTGAGGGTGAGTCAGTGGAGGTTGTGAGGGTGAGTCAGTGGAGGGTGTGAGGGGGACTCAGTGGAGGGTGTGAGGGGGACTCAGTGGAGGTGTGAGGGGACTCAGTGGAGGTGTGAGGGGACTCAGTGGAGGTTGTGAGGTGAGTCAGTGGAGGTGTGAGGGGACTCAGTGGAGGGTGTGAGGGGACTCAGTGGAGGTTGTGAGGGGACTCAGTGGAGGCTGAGGGTGATCAGTGGAGGGTGTGAGGGGGACTCAGTGGAGGTGTGAGGGTGAGTCAGTGGAGGTTGTGAGGGTGATCAGTGGAGGTGTGAGGGGACTCAGTGGAGGTTGTGAGGGTGAGTCAGTGGAGGTGTGAGGGGAGTCAGTGGAGGCCATGAGGGTGAGTCAGTGGAAGTTGTGAGGGTGAGTCAGTGGAGGTTGTGAGGGGACTCAGTGGAGGTTGTGAGGGGACTCAGTGGAGGTTGTGAGGGTGATCAGTGGAGGGTGTGAGGGTGAGTCAGTGGAGGTGTGAGGGTGAGTCAGTGGAGGGTGTGAGGGGATCAGTGGAGGTTGTGAGGGGGACTCAGTGGAGGTTGTGAGGGGACTCAGTGGAGGTTGTGAGGGGGAGTCAGTGGAGGTTGTGAGGGGACTCAGTGGAGGTTGTGAGGGTGAGTCAGTGGAGGTTGTGAGGGGGAGTCAGTGGAGGTTGTGAGGGGACTCAGTGGAGGTGTGAGGGTGACTCAGTGGAGGTTGTGAGGGGGACTCAGTGGAGGTTTTGAGGGGACTCAGTGGAGGTTGTGAGGGGACTCAGTGGAGGTTGTGAGGGGACTCAGTGGAGGTTGTGAGGGGGACTCAGTGGAGGTTGTGAGGGGGACTCAGTGGAGGTTGTGAGGGGGACTCAGTGGAGGGTGTGAGGGGGACTCAGTGGAGGGTGTGAGGGGGACTCAGTGGAGGGTGTGAGGGGGACTCAGTGGAGGTTGTGAGGGTGAGTCAGTGGAGGGTGTGAGGGGGACTCAGTGGAGGGTGTGAGGGGGACTCAGTGGAGGGTGTGAGGGGGACTCAGTGGAGGGTGTGAGGTGGTTTTTGGACAGAGGCCGCTGCGGGCCTCAGACCAGCAGGCAGAGGCGGGCCGGCTCTCCGTGGCTCTGCTCTCCCCATAAGCGTGCGCCGTCACTGGAGCTGAGCGGAAAAGGGAACTCTCCTCACGGTGGACCCTGGCCCTCGACCCGGGCTCAGCGCTAACCCAAACACAAGCCTGCCAGCGCTGCCCCCGTGGCGCTGACGAGCGGGAAGGACGGAGGGCATGTGGTGAGAGGGAGAGAGGGAGGGAGGGAGGGAGGAGGGAGGGAGAGAGAGAGAGAGAGGAAAAGCCTACGTAGATCAGTATCAGCCAGGGACCTGACGCCACTGCTGTGGACCAGAGGCACAACTTTTCCAAACAGTCAGGCCTTTTCCCTGCATTTCATACTGGTCTCTCTCTTTCTGTCTCTCTCTTTCTCTCTCTGTCTCTTTCCCTCTGGGATAAGCTGCATTGCATTCAGTAAGGTGTCCCTTGAAATGAATATTCACCAGCTAATAACAGAAAACATAATCCGTTGTGTTAGCCTGTTTTCGCAGTCATGCGTTGGATGGTATGTCGTAAGCGGCACGTGGATGTTTCTACAGTCTGCAGTATACATCACGCTCATTTGACAGCCCAATTAATTTTCCACTGTTGCAGTGAATTAGTTATCAACAGCCCTTGACATTCAGAACTAATCATACTAATGATTGGTATTTAAAGTGCTGTGGTGTATTATAATTTAGCAAAATGATCACAAGTAAATTGGTTAATCTTTAAGGAAAACAAACTCGTAAACAAACTCAGTTTTAATTATTTATATTCAGTTTAAAAAAATTCTTTTTAACAGCTAATTCAAAAATAGATTCACGTAGTTTTATACAGATACTGCTCTATAAAACTAACCAGTGTTATTGCATAAAATTTTTTTAAAAATCTACATGCAGTGTGTATGTACTCTCTTCACTTGGACGCATGCACATTCCTTTTGTTAACCATTCCCTGTTTCCACGATACAGAACTGAAGATTTTATTCAGTAAGTGGATTTGCATAGATGCATGGTTGTGCTGTGCTGCAAATGGTCCTTTTTAGAGCAAGTTTTAACCTTTTAAAAACCTTTCCATTTGAATGCTGGTTATAACATTATTCAGTTTGTGTCCCAGGTGTCACTGAGCAGTGGTAGATTAAACATTTGAATTCCGTGTCACTGTTGTCTGTATTTTTGGCACATCCCGTCACTGCAGCACCCTCCATGCATTCAGGAGAGCTCAGGCTGGTGTGCATTTGAATTTGTGCCAGTCGCCACTTCTTCTCCAGTCCAATGGCCTGCTTTGTAGGATAGTGTTTTTCAAAGTCATATAAATTACTACTGATGATGAGGCTGCTGGGTGGCTCATCGGTTAAAGCGCCACACTGTGGTTGAGCGCCGTGGTCTCGGATCGAGTCTGGACCGCGCCAGCGCTGACTGTGGCTGTTGGCTCCACAGTGCAAGGCGTAGTTGGCGATTGTGTCAGGGCATAAAGGGTTCAGTCGGTTAGGGGTCTACGTTTCGTTGCTGGTCTATCGGGCCCCCGTGGGCTGCATGTTAAAGTGACTTACGAGAGGTCTTCCTCTGGCTCCACTCTACATGTGCTTAGCTGTAGTCTGTGGTCTGAAAAGAAGCAGACTGGCAACACTGTGTTTCGGAGGAGAACTGCGGTTGTCTACCCCCAATCCAAATCGCCAATGGGGCTTGTGCACGAGCGCGGCTGCAGTTGCTCACAGTCGGCCATTCCAGATCAGGGTGGGAATTGAACATGGCCAGCCCCACGTTGTGCACCAAATCAAGAACTATGGTGACACAGTGTGGACTTTGGAAACCCAGATCTGTCCAGTGCCTGGGTTTTGTAATTCAGACTGTGTGATTCAGCTGGTGAATTGATGTGAGACTCGCAGTGTCAGGACAGATGCTTGCCGCCTCAAGCCTCCTCAGTCACAAGGGCTTTTCCAGCCTGGAGGTTTTTATAATTAAGCATATGTTTTTGTTTTTGCTTTGCTATATTTTTCTACTGCTGTGTGTTCTCAGACCTGCGTTTAGTGTAAGATTCAGAGCTCTGAAGCAGACCTTGCTATCCCTCTGTGTGGGCGGTGCTCACACCAGACATGCAAATAATGATGAATACTGTATAATATCATAGAACCACAGTGATTTTCTTAAGGCGAATGGGTTGATGCATCGACAGTAATGTCCCATTGGGACATTGTATGGTTTTATGTTGAAATTTCTCCGGAGTGCATGTAACCTTGTCGGGGAGGACGTGGGTGTAGCCGTCAGTTTACTCATTTTAATGGTAAGAAGCTCATTGAGATGTATTATGGTTACATTTGTATGAAAAAGTGAATCCCTTGCAGTCTTGCAGCTCTGCCGTCAGTAAGAAGACCACGGCGGCGGTAATGGCGGAAGCTTGCCGAACGTGGTGGTGGGTGCTCTCGGTCTGTTGTCCCTTAGAAGCGAAAGAACACACTGGAACGGCAAAACAAGCGTGTCAGAGCAGCGGGTCATGTGACCGTCTCCATGCTGCATCCAGCGAAGGGGGAGCCATCTGGCCGAGATTCTTGCATAACCGATTATTCATTCCAAGATTCTGTCTCAGGTCTGCAGTGAGTCAGCCTGCTGCAGCCTGTGCCGAGAGTCTGGAGAACGCACCCTGGTGCTGTTCTCAGGGATGCAGTGTCTGTATCAAGGGCATTATCAAAGACAAGCATGTAGCCTAGCTCTTGGGTGGCTCCAGCTGTTAAGCTCTTTTTTGGACTTATTAGGGGGGGGGGGATTTGGAGTTGCTTAGAGGTGAGGAGGGAAGTGGGGCATCCACTGGATACCACTGCCTGATAAGTGGTGGTGGGAGAGTGAGGTACGGAGACACTTGTGTGGAGCTACAGTTAGCTGTCAATCGCTGACTTGTTCGAACCAGTCAAAATTTTTTGCGTTTACTCTTTACAACAAAACACAATGATTGGTTCAAACCATTCTCTACCATTCACCCATTGCTGCCAAATGCATTTCAAGGGCAAAAGGTAAAAAGAAAAAATTGTCAAAGAAGGGGAAACCTACTGCAATGGGAGCATGGCCCCCTTCTGTCAGGCCAAAAGGGGTCAGCTGTACGTTTTGGCAGGCGGGAGAGTAGGCTCTCGTGGGGAGAGTGGGCGAGCAAGCACTGGGAGGCGGGGCCTGTGACCTGTGTAATTGGCGATGGCTTACACGTTAGCGGGTGAGCCCCGGGCGCCATCTGCGCATGGCGGCTTGAGTTTGTCAGCGCTGGTGAGGTAGCTGAGGACAGAGTCAGGCTTGGGCTTCCTCTTCCTCTCCCACCGCAGTGTAGGGACTGTGAGCCGGTGGGCCCAGACCTGGATCTCAGCAATGACCCACGCGCCAACATATTACAATTCACAGATACAAGTGTGACTGTTTAATTTCACAACATTATGTGTGTTTCAAAGCTTAATGTGAACGATACATGTCCCGTTATGTTTATGTCAACATGGCTTCAGATAGCACTCGTACTGTTGTTGGTGTGTTAAGATGGGGTTGAGAAGATACATAAACTGACTTTATGTCAAATTCCAGATGATCGGTCATTTCGGCGTCCTCTCTGGACCTGTGTAGAGTAAATGGCAAGGGAAGGAGGTACTTAAAGCTGTTAAGATTTTATTTGTGTAATTGATTATAAAGCAAGAGCAAACTGAAACAAGTTTATTCGCCTTAGCGTAGTGCTGGGTGTCGTTCGGCGTCCCTTTCACAGAGCGCTGGATATTGGTGGCGTTCGGGTGAGAGCGCAGACGGACGGAACAGGGCCATTAGCGGCAGTTAAATATTAAACACGCTGCTCGGGTGTCGGCGGCGTGAAAAGAGCAGTTTTGGCGGGCGGGCGGGCTGACGGGACGCGCGGGACTGCAGGTGTACCGTTTCAGCGCGGTTACCCCAGCCGTGTTGCTTTACAACAACAAGGGCACCGCCAAGGTTCCAGGGCCTCTCTCTCTCACACACCGCGCACGGCGTCCCTCGCTCGCTCCCTTCTCCTCTTTCAACGATCAATAACGGGCAGCTTTCAAACCGTGCCTTTCACCGACCAAACGTAAAAAGAAACTGCTGCGCTATTCCTGTCACTGTGTGAGGGACGTTCTTCTGAGGCGTCTGTGTGTGTGTGTGTGTGTGTGTGGGTGTGCGTACGCACCCACACACAAAACATGAACCTAAAAAACATGAACCGAAAATGCAGAGAATGGTAACTAAAGAACAGCTCTCTTTTGATTCCTGCTTCCAGATTGCTGACCTTTGTCATTTGCCTTTAAAAAGGCTGAGGCGTTTGTTTAGCAACATAACGGGGCAATGCACTATGACACATACAGTTCCTACATTTTGAACGTTAAGGGCCCTATTGCGGTTTGTGATGCACATACTTAACTTGAATTTCTGCACAGGTTCAGTTCAGGGCCTCGAGTGCTGTAGGCAGCGATGTGCACTTGGGCTGGAATCTCATTGAAGGTTTGTTCTGTGGAATTTTGAGTTTCACCCATCCTGGCTTGTGATTGGAAAGGTGGAAAGACATAGGGCAGACCTATTGGTCAGCATATGGAATTACAGCTACATTTTTTTCCAAGTAGCCAAAAATGGTTTTGCATGCAATACTCATAAAATTGATTCAGGCCATTGGAGTTATGAGTTTTGACATTTATGTTGAAAAACAATAATATGCAGATCGCCATAAACACTTAAATAAATATTTGAATGTAACCACATTTGGTAGCCTGTTAGGCTAATAAGGACATTAAATATTGTATGCCTCTATAATTAATACGTAGAATTGTATCTATGCATTGGCAGAATTGTTTTAAATATGCACGGCTTGGGCCATTGTATAACAGGGCTCTACACTATTATGTTTTCCAGTTCTTAAGTTGGAAAATTTAGGCGCACACTAATGCATCCCAATTAGTAGATATTCTCCGAAATCATTTTTTCGGACGGCACACACAAATTTTCGGGAGCAAATGCTTGTAAAATGGGAGCAGTGCCGAGCCCAGCGTAAGCTAGCCGAGTTCAGCAGAGTTCAGTGTGTAATTACTGTTCACACCAGCAATTCTGTGGCATTTTCTTCTTCCTCTTTTTGTCACACATGCATGTACCTTTTTTTACACACAAATATATATATATAAAACAACTGAATAAGCATGGGGTGTGTTGCTTAATTTTTTACCAACATCTAACGTGCAATGCTCTTAAGTACAAAGGTGTTTGGCAGATCATCCATGTTTTTCTCACACGGTCTCATATTTCTCTTATTTGTTTTAGCAATTTTCAGTTGAACTGAGCACAATCGCTGTAGTAATTGCGAAGGCAGAACTTTTTGGAAACTCTGCCGTGTCTTCTAGTTCCAGTGAACATTGCTTAATTTAGTTTTCTTCCCCTTTAATGCCCAAATGAAATAGTGGCCTGTTACATGTGCATTTATGTGTGCATGCCTCCTTGTTTAACCCTTATTCATTTTGGGATTTCGGCGCTTGAAGTATGGAAACAAGACCCCTTTGAATGTATATCCTGCCGACTATTTCATAATTAAAGTCACCCATGCCTAGTGGCACTGGATAATGGGTTTTTATAAAGGAAAAACCAATGGAATAGTTTTTCCATCTGTCTGCGTGGGTTAGGACGAGCTAATTTCATTAGATTCAGTGCAGCCCGGCGAGGACCACCCGTTTCTGAGCTAAGTGGCGGTGCAGCTCAAGTGAGAGCTTGCGCCCCCTGCTAAACCGGCTGAGTGAAGCTCTGAAGCTCCCCAGGCCCCCCATCGTGGATCACGTGTCTCTCTCTACCTACATCATTAAAAATATACCAGGAGAGCTGTACATGCACTTATGGTTGAGGATGAGGAAAGTGATGCAGTGCAGTGAACAGAGTAGGGACTTCTCACATACACTTTTCAGTCTTAGCAAAGGGCAAACGGTCCCACATTAGGGGATTACACAAAGTAAATGGACAGAATTGGCAGCCAAATGATGTTAATTGAAAGAGACGTTATTTTGACTGTGCCCAACATTTTACCTTGGATCTGTTTACTAGTTTTATTTATTTTTTTGCGATGCAGCTTTTCTAAATGTGGGTATTGAGTACACACATTTAAGGGAAAAATCACCAATGGGCAACTCCGTATATTTCAAAGCAGCAGAGTAGTTGGTCTGTTTTATGCTTGACGGCCTTGGCTGCCGTAGTGTTTGAAAGGATTTCCAGATATTACACACGACTGAACGGCATCTAGTGTGTGGCAAGAACACAGGTACTGGAACAAGTACAAATCCCAGTGTTGGAACACCTTCACACATTAGCAGAGCAGCTCAGTGAGAAAGCCAGGGTTGTATCTCATAATCCTCTCCAGAAAACTTGTAAGTGTAATTTTGGTCGGTGTCACGGAAAGAATGGTCCTGAAAAGCACAGACCGGCCTCTGAATGCCCGTCGCCAGGTCTTATGCCGACTGTAATTCCCTTTCACATTTGCCAGCGCTCTCTAATGGTTTCTAATAGGTTTATATTTGTCAGCAGTAATTACAGCTGCCTGAAGTGTGGACCCAGGTCATTACAGAACTAAGCACTGCCGGCTCGGGGGATTTTAATGTGATGATGATATGAAGTTACCTGTCCCTCTTTCATGCTGCCAGGAGTTCTCTTCTTTGTCAGAGCAGGGCTAATATGTCAGAGTAAAGCGTCTCTCGTAATTGACGTTGGGGGGGGAGTTACTTAAGTAGGCCAGCTGGGTTGATGCCATTCTGTTCATATCAGGTGGATTTGGTGCTTTTCTCTGTTTAAAGGGCGCAGCGTTTTTGAATGGGCTTCTTATATTCTGTATATGGAGGATTACGCAGTTTTTTTTATATAAAAAATTTTCCCCATATTTTTTTTTCTCATAAAGTTTAAAGTCAATATGTGTTTGTCAGCCTCAGTGCGGACTAGCACAGGCACTGCCCTGTTGGCAGTTCTTATCATCAGCTGAGCTGCGCAGTCGCTGCTTTGAGGTGCTGCACTCTGTGCGCAGCTGTCGCAGCTGCGGGCTCCTGCTCATCACAGCAAAGCAAGGCCTGGGGGGGGGGGGGCCCTTTGGTTAACAGTTTCACCAACTGTCCGGCAGCCCGCACTTTCCATTATTGTGTTTGCTATGATTTATTTTGACCATATGTATGTACTGATAACTTGATATCGGACTGTTAGAAGGGAATGGAAATGGAAACGGTTGTGCAATTAGAAGAGGACAGTTTTTCTGCCTGACAGTCTACAGCAGGGACCTCAAACTGCAGGTCCTGGAGGGAGGGCCACGGTCTCTGCTGGTTTTGTGATTTCCTGTCAATCAACAGCCAATTTAGGCCTTGGAAACAGAGAGTGTTGGCTGAGCTGGGGGCAGCCGTAATTGGTTCTGAAGGTTACTGTGTAGAAGGTCCTTTCTGGGTTATGCGTGTTGTTGAGAGCTCACTTCCTGGTTTGGGGGGTGGTAATTGGAGATGGTAGATGGCTGATGCCCCTTCCTGGTCGGGGCGTTCCTGGCGGCGCTGGGTGTCTGCCCGCTGCATGGCGCTTCCCTGCAGCCTGGCAGAGCGCCCGGCCTGCGTGTGGGAGACCAGCGTGGGAGCCCGGCCTGCCCTTTCCTCAAGCATCCGGCTAAATAAAGCATTATCTGCTGAGGTTTTTCTCACCCTGGCATCACACACTCACAGGCACACACACACGCACGCGCCCGTACACACACATGCGCTCACATGTACACGCGCATACACGCACATGCACATACACTCATACACACACACACACACACACACACGCGCATGCGCGCATACACGCACATGCACATACACTCATACACACACACACACATGCGCACACACGCATATACACACACACATACACGCACACACGTACACACACACGCACATGTACACACAGGCACACACACACATGCGCGCACACGTACTCACACGCACACAAACACACACGCACACAGGCACACACGCTGAAGCACGCACACACAGCTCTGCCGCTACCTGTGTTCCACGCTCCTCTCCCTGCCATTGAGTCTGTTTGGGTGAAAGCAGTCTGCTAGGATGTGGCTGATCATTTACAACTGCCAAAGGCATTATTCAGCTCAAATCCTTGAATATAATGAATATTTATTTACTGAAGGTAATTAAGAGAAAGAAGTTGTGCAAACCTCCCATTTAAGGGAGTATCTTTTCAAATGCAGGTTTTCAAAGTAAACCTGCATGTGTACTAAAGCAGCAATAGTTGGGGGTAGGTTCTAAATTCTAGATTCTAAAGCATTTATTCTGTCAGTGTTCAGATGAATTTGGACTATGTTGGGTCTACTTGTACCTTTAATGTCATGGCAAACTGACCTCTCTACAGCCATTTTACAGATGACCGCAAGAACAGGAAACAGTCTTAACCCTGATGAGAAGTACTAAACACTATTTAAAAAAAGGAAATGGCCGTATAGGTTATTGAGTAGCTGCATTAATTAAATCCAGCATACATTTTCAAAATAAATAAAACATAATGAGTGGCTTTTATTAGTAATTATGGATTCATTAGCAGAAGCTGTGTTATTGAGTATTGCACCAAGCATAAGCAGAGGAAAGAGCATTGCTATGTGAACAAAGGAAAACAAGCACCTGTGAAGCAACACCATTTTTTCATTTGAGTGTGGAAAACGTCTTGATTGGCCAGTTGTCAGCCACACCTTCAAACTCTATATGGAGATAAACCCCGCCCAGCTTGACCGTGTGCCGTATGCAGTGCATGCGATTGCATGGCCAGAGTGTCAGTACTGATTCAGATATGACTTTTCTCTGTCTGTGCTAGCATTCGCATTCTTTAAAATAGGGCTCCGGGTGTCCTGTCCACCTGTCTGCTTTTCACATCTGTGCCATTTTAAAACATGAATTACTGTAGGACCCATTTACCGTCTGTGGATATAAAACTCCCTTAAACTCACTGGCTATGAAGAAGCCCAGGGCTTTGGAACGTGTGTACTGCACTAGAGATCTTCAGACAGACCTTTGTGGGCTGAGAGATGAGATGCTGCTCTGATTTTGTTTTTTTTAATTTCATTAATAATATAATAACTAATACTGGGGTGGGGAGGATGGGGGAGGGGTGGGGTTTTGAATGCATTTGCTTTATTTTTGGCAGTGGGTGATTTCTTTGTGTGAACACCCTCCTTTAAAAAAAGAAAACCTGGATCCTTCCAGGTAGGACTATGCAGTCACCTGGAAATGCGGACTTCTCTGGGCGTCGTTTCATGTAGCGTTTCACGTGTATTATTAATGTGAAGCCTTTGATCCGCCGCTTATAAAAGGCCTTGTGTGAAGCCCGCGTGCCGCCGGCAGGGAGAAATCCACTCTGCGCGGCTATTTTTTGCTCCCGCACTCGTCTCTCAGCCTTGTGATGCTCTTCCATCGCTCCTGCAACTGGGACCAACGTGTTTAAGAAATCAATCTGATTTATTCTTCTGGATTTTCAGTAGACCGAGATTTTGTGTCTCCTTTTTGCTGCCTCCTCAGTAGTAGGGGTAGTAGAACACTCCCGGACCTCCTGGCAGGGGGGGGGTGTTAGAACGCCGCTGATTACTGCCCCCCCCCGTCGTCCACCCCCCCCGTCGTCCACAGGCAGCGTAAGGGACACGGACCGCGTCGTCACTGGGGCATTACTTCAGTTACAGCCACAGCGTAACGAAATCTGAAAGCGGGATTGTTTTGATGTGGATAGAAAGCCTGAAGCCTGCACATCTGGAAAACATTCAGATTCCTTGTGTTTTAGTTTTTTTTTATTTTAGCCAAACTCACAAGCTTGGCAATCAGGGGATATGAAATGGTTTAGATGATGACCAGACCCATAAGCTGCACATGCATACTGCATATGCCCTACTCTGATTTTGCAGTGACTTTGAACCGTTACCAAACCCAGAGGGGCATAAGGATTTATTGCAGCATAATGCAAATGGCCAATCTTCAAATTAGGATTAGAATTTGATTGTAGATGCAAAAAAGAATAGGTTCTTTTCAGTGGTGTCTAATTTCACATCCTGAATTTGAATGGTGATTTTTCTGATTGGTTTTTGTTTGTTTCACTATTTTATTGACAGTTGATAGCCCCCCTGCCTGGCCGTCAGGTCAGCGGTGCCCGGTGAGGGGCTGCTGAATGGAGAGGTGGGGGAAAGGCAGGTTTGTGCTTGCTGAGTGCAGATGGGTGGGCAGGCAGGCTGGGGAGGGGAGGGAGGGCGGGGGGAGGCGCAGGGAGGTGAGGGGAGGCTGGGTGACCAGGCACCCAGAGCCTGACAGGCAGCTGAGCTCCCTGATCACATCCCCCTCTAATCCCCCCGCTCCACATCTGCGTCTCCCTCCCGCTCACGTGCACAGACAGACGAGCTGCACGCCAGGCTTCCCACCGCACACTGCTGGGGGGAGGGCGTGTGTGTGTGCGTGTGTGCGTGTGTGTGTGTGTGCCCGCCTGCCCGCCCGTGCGTGTGTGTAAGGGGGTGGGATTGAGGAATTACGCTTGTTATCATTGTCACTGCAATCTTCTCCCTAATAAAACAGTCTTCAGTCTTGTTTTAAAGATGGATTTTCACAATACCTGCTGTAGTGGGGGGTGGGGGGGTCTTTGTGTTCCAAGGGTGAGAGAGAGGGTGAGAGGTTGAGAGAAAGAGGGTGAGAGTATGAGAGTGTTAGAGAGAGAGAGAGGACTGAAAGTGAAGCAGCGTGTGAGCATGAGAGGGATCTTGTGAGGCATTAGCAGACATCTGTTTAGCCTCGTCACACTGAACTCGGAGAAGGAGCTGTGAAACGATGTGAGAGTGCTGCAGCTCCATCACTAATCCCTCCCCTCCTTTGGAAAAAAAGCCCCTTTCCTTCCCCCTAGCAACCCTGCTCCAATGATTTTCATGCAGCGGTATCCGCTGCACACCAGAAGTTATGCATCTTAAGAAGCTCTTACACATCAGAGTCTTCAAACTGTGGGGTGTGCAGTGCATGCTGGGATCTTAAACCCCTTCACCAGCAACAGCGGCAGCTGTGTTCACAGTGCCAGTACTATGAACACAGGTTATGCTGTACTCATAATCCCTGAAGGTACAGTGCAAGGAAGATAATCTACATAATTGCTCTAAAAATTGTGTTCACAGTTATTGTTCAGAAGTTAGTTTTCCGTGAATCTTTTCAAAATGGTCCTTGTGAAAACAGATGCGTCTTCTTCGGCTTGCAGTAGCAGAGCTGTACGCGTACATCTTTTCCACGGAGCACACGTGCTCTTCAGTTGAGAGATTCAGGAGCGTGCTAATGTATCCCGATTAGTACAGGTGCTCCTAAATTATTCTTACAGATAGAGCACATCAAATGTCAGGAGCAAATGCTCTTAAAACGGATGCGCTGTAGAGCCCTGAGCAAGCTGGCTTTCTGAAAATTTCAGGTCATGCTTGCTAACTAAAGGCAGGTGATTTAGCTTTTTTTTTTCCTTCTTTTTTTGCTTTTATGTTCATGTGAGGTTCTCTGGGACTGAATGTATTATTCATTTTACAATATTGGGGCTGTAATGGGCTTTGAAATTGGGTTTTGATGAAAGGGAGGATGCGAGAGGCTGTGCAGCCAGGTCTGCTTATCGCCGCGGTTCTTTCAGCCGTTTAAGTTGTGCTTGATGTATAAATTCGGCCCTTTATTTCCTGCGAGGGTTTAGACGGAGGGGTGTGCGTTCACAGTCAGCTGGTCACCCCCCCCCCGCCGCTCTCGGCACGAAGGCATCGGCTCCTGAAACATCACGTGGCCCCCTCCCCTGGCCCACAAGTACGGGTGGCCCGCAAAGTGCCTCGTGTGCAGGAACAGGAAGTAGCGATGCTAGTGTGGACACGACGAAGGTCAAAACCCCCGAAGCTGTGGTTAGATTTGATGAAACGAAACCTGTATTCAGTAAACAATTGGATGCCATCTTGTGAACCTTGAACCAAAAACCCTAGGCACCGTAGTGCATCTTTTTTTAAGGTTTCCAATTCCTCTTTTTAAAATAAAAAAAAGAATATAACCATCACCGTAATTGAATGATTCATATTCTTGCAGAACAGAAAATAGTTCTTTAGATCTGCTGTTAGCAGGATACCTACTGCTGTAATTAAAGGTCAAACTATAGCTGCATAAAATAATTAAAATAGATTTTTTTAAAGTAAAAATGTTTTGTGTTTGTGAGTATGCAGTTGTTGTTGGGTCGGGTGGTGTGTTTGTTTTGCTATGAGGAGTAATTAGCATGAGAGCTCATTTAATGTGTTTGTATTTTTATAATGTTCTGCCAGTTATTATGCTGTGCTATTTTTATCTCATTAGTGCTGCGTGTACTTTCTGCGCTTGTTTTCGTTGGGTGGGGGAAGGTAAGATTTTAACAGGGGGAAGCTGGGAAAACACATTTCTAAGACCACTGATATATGATTTGTTACCCATCAAAAACAGGAAGTACGTGATATGTACTGTTCCCGTTTTTCAACATGCCTATTGGATCCGTTGGTGAACCCTTTGAAGAGTAGGTTATTTTGGAATGTTTTTTTTTATTTGAAACCAGTGTTCTAGAACTCCATTGCTTTCAGTTACCAGTAGTGATTGTTACATCACCATTAGAATGTTCACTTAAGAACATATTTCTATTCACACATTTGTGATCTTACACCTTAAAGGGTTAATATGCTTGAGGGGTTGTCACTGAGGCAGTGTTGATTGCATCTTAAAGTAATTTAGAAATACTTGGCGTAATATTATCTGTCATAAATATATAAATCATGGATATTGCATGCCAAACCTGACCGCAGTTTTCATGGTTGGGGCTGTTTTGAAGGGCTCCATTGGTCCTTTTGTGAGGGCCTTGAGTTTGGTGTGGAAACCGGCCCTGAACCCCGATTGGTCGGGTCTCGTGTTGAATTCCGGTGTGACCCTTTTGTCCCTTTTGGGGCCGGTTATGGTGGGCGCTCTTCCACTCCACCGCTGAGGACAGAGCGCGCTCAGTAGCAGGCCTTGGTTACGTTATTCTACCCTGCATTCATTTAGCAGAGGCTTTCATTCAGAGAGACTTGCAGCGCATCCATCCGGTTGATACGAGCAACAGGGTCAGATCTGGCTAACAACGTTCACAAACCAGCAAGTACATGCAGCATCGCTAATGCACTAATGCCAATAAACTTTAAATCAAGAGCCAAAATACAATCCTGAATATATACAGGTTACATAGATAACAAGCCCTAAATGCGTGAAGCCATGAAAATACTGCAAAGACTTGCCTTCCTGGTCGACAGGCAGCGAACTGTGGCCACTGCTTCTCTGTCTCTGGGTGTGTGGGTCTCTCCTGGAGGGCAGCTGTGTTGGCGTTGATAAGGACATGCTGAAAGGGACAGGGTGGCAGGCCCGCACCTCAAAGTCCCGGGGGGGGGGGGGTGAGTAAAGGTGCAGCAGGCCAATCCACTGCAGCCCCCCCCTCTTCCCCAGCTGACAAACGCGGGCGCTCCGACGGTCCTTCAGACTCGGGCCTTTTTATTACGCCGATCAGAGGCGTACATTCCTGGAGCCTCCCTGGGTCCTGCGTCCAGCCCCCCTCCGTCTCCCCATCCCCCCTTCACACCCCTGCAGGAGAGGAGAGGGAACCTGCCAAGGGCGCAGGAATTTGAAATGATCAAAACGCTCGCTTTACGAAGGTATCCTTCCTCCGCCAAACTGAAGAAAAGCTCTACGCGTGTACTGAGTGTCCAGCTCAGACAGAGAATTTTCCGCTCCTCCATAATGTCACCACTCTGGCCGTGTAGATAGATGGACTTCATGAAACCTGGAAGGGAACTGTGTGTTTCTGTGTGTGGCTCTGTGCAGTTTACACTGATCCAGCTCCATGCTGGAGCCCTGTGACGTTGCTCAGGGTTCTGCGGTCTGGTTATTCAGATGGCCTCATGCACCATGTCTTTACGTGTCCCCTCCTACTAACTTTAAAAACAAAAAAAAAGATCTGATGTTACGCAAACTGTTTGTGAGGTCATTAACAGGCAGTGTTTGATGCAGTATTTCTGAAGGGTGAAAATGGAGTTTCCCGCCATGAAAGCACTATGAGGGAGATGACTCCGCCCCCCCCTCCCCCCCCAACGCTCGCGTGCCCTCCGGTGTGTGTGCAGTGTACCGGACATCTTCCTGTTCTTTGAAAGCGCGTGTTAGGCTGATGAATGGCTTTGCGTGCGGGGAGGGGGGTATTGATGGCTCTGACAAGCCTGTGTGATTCTGAGTTTCATTTGGGCCCCAGGAAATTTTCCACTGTTGTTTTTTCCAGTCCAGGTGATTCATTGGCGCTGTTTAATCGGAGTGTGAGTCTCTCTGAATTGGAGGGTGTTAAGGAGTGGTGTGTGTGTGTGTGCATGCATATGTATGTATGTATGTGTGTGTGAGTGTGTATGTATGTGTGTGAGAGTGTGTGTGTGCGCGTGTGTGAGTGCGTGCGTGCGTGTGCGTGTGTGTGTGTGTGTGTGTGTGTGAGTGAGTGAGTGTGTGTGTGCGTGCGTGCGTGTGTGTGTGCGTATGTGTGTGTGTCATAGCAGATGTTTCACTGCTGACCTGCAAATAGCTCCTCTACAGACCAGGAGTTAATCCTTCCTCACTGGAGCCTGTTGGCTCAGCACAAGCTCCACAGCTTTCACGGGTTTTTCTTCTTCCACTAGCCGACAAGACCACACGAACGCGACATGACACAAACGATCCTCTTGAGATGCCCGACCTGTCAAAAAAACTAAACAATTTAGTCATGTTTTTTTCAGTTGAGAAAGAAACATGACTGGTGTTTTTTTGGGTAGATGCTGTTGCTCGAATGAATTTGCCTCCTGGTCTAAGAGCAGTGGCTGACATTTCTGTTTAGAGCTCTTTGCCCTCAACACCGTATAGAGGAAAATGCTCCTTTGAGATGCCACCCTACTCTACCTGACATAACTGCCATACTGGCAGAGAGGGGCACCTGTTATAGAGCCTTCTCTACCTCAAACTGTCCATATGATGAGGAAATGTGAAACCCTACTCTACCTGACATAACTGTCCATAACTGGGATGAGAGAGCACTGTTATAACCCTACTCTACCTGACATAACTGTTCATAACTGGGATGAGAGAGCACTGTTATAACCCTACTCTAACTGACATAACTGGCTAGATGTGAAGCAACTGTTTTTACCCCTCTTTTGACTTCACCTTTTCAAACTCCTATGTTAGATTGCTGGCATTACTTCTGTTATCACGCTCTCTGGCTTCTGTTTAAAACCTGGATGGATGTGAGAGAGCGTTACATCCGTACCCTACTCTCCCTGATGTCTGAAATTCGGATGCGTGCGAAGTAACGCTATGACATCTCAAAGCTCTGTCGGAGCCCTGCTCTGTGTGAGAGGACACTGTGTGTGTGTGTGTGTGTGTGTGTGTGTGTGTGTATGTGTGTGTGCTCCTTATTCAGCTGGTGTCGTGGTGGGCGCGTTTTTGTCACACTCATAGTAATTAGGCTTGTTGAAGCTGAAGACTCTGCATTTTATTGTGCAGGGATGTTGGAAGAAGCTCTTGTAAAAATAAACTCGCTATTGTCATCGTTTAGTTGGGTTCAGTTTTCAGCGCCTCTTTAAAGCCTCTCCCCTTCAGGGAATTTAACAGTAAGATCCACGTTGCTGCTCCAGTTCCGGCCATTTTGTTTCTGGAGAAGGGCTGTTGAACGGAAGCGAGGCTGGAGGGGTCTGGGGACAGACTCATGGGGCCGGCCTCGGTGTCGGGACCTGCGGTTCAGTGCCTCGGGGGACCCGATCCGTCGGAGGCCTTATCCTCGGGAGCCGATGCCCTTTCCTGTAGGTGACCGGCCGCTCTCGCTGTTGACTTTGCGATTGGACGGCGGGCCAACAGTGCGCCATTGTTCCGTGTGAAAGGAATCCCGCGGTGGCCCTGTGCTCTCTGGCAGGTCCCCGGCTGGATAAATATAGCCGCGCGGGGTTCTGTGCTGGCTGCACAGGGTTTATGTAAGGGTATATCTCCCCGAAAGTAAATATTTAAACTGGCAAGGCAGCGCCTGTACCGCGCGGTGCAAGTGGGCATTGTCCTCCGTCCACATCGCGCCATTGCTGAAGGGCCAATAGAGATTCGGGAAGTGTTTATTGGGAAATGACAAGTGACTGCAGGTTTGGGGGGGGTTTTCCCCTCCCTTTGAATGTGGTGGAACCTGGTTTTGATAAATGATACACCCCCCCCCCTCCCCAACACTCCCTCTCTCTGTGGTCTCAAATGGATTTGTCTTTAAGAACACTGGGGTTAGTCATCCAGGTTGCGTGGGTGAAAAGGGTATGATCTCAGCTCCCCGTGTATTAATGATTCACTCGGCGAAGAGTGTGAAATGTTTGCTTTCTTCTCGTGATGATCTGGAACCTCCCCCCCCTCCCAGCCCCCTCACCTGCAGGAAGCTACTGTACGGTACAGTAGCCCTGCCGCCGGACCAAAGTCCGCCCGGCGGAGAAAGAAGGCAGGCTGTTCCCCGCGTGGCTTTGCTGTCGCCGGGCTTCTGAAGCCGGGGTCCACCGGCCGCAGGACCGCTCATGGACCCCGGGGCGGCCCGTGGCGAGAGAGAGAGGGGTCCCCTGCAGACACAGGGCCCGGGGGTAGTGTGTTATCCAGTGAAACCCGGGCGCCAGGTGGTACGCAGGATCGTACCTGAAGTGTCCGCCTCCTCTTGTTTGCCCGGAAAGCGCCAGGGGATGCACTGCAAATATTTACGCCCTCCACCTGGCGACCGGGGAGCCGGCCCGCGCCACACCTGCCGGCCACATGTTCCCCCGAGCGCCCCCACGCCAGCCAGCCAACCCCCGCGCCAGCCAACCCCCACGCCTATTTCTGCACTCAGGCAGGGTAGTAAACCGAAATATGGAGAGTAAACATCATCACCTCTCCTTAGGCTCTCCTCATTAATCAAGCCGTAACGTTAGCTGCAGTGTGAGAACACACGATGAGGAGAGCAGGCCTTTCGGCCCATCTGAGCTGGTCTTACTGCGCGTTACAGAGGGTAGCCAGCACTGCCCTGGCCTGGACTCGAACACCTGGAACAGGTCTCTGCCTCTCCCACACGACTGCTGAATAACTGTTTAAGTCCGTGGCAGAAATGTAAGCAAAGTGTCTTGAATGGTTGAACTCAGCTCTGTCAGCTGAGTCTGTCTGCTTTCCTGGAGAGCCTGTTCCTCTTTTTCTCTTTTGCTTAAACCTGCCGTGCAGGCTGTGTCTTATCGAGCCGCTCATGGCGGGTGTGTTTTACTGTGCGTTTCACGTGTATGTCCAGTCCTGTTCCTTCGCTTATTAATTACAGGTGCATTGAGCCAAACTGAGTTCCATGCATCCTTCCAGTAGACTACCTCAGTCGGGTTACTTAATGATAAAATTCAGTTTGGTCATAAGTCAAAATGGTTCCACAGCATTTTTTATTATTTATTTATTTTTATCACGGGTAGGTAGCTAGTGAACTACTGAATTAGGTTTGCAACGGACTAAATTATGAATGTAGTCAAGCTTTAACTAGACTAGCTGCCCTTTATACCATCATTCATGGACATTAATATGACAGTGTTGCAAGTATGATATCGTAACTGTTGGCTTGCTCTCTCTTACACATTTCCTCTTTCTGCGCATTCATTTAGAACGGCGACTGAACTTCTGCTGGCGCTACTCCATACTTGGGCGTATGTGGGGAAATAATACGCCTGTCCCAGCCAATCAGAATCAAATGTTTAGCCAGGCTGTTGTGTATTGGTTTTGTGGGTGTGCTACATTTGTGAGTTGAAAATAAAATTCCTTGTGTCATATCTGACACTGACTGTGTTTATTGACACAATAAACTAAAGATTAAGACTTCATTATGATGGAAAAACTTGGCTACTAGTGTGCGTTGTTATGCGTTCATGCATTTTCTATACGGCCAGTATTACCGCCCGACCAAGATGCGTTCTAAAGATTCTTCCCCATGGTGGGAATCGATTTGAAATCGAGCACATTATGCGATCCCTCGATCTGTAAAATAATTGCAAAGTCACAGTCCCTACTTTATTCTGTGACAGGGCACTGTTGTTTTCTCACACCACTCACAGCTGTTTCCTACTTTGAAGCTTGTGTTTAAAAATAATGTTTTATGATATTTTTAGGTTTGCCGCCCTGGTACTTGTCTTATTGGACTGTGATCAGGTGTAACTGAATTGCTGAAGCGCTGGGTCCTCTTAGCTTTTACATGGCAGAGGCCCATCTGCGTATCGGTGAGTCTGAGTGAGAGGAGTTGGTCTGTTCTCCTGAAGGGCCTCTCGTCTCTTTCTCCCGTGTGTTTCCGCGAGCGTGTGAGTACCGCGGCGTCCCTCTCTCCGCAGGCGGCGAACCCGGCGGAGCCGTGGGACGGCCGGGAGTCGCGGCCGGGGCGGAGCCGCAGCCGGAGCCTCAGCGGGCCCTCGCAGGCCTCCAGGGGCCCCAGCGCCGGACCCCCCTCCTGCGCCCAGCGCCACCCGCAGCAGGGCCCCGAGCCGCAGCCCGACCGGCGGTCCCCGGAGCCGGGCGTGCCCCCCGCCCTGGCCAGCACCCTGGAGCACATCGTGAGCCAGCTGGACGTCCTCACACAGGTGAGCACACGCCTGCCCCGCCCCTCGTACCCGCACTGCTTCTGTAAGCACTGAGGCCTGTTCTCCTGAGTTTGTTCAGGCGCCCTCTTAACCTTATAGAACAAGGCCAGCGTCACACAGTGTCAGTGTGTTAATGATACCGAGTGATCAGCCTGCCCTGGCTTTAAAACACTGCTTTGCTGCAGGAGTGGGCTGCCTTTCCCTCCCCCACAGAGCAGGAGCCCGGTGCAGTAACAGTCTGAGGAGCGTGACGCTGACGTTACCCGAGTTTCACCGCCTGAACCCGATCGGGCTTTTATGAGGCGCTCTGGAACCGTGCCCGAAACCACGTTTCCATCCACCGAGCTGGAGTTTATCGACTTTCTAACGGAGGAGCGGTGTCGCTTTCGTCCTGCAGGATTCCAGGCGCTGGAAGACAGAGAGCGTACGGAGAGCTCGCCCTAATGAAGTTACTTTGTGTTTTTTTTTTTTTTGGTTCGCCACCTTTAAGTGAAGCGTCGCTGGACCTCTGACAGCCCTCTCACTCTCTGCCCCGAGCCCCCTGGGAAGGGAAGCGCACTCCCTTAAAATGAGATCATCCCTCAGAAAATACTATTAAGAACCCGTACATTAAAGATAGAGGAAATGCTTAATGGACACGATCCGTTTAAAAAAATGAGAAAAGGAGAGTAGCTAAACCGTTTACCCTCAGATGACCCGCCGCTGACCTCAGATCTGGCTCTGAGTTTCCTGTCTCGCTCGAGCTGCGGTCTCCATTTTGCGATCGATTCCGAGGGAACGATGTGCCATCTTCCCTGTGACCTCGGATCATTTCCCGTCAGATTCCCCGGCTCTCAGCGAAGGGCGGATCAGTCCTTTCCTGAATTATTCATTCTTGTTTATTTCCAGAGGGCGCAGACTGAGCATGCTCGGATCGACAGCGCCCGAAGCGCGGCCTCGCTGAACGCAGGGCGGGCGTGTTTGCTGTGCCTTTCAGAGAAGCGTCCTGCGTTTCCTCTCGCTCGTTAGCTACAGGTGTATCGAGCCAAACGGAGTCCTTCCTGTTTCAGGACAGGATCCCTTTATCCTTTGACATTGCTCTGCTGTTTCCTACTTAGTCGCTCTTGTTTTTTTCGGTTGAAAAGGAAACGCATGCATAGATTTATAGGTCTGCAGGCCCTGGTAATTGCCTTATTGAACTGAGAACGTCTCAGATGTAAGTAAACCGTTAAAGCTCCTCAGCTCACGGTCCCTTTCCTATTACACGGGAACAGCCCATCGACAGCGTGTCGACACGTCCGTCCTGGCGCTCCCGTTCAGCTGTGCAGAGCGTACGGGGAGCGGCCTTGGCCTCAGGAACATGGCAGGCGCTGCGTGTTTGGCCCACTCAAAGTACGGAGCGCTTTCCTCGTTTGCTCCTTGGAAAGCCGTGGATGCCGTTGTGTGCCTGTGATTGAGGCGGTCCATGCAGAGTCCGTGTAGCGCAGCTGATGAGACCGGTGAGCTCGATTAGCCTTTCGGGGCGCCGTCTCCCTGCTTTTGCTTTGGCCATTTTGCCGTGCCGTGAATGGGCTCAGAGTGGGTCAGTGCTGCCGTAGTGCGGGGGAAATGGTCCTGCCCCGTATGAATGAATAGCGAAATAATAACTGGGCTTAGCTATAAGACTCGATTGTTCAGGTCTCGGGTTCAGGCATTTTATATCTGGACATTTTCAAATGAATGAAAGTAAATTAGACTTTTTTTCCCCCTTTAGAGCCCCTTCTGGTGGCAGAGGTGCTACAGGCCTTTTTAGGCACAGCCGCTGCCACCAGCGTGGCCCCGCCCTCCTCTAATCCTGAACTTCTGCTTCGCTCAAGGGCAGATAGTAACTGCTGTCTATCGCGTTGCTTTTCTGTTTAATCTTGGGTCTGAAAGGGCATTAGCGTGTGCCGTTGAGACGGGATTGGGCAACTCAGGAGCCTGCAGGTGGAGGAGATAAGAAGGTGACTGCGCCTTGTCCTCTGGTGTACAGCTTTAAGCAGGCCCAAAACTGTCAGCCCGACCCTACCTGAGCCCACGTTCCCTTCAGCCCGAGCCCGACCAGAGCCCGCTCGTCGCATTCAGAGACAGTTTACAATTTTGGAATGTAAAAATTGCTGCAAACCTTTCCCGGGTTTGATGGGCGTTCTGTAGATAGCATGTGTTGACCCAACATACACATTAACCTGGCAAAGTACAGTTGTTTAATAATAGCCTACGTATGAAAATGTAAAGAAGCTGAATTGAAACTCCTTAAACATGCCACGGCTTGGATTAACTGCGGAAGCACTGAGGACAATGCAGTACCTCAGTTCACTTTTAATGATTAAGTGAACCAGCCAGCAGCCGTACCATCATGCACCCTGCTCCTGCTGAATGGCTGAAACTAAGCAAGAGCGGGCTTGCTTTGTATTTGGATGGGAGTGCTGGGAAAGCTAGGTTGCTGCTGGAAGTGATGTTGGTGGGTGGTTAGGGGGCGATTTTCCCTCTGGTGACATAATCCCCAATGCCCCAGTGCAGTGATAGGGACACTGTGCTGTAGGAGACGTCGTCTTTGGGATTAGATGTTAAAACCAATGTCCTGACTGTTCAGGAAAGGAGTTTCCCCCGTACTAAAGGAAATGGATATATTGTGATTTTATGTTTGTGGTGTGGGGATGGCTGGTTTAAGCAGCCACACCTGCCTGGGTCAAGCTAATTAGACCTGGCCAATTGGATAATCGGTTAATAATTAGATAATTGGCCAGGCTAATTGGACCCAGGAACAGGAGTGGCTGCACCTGTGCGTAGTGAGGTAATCACTGCGCACAGGTTAAATCTGCCATCCCCACCCACACAGGGGAGCCTCTCTGTCATGACAGTGTGTTAACATCTGCTCCTCGGCTATAACATCTTGCCGACCCTTGCAAATAAACGTGGACTGTTTTAACATCTTCTCCCTGTGTCTCTGTGCTGGAGGGCCCCAAGGAAAGCCACTTCGGTGGCCTGTGGCAGGCGTGTTTGCCACAGTGGCGCCCAACGTGGGGCTTCTCCGGCACAAGAAAGAGGCACAGGAGGGCCAGCCAGGAAGCACACTGGAGGAGGAACAGCTGCGGTGTTCCTGACAGGGCTTTGGGCGGATCCTCCAGGCCAAAAGCGGGGAGCGGGAGATGACCACGGAGGGGAAGGAAGCGATCCTCAGCTGGGACGCTGGGGAGCTGGACCTGGCCGTGAAGGCAGGTCAGCTACGGGCGGTGCACGAGAGGTGGTCGCGCCGTGAGCTGGACTTGGCCGGGAAGGCGGGTCAGCTACGGGCGGCGCACAAGCAGTGGCCGCGCCGTATTGCTTCCTTTCTTGTCTGTTGGTTGTTTTAGTTCATCGTTTTGGCCTGGTTGGGTTGCCCGGAGCCCGTGAAGGGGAAAGCCTGCACCAGCCTTCCAGCAGAGCCGACTGGCGGCCACCACACCTGCAAGGGTTCCTGGTCCCCAGCGCCACAAGGAAGCCAGCCCAGCCAGCCCACCAGCCCAACCACCCCACCACAGCCCCTGGAACAGCCCAAGCCGGTGACATCCCCACCAACCAGCTGAGCAGCCCAGGAATCCCCGCGCTCCGAGAGGGAGGAGGGGGGAGGGCTGCCTCATCATCCGGGGGAGGGTCACGGCTGTGCACTGGACTGTTCCGGGGCCCTTAAAGTGTTAAGGGCGCTTGGTTTTTTTGTTTCGTTTTTTTTTTCTCGCTTGGTTGGCGTGCTGGGGGGGGAGTAGGCTTCGGCCAGGGATTCTCCCTGGCCTCAGTTTGGCGTTGGGGGTATGTGGTGTGGGGATGGCTGGTTTAAGCAGCCACACCTGCCTGGGTCAAGCTAATTAGACCTGGCCAATTGGATAATCGGTTAATAATTAGATAATTGGCCAGGCTAATTGGACCCAGGAACAGGAGTGGCTGCACCTGTGCGTAGTGAGGTAATCACTGCGCACAGGTTAAATCTGCCATCCCCACCCACACAGGGGAGCCTCTCTGTCATGACAGTGTGTTAACATCTGCTCCTCGGCTATAACATCTTGCCGACCCTTGCAAATAAACGTGGACTGTTTTAACATCTTCTCCCTGTGTCTCTGTGCTGGAGGGCCCCAAGAAAAGCCACTTCGGTGGCCTGTGGCAGGCGTGTTTGCCACAATGTTAGAGATGAATGTTGTCATGATGCAAATGTCAAACTAAACCTTATTATTTGCTGTGATTCCATTCAGCTCGACCAGTACTAGAAATGCAAAGACGCAAAAGCTGACACTGGTGGGGCTACAGTAGCGACCGTGTAATCTCTGTGTCCACGTCAGCGGTAGAACTCCTCAGTACAGACAGAACGGTCGATAAGAGCTGCATGTGTATATTGCGTCTTTTCTATTATTATTTTTTCAGGTCACAGAGGTACTTCAAAAGGCCATCAGGGTCTTGCGGTCTCTAAAAATAGCGGGCGGGACAGAGCGCGGGTGTGCCTGCTCTTCGTGCCGTGGATATTATTATGCGAGGAGGGTTAGCCGAGGCGTACGGGAGCGAAGCGATGATGTAACACAGCCAGGCTTTTAGTGTGATAATAACTATTACAAATAAGAACAAGCCCGATAATGACGGTAATGACTGCGGCGGCCGTCGTTCATTAATGCGAAACCACACAGGCCGTGCTCCGCGGAGCAGGCTTTTATGCTAATCCTGTTAGCCCCGAAGACGGCGTTCTGAAGCAGCATCCATTAGGAACGAGAGACGAGGACGCCGACACCGCCTAGCCCGCCTAGCCCGCCTAGCCCGCGCTCTGGGGAGCGGCGTCGGGGAGCGGCGGTTAGCGGCGGCGTCTTGCGGCTTCCGTCCTGTCAGGAACGCGGCGGGCGGAATGCCGGTCCTGAGCGCGCGGCGCGGCGCGGCTGCTGGCTTCCCTTCGGGGCGGAGCTGCAGGGTGATCACTGCGCTACGCGCTCTGCGCTGCGTGTAACAGGTCATTAGCGCTGCCGTGTTCTTCTACGAACCAGAGCGGCCATTGATCTTTCAGCCCGAGCGGCACATCGACCCTGAAATTTTAATTCCTAAATAGCGCTGTTTTTTTTTCTCCCGTCTCGGCAGGCCTGGTTTTATTGTCAGTCGGGAGCAGAGAGGAGGTTGGGCTTGTAGGGAAACGCATCATTCCTCTATTAGCGCCGACACAATGCTTTCACAGTGCTCATGCAGCCCATTCATATTTAATGTCCCGCGAGCAGAAAAGGAAAAGCAGAGGTTTGATGTTGGGGGGCGGGAGGGGGAGAAGAGTCAGACGATTGGCTGTGACCTGCGTAAAACCCGCTCTGTCCGGGTTACTGCAGCTGTCCGTCTGCAGCGGCTCTCCCCGAGGTTACCGCTGAAGACTCGCTCACTTTCTCATTCAGAAAACGAGCTCCAGCTCGGTGGGAACACTGGAGCTAACGTTTCACAGCCCGACATCTCTGAAATAAACTCTCTTAATAACCCCAATGGAAAAACTGAACAAAAAAAAGGCTTTAATTTGCAGACCCTAATTAGTGGAAAATGTGAAGTATGCATTGTTTAACTTAGGCTAAGGAGTCTGGGGCTTATGTGAGACACGGTGTGGCGCAGTCTGTAGGACGCGCGCTGTTCTGCAGACCTGTGTGGAGTAGAGCTGTGGTGCGGAATGCTGGGGCAGGTCCGCCGCGTGCCCTCTCCCTGCCCCGGGGGACGCGCACGCTTCCCCACGCTTCCGCACGCGGCCGGCGGCCATGTTCTCCAGCGGCGTGCCAGCGCGTTTCCTCTTTCCGCGCGTTTTGAGCGGCGCCGGCGGATGGCGGTGTCGGCGCGCTGCCTCGGGGGCCAAGGCGAGCAGATGGTTTCCACGGCGGAGGAAGTCCCGCCGCCCCAGCGCTCCTCCAGGGGCATGTGCTAAATAACTCTGTCCTTGGCGGGAGCCGGCTTCCACTCAGGCCCGGGCCCACCTGGGAGCGTTTACTGACGTTCAAGGCCTGCCAGCCCCCCTCCGCCCCCCCCTGCTTCGGAGGAACGGCGACCTTTAACCCCAGAGTGCCGTCTGGTCAGCCTTGGCACTTTCCCGCTGGTTCTGCGAAGCTGCCATTAGACCCGCTGCCTCCTCCATTTTGGGCAGCTCTGTCAGCCTGACGTCATGCTGATCGATGATAGAAGCCAAACCAAGCCTCCCTACAAACCAATCAACACACGGCTCTGTGAAAACAACCCTGAGAGACTGGGCCTGCGCGGGTGGGGCAGGGTAATGCCACACCTCCATTACGTTTCTCAGATTATCGAATGAATCTTTTTTTTGCAAGAGCGCACTTCGTCGTTAATTAAAGGAGGATCCAGGCTGTTCTGTGTAGTATGAACGTATTATGTAACTGCTTTCAGTCTCTTTTTCCCCATTGGACACACCGGCCGCAGTCCTGGGCCCTGACAGAAATGGGGGGATCCCATTGGATGCAGGCTCTGATGGTTCGAAAAGTAAATAACGTCCAGCTGGAAAATGACGGTCTAAACCGCTGGCGTAGTCATTGCAGTTCAACAGTAACAATACGGACCCGATCGTCAGTTTAATACTGAGTGCATCATTGGCTCTGACTAATGGTGAGTCCAAGGTGTCTGCCTGCAGACTAATCCTGAGTCCAGGGTGTCTGCCTGCAGACTAATCCCGCCTCGGGCCCTGATCTGGTCCTCTCACCGCAGCCGGCAGCTGCCACGCGGTCGACGCTCACCGCTGTGAAGTCAGCCGCCTCCAGACTTCAGACACCCCCAGCGCTGGACACCAGAGTGGAAATGTCAAGTGATTTGTAATGAATTGTACATAAAGGCCCTCTTAAAGGTGCAACTGCCAACAGTTTCCACTGTGTACAATTCTCCGCTCTCTCAAGTCAAGGCTTCAAAGTGAAGGTTTCATTCAACTGAGTGTGTATTCTGAATTTATCTGGGTGAGTTATCGTCTCTTGGCATCCTCTAATGGTAATCTAAGTGCACGTTTTTATTTATTTGTTTTATTCTGGGGAGGATAGCTTCCTATACTGTATCTACCACGTGAAACAACTTAGACTTTTGACAAACTTCAATTTTGTTTCAAAACTGAAGGTCAACAACAAAATGATTTTCAAGATGTTTTTTCAGTATTTTTACTCTCGATATGTTATTTTGTGTAACTATGAATGGATTTCCCCCATTTATCTTTATAATACTGTACATTTGCTGGACAAATGCACAATACTTATTCTGTTTTTACATACATCTTGAACCTATGTACTGGGATGGAGTTTGATTAACTGCCAACAGTAGTGTCCCTCCTGGGATTGGAACCCGTAACCCTCATCAGTAAGGGGTCCAGGACCCTGGGCACTATATCACATGTCTTTGCTGTGATTACACGTGTGCATTACTGGTCTCAAATTATGTTGTCCCTGGAAATGAATATTCTGCTACACACACAAAACTGCCTTACACCTTTTATTGAACTCACCCATGTATCAAGTAGCTTGGAGGCAGGAATTAATAATTCACATTTGAACCTGATGCTGGGGATTCTGCTGTGTAAGCAACCACTTTCTGTGTGTGTGTGTGAGTGTGTGTGTATGAGTGTGTGTGAGAGAGAGATGGAGAGCAGACATTTGAGTTAGTGAAAGATGGTGTGTATGTGTGTGTGAGAGAGAGAAAGAGAGACGGAGAGCAGGCAGGCATGTGAGTTAGTGAGAGATTGTGTGTGTGTGTGTGAGAGAGAGAGAGAGAGAGAGCAGGCCGGCATGTGAGTTAGTGAAAGAGACTGTGTGTGTGTGTGTGTGTGTGTGTGAGAGTTAGTGAGAGAGGCTGTGTGTGTGTGTGTGTGTGTGTGTGTGTGTGTGTGTGTGTGTGTGTGTGAGTTAGTGAGAGATTGTGTGTGTGTGTATGAGTTAGTGAGAGATTGTGCGTGTGTGTATGAGTTAGTGAGAGATTGTGTGTGAGAGTGTGAAAGCTTGCCAGCCTGTATTTCTTACTTCTTCGTCCCACAGAGCTGTGTAGCCGAGCCCACCGCGCCCTCCTCACGCAGATAATGGGCTTTATTATGAGAAGAATTCTCTGCGAGCTCGTTTCGCTGCGCCGTCTTCCAGTCTTTAATACGCAGCGCATTAAAAGGCGCTCTGAAGTTCAGAGCATCCCTCAACGAGCGCGGCGGTCGCCAGACAGACGTCCAGAGCCAGCTCCCAACACCAAACCGCAACGCGGAGAGCCAAACCCAGCTGCCAGCCGGGCAGAAATAGCGCAGGATCGAGCCCGGCGAGGCTTTAACGGCCCCATAACACGGGCTTTAAAGGGAAAATCGAGCAGCGGGGGGAAATATTAACAGCGCTTTCATAAGCACTGCTCTGTGTAAACTGTAGCGTTTCGGGTACATCCTGCAAATTCTCTCTTCAACTTAAACTTTTTCTCTTCCCCTCCCCCCTGCCCTGCTTCGGTCGGCTCTAGTGTGTAATTTGTTCTTTTCTCCTCTCTGTTTTGTCCATCAGTGTGTAGGAGTCTCTCTCTCTCCAGTTCTCTTCCCTCGTGTATACCAGCCCTTTTTTCCCTGGTTCCTGTTCCTCCGGTGACGCTGTTTTCCGTCTGTGTTTGGGGGTCGGGGGCGCGTGCGGTGTTTGGCTCGGGAGTCGGGGGGCGCGTGCGGCGTCCGGCGGTGCGCTCGACCGCAGGGCTCCACGCGCCCTGGAGCACCTGGCCAATCCCGCGCCTCCCTCCTCAGCAGACGGCCACTCGCTGGCAGGGAAACAGATGATTCCAGATAAACTCGTCCTTCAGAACGGTTCAGTTCTCATTTCTGCTTTTCACACGTGAAGTGTGCTGCATTCCTTTTGGGTGATTTTGTGATGGAGCCAGGCAAAGACTTTCCAGATAATTTACCCTCCGTTGAAACTTAAATAAAACACTGTCGAAAAAGGTGCTTCTTTAAGTATTTATCTGGAAATGGTGTTAATGGATTCTGGGTAGGGACAGTTACCCAGCATGCATTGGGCTGTGCCAGGGTAGAGCCCTTCTGAACAATGGCAGTAGAACAGATTGAATTCTTAGCAGGTCAGTGTGATGGATTCCCAGAATGCATTTGATGTCTGCCAGTGCAGTACGGCCCCCCGGTACAGCCATGCCGGCTCAGAGACGTCGCAGTTTCCAGATGTTTTCCCTTTTTAAAAAGATGTATAATAGTAAGAGCAGTCAGCCTACTTCAGTGACTGCTTTCACTGCAGCCGGGCAGGTTGGTGGCAGCAGAGAAAGTTGTGTTGCTGGTGGCGGGCTTTTTTTCGGTACTCTTTCCGAGTGGCGTGATAAACACTGTGTATTGATTGGAAAAGCACACTGCAAAAGGAAGGAAACCAACCCCCTGCCCCCCCCCCCCCCCAGAGTATGAGATACCAGCAGATGTTATCCTGCTCTGGCTCCCGGGTCCCTGGGGGGAAGGTTCCGGAAGCCTGCTCACCGCGGACTGCTCTCCCGCGTCTCCGTCCGAGCTCTGCGTTCGAGCTCTGCATTCCCAGCTCTGTGTTCGCGCTCTGTGTTCCCAGCTCTGCGTTCCCAGCTCTGCGTTCCCAGCTCTGGTTCCAGCTCTGCGTTCCCAGCCTGCGTCCAATTCTGTGTTCCCAGCTCTGCGTTCGAGCTCTGTGTTCCCAGCTCTGCGTTCGCGCTCTGCGTTCCCAGCTCTGCGTTCCCAGCTCTGCGTTCCCAGCTCTGCGTTCCGAGCTCTGTGTTCGCGCTCTGCGTTCCCAGCTCTGCGTTCCCAGCTCTGTGTTCGCGCTCTGTGTTCCCAGCTCTGTGTTCCCAGCTCTGCGTTCCCAGCTCTGCGTTCCCAGCTCTGTGTTCGCGCTCTGTGTTCCCAGCTCTGCGTTTGCACCGGATCATTTTGAGGTTGTGATAACCCAGAGCTGCCCGGCATACAGCGACCCAGACGCTGCCCGCCTGGCTGTGTTCTGAAGGCACAAACCACTCAGGGGCTGGGTCAGGGAAAATTGCACTTAAAAAATACAATTAAAATAACTTTTCTTCTTTTTCTGCTACCTGCTTACATTGCAAGTAACACTTGTCTGCAGAGCAATTCTGAGTACTGGATGCGGGGCTGATTGTTAATGTCATCTCATTGAACTCTCCATTTTGCCTTTTTTTTGTCCTTTTTTCTGGTTGAACAGACTGAACTTATTTCCCCTGTTTTCAGAGATCCCTACCTGCCTGTCTGGCATGAATAGATAGGCTTGGCAGGCCCACGCAGCTCTTTTACACCCACGGGTTTTTGACAGTAACGGGTAAACGCGCTGAAGATGCTCTTATTCATGTAATTAAAAGCTCAGCGTCCGCTCGCATTGGAGCACTTTTTATTCCTTTCTGTTTGAGAACACAACTATTTTTTTTTTAAATGTGCACAGTCTGTGACTCATGTTACAATACGGCAAAAATAACACCACTCAGGGACTTCATGAAAACAGAGTTGTATGCAAGAAATTTACCCGCACACACACACACACACACACACACACACACATGCTTGTCTGTAATGTTCTTTCTCTGTTTGTACTAAACTGTAATAGTCCTGGTGTGCTTCTCTCACTGTGTGTTGGAGTTGGACCTCAGATGACCCCCCCACCCCCCCGCACCACAGAGGAAACTGAAGCCTCTTATGGAGATTACCCCATAAGTGCCCACATTCCCATCTGCTGACGTCCGGCCACTTCCGGCTCACAACATTGCTTTTTTCAGACTTGATCAAAAATTTGACTCACTTATTTGCCCTATGTATCTGCTCACACCCGGTTTGCTCAGCTCACTTGTTCAGGCCATTTTCCCCTCGTTCAGACGTTACTCTGTTGAGGAAGAAGTCGGGCCTTTCTGCGTGAAGTCAGTTTAGGACTTATTCAAATAGATTGTACAAAAGGTTCTAATTCTTGCTCCTTTCCAGGCAGTATTATATATGTATTTTTCATTTTAACAAGGTAATAATAGGTATTGTCTACAAATTTGAAATCAGAAGAGTGATAATTTTTTTCTTAATATTTTTTTGTTAGTTTTCGAGGCGGTGTTCAGAGTCCTCTGCCCCTGTCTCCTGCAGCTCCCTGCGTGCCTTTCGCTCGTCTCCTGAGCGCCGTGTTCAGGGGGGAGTAACGGACAGTGACATCAGTCACAGCGACCGTCTCATCGTAATTCAGCCTGCATCACCGCGTCTGCGGGTTCGACCGGTAAACCCCCCCCCCCCCCGACCCACCGTGTCCGGTGATTCAGCATGAAAGAATGCCGCACGCTGTTGTGGAAACCATCGAAGCCCGTTTCCTGTGTGTTTTAGTGATGGGGAAAGGACAGGAGCCGTCATGTTCTTAACAGATGCTCTTATCCAGAGCGAGCCGTGTCCGAGCGAGCAGACGCACACTGCTGCTGGTACGGGGCCTCTGGACCCCCGCACCCAGAGCACTGCTGCTGGTACCTCTGGACCCCCGCACCCAGAGCACTGCTGCTGGTACGGGGCCTCTGGACCCCCACACCCAGAGCACTGCTGCTGGTACGGGGCCTCTGGACCCCCACACCCAGAGCACTGCTGCTGGTACAGGGCCTCTGGACCCCCACACCCAGAGCACTGCTGCTGGTACGGGGCCTCTGGACCCGCTGCACCCAGAGCACTGCTGCTGGTACAGGGCCTCTGGACCCCCACACCCAGAGCACTGCTGCTGGTACGGGGCCTCTGGACCCGTGCACCCAGAGCACTGCTGCTGGTACAGGGCCTCTGGACCCCCACACCCAGAGCACTGCTGCTGGTACGGGGCCTCTGGACCCCCGCACCCAGAGCACTGCTGCTGGTACGGGGCCTCTGGACCCCCACACCCAGAGCACTGCTGCTGGTACGGGGCCTCTGGACCCCCGCACCCAGAGCACTGCTGCTGGTACGGGGCCTCTGGACCCCGCACCCAGAGCACTGCTGCTGGTACGGGGCCTCTGGACCCCCACACCCAGAGCACTGCTGCTGGTACGGGGCCTCTGGACCCCCACACCCAGAGCACTGCTGCTGGTACGGGGCCTCTGGACCCCACACCCAGAGCACTGCTGCTGGTACGGGGCCTCTGGACCCCCGCACCCAGAGCACTGCTGCTGGTACGGGGCCTCTGGACCCCCGCACCCAGAGCACTGCTGCTGGTACGGGGCCTCTGGACCCCCACACCCAGAGCACTGCTGCTGGTACAGGGCCTCTGGACCCCCACACCCAGAGCACTGCTGCTGGTACGGGGCCTCTGGACCCGCTGCACCCAGAGCACTGCTGCTGGTACAGGGCCTCTGGACCCCCACACCCAGAGCACTGCTGCTGGTACGGGGCCTCTGGACCTGTGCACCCAGAGCACTGCTGCTGGTACGGGGCCTCTGGACCCCCACACCCAGAGCACTGCTGCTGGTACGGGGCCTCTGGACCCCCACACCCAGAGCACTGCTGCTGGTACGGGGCCTCTGGACCCCCGCACCCAGAGCACTGCTGCTGGTACGGGGCCTCTGGACCCCGCACCCAGAGCACTGCTGCTGGTACGGGGCCTCTGGACCCCGCACCCAGAGCACTGCTGCTGGTACGGGGCCTCTGGACCCCCACACCCAGAGCACTGCTGCTGGTACGGGGCCTCTGGACCCCCGCACCCAGAGCACTGCTGCTGGTACGGGGCCTCTGGACCCCCGCACCCAGAGCACTGCTGCTGGTACGGGGCCTCTGGACCCCCGCACCCAGAGCACTGCTGCTGGTACGGGGCCTCTGGACCCCTGCACCTGGAGCACTGCTGCTGGTACGGGGCCTCTGGACCCGCTGCACCCAGAGCACTGCTGCTGGTACAGGGCCTCTGGACCCGCTGCACCCAGAGCACTGCTGCTGGTACAGGGCCTCTGGACCCCTGCACCTGGAGCACTGCTGCTGGTACGGGGCCTCTGGACCTGTGCACCCAGAGCACTGCTGCTGGTATGGGGCCTCTGGACCCGCTGCACCCAGAGCACTGCTGCTGGTATGGGGCCTCTGGACCCCTGCACCTGGAGCACCGCCGCCTCGGTCTTCACGCTGCCCTGGTGTTTAACCGCCTCGTCTCCAGAACGCAGCGTCTCAGGTGGACCAGCTGAATGAGCCTGTAGAACCTGCCGGAAGCGAGGGTCTCTGCTTGCACACGGGTTTAGTGGGTTTAGTTTCCTCAGAACGTCACCGTGCTGCCAGCTCGTTCCTTCGGCTGTGTCTCTGCCTGGCATTACTTCGTGCAACCTGAACACAGAATGAGATCAGCTCTTTATGCGGCTGCCATGTTGTGACGCGGGTCTGCTATCGATATTTTATTGCGGCGATGCGTTCCGTTCGCAAGAGCGGCGCTGTTGTGTACGGGGTCGCGTGGCTGGGACGCATCTGCGTTTCGTCATGGCGGGGGGGCCCCCCTCCCTCCGTGTGTGGTTTCCAGGGGTTACGCAGAACCTCCCCCCCCCAGCCCGGTCCGCGGCGCGGGCTGGCACGGCGAGGGGTGCCTCGGGGTGAGCCGCGATCGTCAGCGCGGACGAGGGCTCGGTCCACACCGCCCCCCCCGTCCCCCCCGCCGTCCCTCCACCCCCCCGCCGTGCTCACAAAGAGGGGGCTTTCTTAAGAGGCTCTCGGGCGCGCGTGCGTGTGCCTGTCCCAAATAGAGGACGCGGTGTTTACGCTCGGCGAGCGCCACGAGAGCGCTTCAGATTGGGCGCTCATAATCGCGGGGATTGTCCGCGCAGATAACGGAACATCTGTTGGGCCACTAAAATAGACGCATTCATGGATTTCTCTGGCGCTCTTTTTCTCTGACGTGACGCTGTGTTGTCACCCCTCCCTCTGCAGACAGTGGCCATTCTGGAACAGAGGCTGACACTGACGGAGGACAAGCTGAAGGAGTGCATTGACAACCAGCACAAGATCAGCCTGCAGCTACAGCACAGAGACCCAGGGCCCTGCTCCTGAGGGGGAAGACCTGGCGCCTGGCCCGCCCTCTCCCTCTCTCCCTCCCTCTCTCTCGCTCTCGCTCTCTCTCTTACTCTCTCTCCCCTTCCCACTCTTTCTGTCTCTCCTTCCCTCCCTCCCTTTCACTCTCTCTCTCTCCCTACCTCTCCCTCCCTCTCTTTCTTTCTCTCTCTCTCCCTCACTCCCTCCCCGTCTTTCTTTCTCTCTCCTTCTCCCTCTGTTTCTGTTTATCTCTGTCTCATATGTTTTATCCCAATGAACTGAGCCGACCCTCAGCCACAACCAACCACCAGCCCCTGTGATTCATTTTCTCCAGCACACTGTTGGGGTCTGAGTTAGGATCCATGCTGTGTGCTGTGCTCCCCTATACTTTATTCTCTTACACCCATGAGCTTCACATGAAGTTAACATGATCAAGTGGCAAGAGTTGGGGGGGGGGGGTCCTGAAGCTTTGGTGAAGAACATTGTCCAAGTTTTGTGTGTTTCCTGGTAACTAGAACTGGGGGGGGGGGGTGTGATGGAGTGTTTGTCAGTAGAGTTGTAGGCTCGTGGAAGTGCTTCTGATGCATATGGATTTACGTAAAGTTAAACAGCGGTTTTGAACTAGCATTTTTGCTGAGAGCGGGTCATTTTTTCGCTGAGTAAGTATGTAATAAGTTTCCCCCGGAGAGTCTCTGGATGACGCAGGCCCAGGAGCGATCACGCCTGGGAGATACCACCACACCACACGGGTGTGAGGTCCCAACGAAGACAACATCCGTGGAAAACGAGGGGGGAAAAGCCTTCATGTGCCTTCATAGTTTGAGTAGTAAAGCAGTAAATCCACTAGATTAATGTCATTTTTAACTGCTCAAATCATCTGTGATATTTTTAACTTCATTTTTAGAGGCTGTGCGATAAATTAAGTGGTTTCTCTGGTCCCATTTTAAAACATGATTTTATGAGTTTTCTGTCATTTCTCATAAGTAATATGTGTTGATATGCTTGATTCAGTCTGTTTTTATACTGTTTTTTTATAATTTAATTAAATTTTATTGTCAGTATTTCCAGAGGTCAGAATTTTTTCAATGCCCCACACATTGATATTATATGTTGGAATACTGTAAGGGCCTTTCCTTTAAAAGGGAAAAGGATTGGCTGCTTTTTGACTGTACTGCAGTTAGAGTGCGGTGTTAATTTAAAGGCAGTGTGGAATATTTTCTTTGCATGGCGTCTGAGCCCCATGTCCCAGGACGTCCGCTCACCCTACGGACGAGGGCAGCGAAGCAAAGCGCAGGCTCAGAAAAACCCATCCCAACAGCCCAACGGCGAGTCTTCACAACAGACATGGAATCAGCAGATTTTTTTAAACTAAGCATGTAAATACTTCATTAAAATTTACATCATAGACCAGCCCTATCCCACAGCCAAAAGCTGATGCCCACTAAGCTGGAAAAGCAACATGACAACAGAGTAACGTTGAGGCAGATCTTTAAAGTCTTTAAAAAGTTCCTCATCTGGGAGGATCTTAAAATCAGTGAGTGCATATAGCTTTACTTTTGTGTGTAGAATATTTCCTTAAAGGTACTAGGCATCCCTCTGAAGATATTTACTGCTTCGCATGGAATTCACTGACACCTCTAGTAGTTCACTTTATACAAGCCTGTGTAAGTGGGTTTTCATTTAATGTGCTATTTCATAGATCACTCTATAATGTACTGTGTATTCATATCTGGAACATTAGGAGGGGAAATCAGGGTCGTGGCTAACAGACTACAGAGACACATTTAAATAGCAGACTCATGAAGAGGACCTTTGGAAAATGACCAGATCACACCTCTCCTAGGAACAGTTTTGTTTTTCCTGCTCAGGAAAGAAATAGAACTTGGAAGAGTCGACTCTTAATGGTTAACGATGAGAAGTGCTCCAAAACATTTTTTAATCCCTCTTCAAATCCCACAGTGAAGCTCTTTGCCAACTTCTTGTTTAAAGGAAGGGGAAAAATAGTGAACAAATCAAGGGGTTTGTTGTCATTAAAGTTGCCAGACAGATGACCTCACTGAAGTGTGTGCGAGAGGCTCTTGTGTGCTCTGATTGATCCCAGGGGGGAGGGGGCGTGGTTGTGTGTGCCAGTGAGCCACAGAGAGTGAATTCTACACTGCCTCCTTAGTGCAGAGTTTGTTGAGTGCAACTCTTGGAGGGAGAGAGACAGAGCGAGAGAGAGAGAGTGGGAGAGAGAAAGGGGGGGGAGAACACAACCAAAATTCTTGAGCTTGGCCCACTCTTTTCCTTCCTGTCTGGGGCCCTGAGCTTGGGCTGGACTGGACTGGACTAGGCTGTGCTTCATTCGCAGAGAAAACAAACCCCCCCTCTTTTGGGCTTAGGAGCCAGGGATTGCTGGCGGGTGGGGGCGGGGGAGTTTGGAGGGGCTTGTAAAGACTGGTTTCAATAACCAGCATTCTTGAGCTTGCCCTCCCCCAGTGCTGGCAGGCCTGTGTGTGTGTAAGAAACAGAGAGAGAGATCCTCTGACTTTCACAGCACGTGTGGCCCATGAGGCTTGTAGGTTGGGGGGGGGGGGGGGGCTCCACATTTTCTGCCTCTTCTAGCGATAACATCTGGATGCATTTTTCTCCTTTAGCTGTAGCACTGGCTTTTGTTTCAGAAGAGCAGTGTGTCAGAGTTCACCGCGTGCTTTAATGATCCCTGGGCTTTGTTCTGCCTGTTTTTCTTAGCTTCTAATTTGCCCGCTCATTATTTATTTTCAAAACTTTTTTCAAGGCTGAAATGGAAGCCAGGTGTCGCGCCCCTGACATGTCGCTGTTGCTTGGCTAGCCGAAAGCCACGGGGGGAGGAGAGCTGGCCCGGGAGACGCGTCTGTGTCGGGTTCGGTTTTGTGCCAGCAGGTGATGATGTTCCTCACAGTAAGTAGCAGGGGTAAGATGGGCATTGTTTCTCACGTGCGTAGTTTTACAAAATGGCGACGACGATAAGGTCACAATGCGTCGGAACTTGCTGCTTTTAAAGTTCACCAGTGCTAAGGACTCTCTCCCTGGATAGCACAAATACTTTTCTGTTATTTATGCTTGCATTAACCAAAGCTGGGGGAAGTGCACATTCCTTGCATACAGAATTTGGTGAGGGGCCATATTTTGTTTGGAGGCGATAAGACTGATTGCCTTCTCACTTGGAGACCTCTTGTGACCCCCCCTTGCTTCCCCTGACCATGATTATTGCTGGGACTTGGCGGACGGATGCATTGCCTCATTTCCTGCCCCCCCTCCCTCCCCTCCCTGAGTGAGTATAGGGTTTGTGTTTGTCTGGGAATCCTGGCCAGTCCTTCCCCTTGGGGGGCCTTCCACCCAACTCGGCCCACGCTTCTACCCCCCCCCCCCGTGTCCCCCTCACCCCGCCCAATCCCCTTGTCCCATCTCCTATGTAACGTGAAGCCTTACCTCTGTAATCATGACACCCCATGAAAGATGGTGATCAATGAGACTTGCCCTAATGCCATGGACATGAAAGGGTTTGACCCCTGAGATTAACATTCTTGCTCTTTCCCAGTTTTGACACAGCACACTCTGATGGGGGCTGGTTCTTTCTGAGGCACCTTCTGGAAAGGGCTCTATTTCACGAAGGAGCTTTGTATAGGTCATTAAATCCTGGACCGCCTCAAATTACACTTCAATTATATTAATGCATACATAAGGTCCATAATTTACAATCAGTGATGCTTACTTGTTCATTCTACTGGGGTATCCATCTTTCATCAGATGATTCGGGAAAAAATGGTTGTGAACACAGTGATTACTTCTAATTCCAGCTGCATGGATATATTATGCGAATTACAGTTACAATACAAGAAAATAAAAATGTGCTCTTCATTTTTTTTGTTTTTTTTTAAACAATACGCAACCTACTTTTCAAGGACACAATCAGGATTGAGTACACAGCACTGCCAGTAAAACAAATCTCAAGGTTTGTGAGCACTAATGGCACTTTCCTTATCTTGCACTACTCTGTGACCGGGACCTCACCTCTATTTCAAGAGAGACTTAGTTCAAGAAGGTGTGAAGCAAAAAAATGAGCAGACATGAGCAGATCAGCACTTTGGACTCCGCCCATTTTTAGGCTACATTGTCCCTGCTTGTAGCAGAGCAGTAATTAAACACCTCTCGTAGAACATGACTCAGTGGAAACTGAAAAATGTCCCCACTCCTTTGACAGGTTTGTAATTAAGACAGCAGGAGATGAGATGTTGGCAAAGTTCAAGTATGAGTCAACTAAAAGAATATTTAAGGATTGTACACCCAGAAAACAAAAACACAAGTAGGTGTTCATCCACATCCATAACTTTGGATGTAGTAGCGTTAGTATTGTTTTCACAAGCGTATACATTCTGCTATTATTGGTTGAGAAACATTACTGGTCCAATGGAGTGAAGCCAATAGAGTCCCTCCTGTCATGTGATCCTGCACCTGAGGGTGCTGCCCACATTGTAGGCCCCAGCTGTACAGTACTCCCAGCTGTGGTTCTGGGACAGTCTGCAACCGTAGCTGGGCTGCGTTTAGCGCTGAGCAGTGATCCATGAGAACATTAGAAAGCAATCTGTATGGCTAAACATCACCCAGAGAGCTGCTAACACAAATACATCACTGTGTCAGTATAGGCTGAGCCCTTCCTCACTCTCCTTTCTTTAGCCCTGTTTTTCCTTTTAACAATTGTGATAAATGAAGTGCTGGCAAAAGGTTTTTTGTTTTACTCATTCTTTGTCCGTCTCTTTATCTCACTCTCACTCAGCCTTCCTCCCTCTCCCCCTGTCCTTGGCCTTTACACACCTCCCTGCTAAGAACATGGGTCAGAGCAGCCTCTTCTCACAGCTCTTTTGAGCCAGAGCGCTCGTACACACCTCGTATATCAGCGCGCTTCTCGACAGGCGTCCAAGGGGCCCTGGGCCTGTGTGTCGCCACGTTACCTGGCCGCTGCCTTCTCAGAGGTCCCACACACACAGGGCGGACGCCACTGTCAATGGAGCAGCGAGATGATTGAGTTTGGCCAGAGCCAGGCGGTCCTCCGAGGCTCGGGTCATCCTCGCGTTTTACACGTCAGCTTCACGACTCGCACCGAAGCCAGTTCCCCACGCCCTGCGCCGCGTCCCTTAAGCGTTAGCCACTGTCTAACACGATCCATCAGGCTCCTGCTGATGCGACCTGCAGGTTTACTGGGAATCCAGTGAAAAGAGCATCACTCCTGAGAGCAAGCAGACAGATGTGTCAGTTACGCAGATCATTTAAGAGCGAATTCCCGACTGTTTTACAGAGCAGTGGTAAATCCATGAGTACTGGGGTGATGGAACACAACCCGGCGTTTGATGTTAAGTGTGTGTATGTGTGTGTGTTTGCTTGTGTTTGAGACATCAAAAAATACAAGAAAAAACCTCTCAAGCACGACCGCTTTCTCCACCTTGTTTTCTGTGAAATAATTTCACATAATGCTGTGACATAGTAGACGTCTGCAAGTGCTTGGTTGATGACACCATTACCAGCTTTTTCCTCAAAAGATCTTGCAAAGCGGACCTTGATTTAGCAGGAAAAAAGTGGCAGGTTATGGTGCATATGCTGCCATGTTAAAAACTGATATAATTACAGTGATTCTTATATCTGTGTAGCTGTCAGTGTTCTTTCTATGACTTGGAACACATCCAAATTTAGCCACATGTAGCCATTTTAAGTGCTCTTACCATTGTCAGACCCTACCAGCAATGAGCTACCTTCTGAACTCCTGGATAACAAAATGAAATTTCCCTGTTCACTATAGGGTTTCACCAATTTGAAATAAAAAACAGCTATTTATTTTGTAATGTAATTTAGCATGTCCTGCTCATTTTATAATGTAACATAATGTGCTGCTGTTTTATGTAGCTGCTATGGTCCAAAATCTGCTCATTCCATTAACAAAACCATTAACCATAAGGCTGGCTCCAGGCATGTTAGAGAGGACGTTTGCTATGCACAGCTAATACATCTATTGCCTGTATTCAATCAACACTTGTCCTTAAACTTGACCGGCAAGTAAATACAAATGTTACTTTTTATTCACAAACATAGTTTGGTGAGTTATAGTAATTGCTGAATAATTTCAAAACTGTTTATGAATAAAAATAATTTTTCTTAGTAATTGTTAGTCAATGACAAGGACAAATGTTGATTGAATCCCAGCCTAAACTAGTCAATTAATAATGTATATATATATATATATATATATAGTGTAACAGAATGTGGCAACAAATAAACCCAGTTGGTCCATATAACATTGAATCTCTCTATGCTGGACAGAAGCAGAAGTCATTTTAGTTGAAAACGGCTTCATAGAAACAATAACTTTCTGCTTTTTGTGGAAAGTCCATCAGAACTACACTTTGTTGTATTCCATTTAAAATCAACAGAAATGGAACAGACACCAGACGAGAAAGAACACATTACAGACAGCTGTTTTTTATTAAATTAATATTTGTAATTGTCATTACATTTCTCATAGCATTTCAATATGTCAGAAATAATAGAAAATATTTCATTCAATAATCACATTCCAGTGGCAAAATGTAAAACGTTTTCAAAACCAAAGAGCTGCTATTCATAGAGTAGCTATTATAAATAATTTTAAAATATGCATTGTAATAATGCCTGCAATATTTTTAAATGCATACATAAAAGTGCCGCACTGAAAATGTATTTACATTTAGCAGTAAGGAGAAAGTATCTGGACATTTGTTGTGAGATTTAAACTATTTATTTTTTTCAAAGCTCATTCCTCACCGTAAATCAACATTTTAGTGTGCCAATGGCTCCAGAATGTTTTGCATTTGCACCACTCTATCTAACTGAGAAACAAAACAGCAAGGGGTTTTGTTACTCTTTCAGATCTAACATTGAACAGTGATAATTTTATCTTGTTGGGCACTTTGTTGTTTTGCAGAAGTGTAATTTATCCTTGTTTACGCCTAACTTTGGTGTTCTGCCAAGCCTATTTATAACCACCTGGGCCAGCAGCATTGAACAATGGGCAACACGGTATTGTCCAGCCATTCTACCTTCCCTTGATTCTGCTGTGCTCCAATAAGAATGTGCGTCATCTTGACTTGCAGTCAACTTTCTAGTTATTTTCAGGAGTTGGACTGTGGATGTTATATGCAATAGGGACCTGGCGCCAGAGAGAAGCAGAAGTGCACACAACTCCTTAACTTGGTAATGGCTTTGAAATCTGGACTGAAAATGGGCTTATATTATTTTTAAAACAGCATTTATTATCTGTTGAACATTACAGGTTACAGAACTGGTAATGATTAACTGAATACCGTTAGTTTTTAACATACTAAATTTAGACATTTTTATACCCGCTACGTAACTGAAACCAACACTAGATGTGCGAGTTTAAATTCTCACGCTGTAATTTTGTGAATGTAACGTGTGACTGAAAGCAAGGAGAGAAAACACTCATCCCACGAAAGGGGTCACTTTGACATGCTTGTGTCATTTTTAATTTTCCATTTATTTCTGTTGCTTCCTGTGTAAGCAGGGCTTATAGCTATGAATTCTCAGGCCTGGCACAAAATATGCCCCCCCCCCCTTTCCCATCTGTGGCCCTGAGTATTAGACATCTGCAGAAAAAGTGTGATCATACACGCCCCCAGGCCGAGAAAATGGCCCTCAATTTGTACTTTCAGCTGTTTGTTAAGAATGCGCCATTTTAGTGTTATTACACTCGTTTTGACCCATTAGTTTGGTTCCTTTTTTTTATCAGATCTTTGAAGAGTTACTAGGATGAAAGAGTCGGAACATTCTGGGTATTGTGAAGGCTTATTTGCTCAGTGAACAGGATGGTCTTTCGGTGGGAACCGACTGATCTTTCCTCTGAAGTAGCTTTGCATCGAGTATTCATAAGCTACTGCTTTTGAATCACTGGGAAATGTAAGTAACTGTTTCAATTCCCTGGGTAAAAAAATTAGGGAACAGCATATGTGCAATATTGAACAATCGCAAATTGTATCTATTTCTGAATTTCATTTGTTATATCGACTCGTTTTTTGTCTTTAAGAGAGCATTAGAAAAAATGCTATTGCATTTATTTAAATGTAATTGTAAGTACATTCCTCATGAATGGATTGCATTTTTCTGAGTTTATTTTTCTAAGTGCATTTCATATGGATCCCACATTGGATTATCTGAAAGATCATGATCGCTACGACTGATTTTATTACTTGATTCAGTCATTCATGTATGGAAGGCTTTGTATTTTCATCAATGTGATATTAAGTATGAACGCTGCATTATATAGTCTGCTCCTATTTCAAATGTAATACTTTTTTGTCTTTATCTGTTCATCATCATCTTCAGCCAATGATGATCAAACGAGTCCTGTCAGTTCAGTTTCCACTTGCCACACTATAAAATCCACTTTTGCTTTTACATATATGGGTCCATCTTCTGATTTGTGGGAAAACGGAGATGAGTGAGGATAGCAAATTACTGGAGAAAAAAGGCCAGGAAGCGAGTGAGAGTAAGGGTGCAAGAGAGAGGATGGATATTCCAGGCGTGGATGTATGAGTTGGGGCTAGGCTGCTGCAGACCAGTGAGAAGTTACAGGAAATGCCAAGGGAAGCGTGGGAGTTGACACTGTGAAGGTGGATTAACACTTGAGCGCGTCCTATAGAAACTGCAGCTGACCTCGTGTCATTCTGCACCGTGGAAATGCGAAACGGCTTCAAATCACTGCCACACAGTTTAGCTCTCACCTCTGCAAATTACATCAACATCTGTTCACATATTTTGGTTTTGGACTGACTTTATTAGGCCTGCAAAGTGAATGGTATGGTTGACATGGTGGGTAGTTCTACTATATGAATAGAATTGTGAAACAGCACTTTATATCAGGTTAATGTGTTGTACCAGGAAACTTCTTGGCCAAGCTCACTGTTATCTTGCAGCAGCTGTGTTCATGGTGATCCCGCATTAGGCTCTATGGCTTAACCGGCGCATCGAGCCGGAAATTAAACCTTTGACACCACGATGTTGTTTCTTGGGCAGAACGGTGTCATACTGACAATTCACTGAAGCTGATGGCAGCACTACAAAGACTGCTAAATGCTGGACCATTGGCTGCTACTGCAGAGAGTCCGTGTAATAGCGAAGCTTTTCTTTTGTGTTGCTTCTTTGTGGTGAGAATGGGGACAGGGTAAGAGAAAGATGGAGAGAGAGGAGGGAGAAAGAGAGAGAGGAGGAGAAAAGTCCCCCTCCCCTCTCTAAGCATGCAGCAAATCAGATTTAGTGAACAAGAGGCACATCTGGCAGCATGCCCTGCCTGCGCTGCCAATTATGATGTGTTCTCTCATCACTTCCCCTTTTACAGCCCAACATACAAACGGCACATTCATACAGAGATCTGGGGCGAGCAGGCCAGCACCTCGGCTGCCTCTCCTCAGCCTTTCCTTTCTTAAAGATGCAGAGGAGTAGGCACCACAATAAAGGTTTCTCTTTCTTAAAGAAAAAACAAACCCCCAAACATCTGTAAATTAAAGAAAGGTTTTTGAGCCATTTTTTAAAATTTCTGTCTGGCAGTTGTCATTGAACACTAACTTATAGGCCTATAGGCATAGACAGATATAGGATCCACTGTTTAGAAATAAAGTGGCATAGAACAGTTTTTTCTTCCTTTTTTCTGAATGGACATTACAGCTACCATAATCTAATCAGGCACCACAGATGCGATTGCTTTGAAGAGAAGGAATATATTGTGTGTTCGATTTCGCCCTGAAAAATTTACGCATTTACTTTCATTTCAACTGAATTAGTAGAGATGCTGAATGCTACTTAAATAAATGCAGGTAAAAGATTCTGACTATTGATTGAAAAATCACCATGTTAAAAAAGAAGTATACTGTAGAGAAGTCAGGGAGGCTTCATAGGCCTGACATCTGCGTCTTCATCAAAGCCATCAGTCGCTGAAGAATCCAGAGAATCCACCACACAAACCTGTGCCCCAGAGATAGAACACTGAATGGAAAAACAGACAGGTTTTCTCTGCTCAGAGAAAGTCTCTGAAGGCCCTCATCGTTATTACATTCAAATGTATTTCTTTCTCATTATTTATATTGTACCAACTAACTTTCTCGGGTTCCCTTTGTGGTTACTGAAATGACCAAGACGGTTCCTCTGTACAGTAATCTGCTGTCATTAATTATTAAAATGATCATAATGAAATGTAAAAATTAAATATCTGAATATTAGATCAACTGAGGGATGATCCATCATAGTCTGGCTAAATAAAAATTGCACAACCTTTTGGTTTTTTAAACTTTGTGCATCTGTGAAACAAATCAGAACCTGCTCTCTTGCCCTTCATTACCCAAGAATGTTCAGAAATTGCACTGAATTAAAGGAAATGAAGCAGGTCTTAGTTCTAATACGGCCTTAAACAGCCTTTCTTTATTTCCTGATTGGTGGATTTTTGGCAGTGCCCTCCTTATGCCTTGAGAGCTTCCACATTGGGCTGCTTTAATTGTACCAGCAGTCCGGCTCAGTGAGAAGGCCTGTTACTTATTGTTTGTGGAGAAGCCAGGATGAGAGGAATGGAAACACAAGAGCTGACAGTTTGGAGTAAGTGTAACTCATCCGGCTGCATAAAGGCCCATTGTCTTCAGCCAGAGCACCCTCTGCCTCCTGCCACGCAGCTGTGATCACAGCAAACATTCCTCTTTTTGGTTTTATTTTAATACCACTCCTTCCGAACAATCTGTCTATCAATTCCATTTCCAGTCCTTTCATACTCCTTAAAATTGCTTAGGCAGTCCTCTGCCCCTGCCGCGGTAGCAAGCAGGAAGCCTCCTAGGGGAGCTTTAAAAGAGAGGAAGTAGTTTGCAGCAGAAACTTTGGCCCTTTTGTGTCTAATTTATTTATTTATTTATTTATTTGAACTGGAGTGAATTACTTGATAGTATGTCATCTTAATGTAACCAGTTACCATAAAAATGTCATTTTTCATACAGGGTATCCTCCGGAAATCAACTTGGATTTGCCAGGCAAGATACTTTCTTGGGTGCTCAAAGTTTTAAGATCAATCTAAAACTAAAATACACGTGAGAGTTTTGTACACTTTTAAATACACTTATCCACTTTTCGCTCACTGTTGAGTTAAACCAAAACGAGATCATAAATAAAAATGTGCTGCTCCAGGATGGGTCTCAATATTCTGAAGCTCCTCTTTTAAAAACTCAAATTGTGAGCTAATTGATATCGTTGTTATACATTAATGGTCTCGTGAATAAGAAATTATCACTTTCAATGAAGATGCCTTGTTTTACACACTGAAGTCATGTTGATTGATGATGACGTACATTGTCACAGTTTCAAATATGTTCCATCCTGATCGGCCCAAATGAGTAGGCCTGCATTGTTCTAAATTAATATAACGAATGCATTCATATAATAAAAACCTTGTTTTACATTTACACGCGAATTAAGTACTTTCAACCTGAGGTGAGCCCCATTCACAGTCAGGACCTGTATGCCAGCAGAGGGCATGGCGCTAGGATCTCTCTCTCTTTTTTTATTTTTATTTTTTAACAAAACTGCACCGTAATAACGAGTGTTTCATAGTGCTGTTACTTTAAATGTATCTTTTTTACTGGCCTGGTTGACCATTTGAAGTTCACGTTTGAATTTGCTAATACGGTAAAACCAGAATAGACCAACAACAACCTAATCCAGTCAAGAACTGGTGGCAAACGCAATCGTACCCACCTGGATCTACCAAAACTGGACATCCACCTGAAAGCTATTTTAAATGCGTTTCTTTTTCCCTTGTAACTGTAATATGAAGACGAGAAGATTTTTTTAAGTAGTCATACAGGAGAAACCCTGATATGAGTCCAATTTTGAAACAACCATCGTGCTTTCATCACAGGAATACGAAGTCAAATTAGCAGAAACCAAGTTACCCAAGCTCAAAACTAACTCACTGTGTCTTTAAATCCTTCAGCTAAAACTCCTCCTTCTGCTGTGACACGGCTGTCTGCAAAACCCTTTTAATTCGGACTGTCACAGTGTGGTTGCAGGAAATGGCAAACTGGAGGGAGGCATAGTCAAATGGCTGGTGAACATGATGAAATGATGATATCTACTATAAATCCAAATTCCGTCATATGTATAATGCTTAACCTGGCGTGAAGATCCGCGCGAGCTGTTACATCTCATGGACCTCGACAGTGAAAACCGTACCTTCCAAGTTCGAGGGAGTGAACTAAAATATTCTTCATGGTTTTTGCAATACCTTCGAGTCGTGATCTGTCCGTGCAAACATATTGCCACTAACTGATTTTGGAGGAGAACCGCCACCACAGGGTGCGTGGTGTTTTACCTGGGAGCCGTTTTAGAGCGGTAATTTCCCTTAATTTTATTGCAAATAACAGCCTTAGCATATTTCCCTCATGAAAAATAATCTTTGGAGCGGTTCCCGGGACATGACCATGATGATGCCGAGCAAAAGTGTGGAATGGCTGCAAGACGAACTGGAATCCGGAGGGAGCTCGCTGCTTCTGTTGGATTGCCGATCGCACGAGCTCTTCGAATCATCTCACATAGAAACGGCCATCAATTTGGCAATACCGGGTCTGATGCTTCGAAGGCTCAAAAAGGGGAATTTGCCTATCCGATCTATTATTCCGAATAATGAGGATAAGGAGAAGTTTGTCAAACGGTGCAAGACGGACACTGTGGTTCTGTACGACGAGGCCACCTCGGACTGGCAAGAGAACGGCGCAGCGAGCTCGGTTCTTGGGCTCCTGCTGCAGAAGCTCCGGGATGACGGTTGTAAAGCTTATTACCTGGAGGGTAAGTGTAATGATATTTAGAATTTTGGCAACGATCACTTATGCACATGGTCCACTATTTAATTGAGCATGCAGTTATTTTGGAAGCGCTGACGTTAGCGATTCGATTAAATATATATATACGGCTAGCTAGATATAAGATCTTAGCTAGCCAACCACACACTTCGCTGCTGTGCTTCGCCGTACCCCAGCCTCTCTCTTCGACAAGGTAACTTATCGTTAACTACGTTTTGGGATTTATAACTTATATGGTTATTTATCAAGCAAGAATTAGCTGTATGGGTAACGATAGCGGCAGTGTTGATACAACTGATGAGTGTTGGCTAGACCCCATAACTTCGTTGTTCATGGCTCGTTTACTATCTTGTTAGAACTGAACTGCTGATGTTGCCCGTTCCCGCGTATTGGATGTAGCCTAATAAGTTAGCTGATGAAGCTCGTGTTCACTCCCTGCTAAGCGGGCTAATAACGCAGTCAGTCAAATTCGCAAGGTTGTTACACTGTTTTGTAATGTCAACCACATCTAGCTAGCTAATGCCCTTGGTTTTCAAGGGAGCTACGTGGTTCAATGTGCTGTGCGAATTACACTAATGTTAGCTAGCTCGTTTCATTGTATAGAATCGTGCACGCTGCTCAGGTAGCCTTGGTAAGCTTTGAAGACAAACTTATAACGTAGCTAATTATATCAAAGTTGCAAAGTTACCCAGGAAGCAAACAAATGGTCAGTGAACGGTATAAAACATGTTGGGATATTAAAGAAATATAACATGCGAATGATAAACTAACCATACAATCACGATTTTCTCAAGTCTGTTGGTCGTAAGATAACGTTACGGAGTATCAACTTGGATCGAGGATGTACCCCTAGTTAGCCATTCAATGCACTACAGTATATAGCTAACACTACTACCGCACACTGACATGCACAGCTAGTTAACTACAAACAGAAATCGTTAATTTCACTGTCAAAATTGCAGTTAACACAACTGAAAGGTCGTCATGTTGTCGTAGTAAATTCAGAGTTAACGAATTTTCACTTGGTCTTAACTGGGATCTAATTTCGAGGAACGTGTCTTTGGAATTCTTTCAAACTTTGTGAAAGAATGTCTGTGAGACAAAGATGTTTTCAATTAAATTTCCAAAATGGCTCCGCCATGTTGTCTTCCTTCAGGAAAATGCCATGCATTTCATGAATGGACAGGAAAACGGATGCGCACCTGTTCCTAACTAAAGTAAAAAAAAAAAAAAAAAAACGACACACGACAACATATTATATAACATTGATAAAATACCTTTTAATCATAATTTTTCGTAGACTAGTGATGGTTTTACGAGATTTTTGGTATTCTAAATATAGTGTTACAAAATGACTGCCATTCACAAAAAGTCCACCAGAAACGTTTAGTGCAGTGTTTGCTTGCGAACTTAGCTAGCGAATATTTGGTCGGAAGTACTGCGAACAATAAGAATTTAAAATTAAATATTATTAAAAATAATAATAATAATATTTGTTATGAGTTTCCAACTTTTAAGAACGAACTACCTTTGTATGTTCCAGTATAGTCACGTTTGCGTGAGTGTGTTGGCGATCCGGTACTATTTAAGTTACAGGATAAGGTTGTACAGAAGCAATAGCCTAAAGTACGAAGTGCAGTTTTGTTTGCCTACTGGCTATGTAGATGGCCCTGGTTAGCACTTATGTGCCCTTCTCAGTTCATTATCTTGTTTGTTTTTTTTAATGACCAATGATAAAATGAATGGATCTATTAATAAATAAAATAAATTTAAAAAACAGTTGATCGTGTTGTGTAAGTACTGATTTTGTGGTAACACGTTTGTTGCATTCATTGTATTAATTTATTACAGGGGGATTCAACAAGTTTCAGACGGAGTACTCTGAACACTGCGAGACCAACCTGGACAGTTCCTGCCCTAGCAGCTCTCCCCCAGCGTCTGTTCTGGGGCTGGGTGGGCTGAGAATCAGCTCCGATTGTTCCGACGGCGAGTCGGACCGGGAACCAGGCAGCGCCACAGAGTCAGAGGGCAGCCCATTGCCCAACAACCAGCCTGCCTTCCCTGTCCAGATCCTTCCTTACCTTTACCTTGGCTGTGCCAAAGATTCCACCAACCTTGACGTGCTGGGCAAGTACAACATTAAGTACATCCTGAACGTAACGCCCAACCTGCCCAACATGTTTGAGCACGATGGAGAATTCAAGTACAAACAGATTCCCATCTCCGATCACTGGAGCCAAAACCTCTCACAGTTTTTCCCCGAGGCCATATCTTTCATTGGTAAGTAGTCTTTTTTTACAGACACGCAAAAAGGCTTGTTTTAATTTAAAAACAGTAGAAGGAATAATTTTAATCGTTTATTGCTTCAGGGGGATAATGTTCCCCTCCAAGAACAGAGGTTTATTCATATTTCAAACCAAGAATTCTTACCTTATTGTGAGAAATATTACATTATCTTTTCATTCAACGTTAAAATGTATTCCTTACTTAGTACATGTGGATTTTCATTCTGTTATTGTTGCTCTGAAAAGTTATGGCCAGTCCCCAAACATCTCATTTGATGAATAGGACAGTGCTCATACCAAGGCTGACATTTGTATATGGAAGCCTTTTAATGTTTTCTACACCCAATATGCTTCTTGTTTGAAAGCTTAATTCATTGAACTGTGAGGTCAGCTATCTGTCCCTACACTTAAGGGATTAGGAGCGATGGGAAGTTGTGTTATAGATTTACTTAAAGTTGCCTGCAGGATACTTAACAGATTTGTGTCAGTGCACTGCTGTGCGCATTAATCTTCACTCTCTTTCCTGTTGGATATCTGATGATGACAACGACGATGTTGCTTTTTTTTTTTTTTTTTTTAAAGACTGCAAGAAGCACTAGTCTTTTCGTTTGTGGACGTGTTTTTCTATGTTACTCTGTTCTGCTAATAACTTGGTCTTGAATGGGTATTTCAGTGATGTTAAGCGTTTCCTTTTCTTTGTTTTAATGTAAGGTGAGGTGGTGCATGGCCATTAGACCTGTTACATGCAAACCAATGGGGATGTGAAAGTCATGAGGGGGCAGATAATCTGACGATTGATGGATAAACAAAGATGAGAAAACAAAAACAGTAATGGTTAGTCGTACAGATATAAATTTGTATGGATCATAAATATATAAGCCTATTTTTTATTTTGAGTACCTGTGAGCATTATTTTGAAAATACATTCCTGCATACATTCTGTTAAATGATTCCATGTTTTTACCAACTCTCTTTAAACAAAAGAAAGGTAGCAAAAATGGATAGCAACACCACAGTTCTCAGGAGACGTAACTGCATTTTTTCCATTTGACGGTCTTGTGTTTTGCTGACCAGTTAAGTATGGCCATTCACAAGTGTGTCCCCTAGCAGTCAAACAAGGACAAGACATCTATTGTAAAATGTGCCACTTTTTGTGAGGTGAAATGATGGCCATTTTTTCAAAGGTCTGAATGACCTGGCTTGCCCTTCTGCTACACTGTGTACACCTATAATTGGGTGCAGATGTCCTCATAATTTAGGTAATCTAACAATCATTTACAGTTTTTAAAAATTTTCTTTTCTTTCTTAAACATGACTGCCACTACTACTTGTGTTTATTTTTATTTTTAACCTTGCCTTGGGGAAGTTTAGCTTTTTTCCTTGTTGTTATGAATTGTGTAATTATTTTTTATGCTTTCTTCTAAATGAAAGTTAATAAGCATTCAGACCCCAGGCCTAAAGTCTCTGTCATATGAATTCTTTTTTAAAAGAAATGGAGCTTGACTTTCTGTGGCTTGTGGGCTAACAGTTTCTGCCTCTCTTTCTAAAACACATCCTGTACATGGCCACATCTGTCCCAATAAGTACATTTGTAAAAATTATGTAATATTGAGACATTTCTGTGTGGTAGACCAGGAATCTCAGTGGGCAGAACAAACTGTTTGTATGAATGATTTTTAAATGAACAAAAGGACCTCTGGCTCAACCAAATTACCTGGTTTCACTCAAGAATATGCATGCATTTGAACTGCAATCTAAATATAGTTGAGCTCACATACAGAGTGAATTGGGCTAGTTTTGGGACATTGGATGGCAGGTATGTCATCTGGTAAGTTAGTGGTTGACAGGCATACCTACACAGACTTTTGCATTTCTCTGGCACCAATATATAGCCTGTTTTGAACAGACCTTGCATAGTTTCACCCTGTATATTTGTATACATATTTTTCTGTGTTTACAGAATATTGCCAGTCTAGAGTTACAGTCCTAAGCACTGTAGTTGTTCCTGGTTGCTGGTTCGTTTCTGTAATGTAATGTACTGCACTTCAGTGCCATCTGAATACAAGTGATCTGCCCTCCCGTTTCTCTGGTTGTGCAGTTAGCAGATTTCTGTGTGAAGTGCACGGGAATGCGTGACTTCTGAGAATGTTCACTGCAATGTTTGTGTTTACAAAGTGTCACTGTTGGGTAGGAAAAGCAACAACTGAAAAGGTCAAGTGAGTAGGGGGAAACTATGGCTGCTGGAGCAACCCCCGGGCGCATTGGCTATGTAGGTGGGAGTGAGGAACTCTTAAAATGGAGAACACTGTGCCTTTTATTCAGATTTTCTATGGCATGAAGAAACTTTCCAGAAAAGCACATCTGTGGGACAGAACCAGAACACTGGGACTGCTACCTCTGATCCATACCTGTACTGCTGAGCATGAAGTTACATTATTTTTGGAGTAGCCTGACAGACGACTGAATCCGTAAACCTCTAGTGTGAGGATGGACGACAACTGCAAGGCTGCTTATCCAGCGTGGACAAAGCAGAGGGGCCTAGTTGGGGGACTGCCCACAGATCACCATGGAGTTTTCTGCAAAAGCCATCAAGTGCAGAGCTTGCATTCTGGATTGGGGGGGAGGGGGGTTGTGTTTTGCCATTCAAGATCTGCTCACTTTGAGAGCTTGCCTGCTTTTGGGAAATTTCTGGAACACGTTCTTTTAGAGCTTTCTCAGCCCAAGCACAATTTAGATTTAATTCTCTGTTTTAAAACTTTAGATTTAGAACTCTACTGACTGTCAGAACTTATGCTAGTTGTTTGTTGTTTAGGTGTTTGTTTATACGTTTGTGTGTACTTTCTCAAGTGATCGTTGTATTGTTGACAAGTGCTCATCCTAGAATCTCTATAGGTTATCTGTGGTATGTTGTAGCAGCCAGGCATTCTGATTGGTTATGAACGGATGAGTGGCCTGTGGTATCTGTCATGGGCCCAGTTTGCCTGTCCTCCCTCT